>NC_054491.1:35875257-36217257 GCF_017639515.1 Carcharodon carcharias
CTCCCCCCCCCCCCCCCCCCCCTCCTCTCCCCTCCCCCACATCCCCCTCACATGTGCCCGTTTCTGGGAAATGCTGCTGCTGCTGGGCGATTGGCTTATGCCAAACGGCGGGTTTGACAAAGCGGCAGAGCTGAATGGGCGGGTGATGATGACAGGGGCGGGGTTCGCTTACTTTTCACCTGCCGTGTCCCCCACTCCCCAGTCGGGCTCACACTTGTGTTTACCCATTGCTGCGGGCCGGGACAGGAAGATCCCACTGAAACCTAGCGAAAAGGTAAGACGTTTATAAAATGCAGTCAGCTCCCTTCCTCCCTGCAAACTCCTTCACCTCTACCCACAGAATGTTTCCAAGGAACGGGTCTGATGGCTGCTCTTGTGCAGATACCGAGGAGAAGTAAATGTTGCAACATATTCCGGAGCAGCGCAATGTTTGTTCGGGCTGTGCTTTTATTATTATTATTTTTTAAACTTGTTGGGGAAGTTCACATTAAAATCCGCCTCCGATGTGCCCGTTTCTGGCTAATGAAATCTGCACTCGCGGTCCTGGGAAATGTTTCACATCTCAGTTCTTGCGGAAGACCCGGGGCAGCTGGGGATTGAAAAATTTCATATTATAACACATGCTTCTCTTGTTCGGTGAGGTTCCAGTCGGTAAATTCAGCCCCTCCTAGTCTGCCTCCTCTTCGTGTGTCTAAAGTGTGGCAGACGGCAGCGGACCAGCTTATCAGGTCAAGGCGCTGCTCAGTGTGAGAGTCTAGCCGCCGGGGTTTAGTGGAATGGTCTGTTCTTGTTTTAAATCCCCGACCCAAATCCTCATGATCTCCGATTGGATCCAATTGTGTTCAGTCCCACCACCGCCCAGACACACACACACACACACCCATCTCTGGCCAGCAGTGTGATGTGAATTTTTGATGTCAAGAATTCCCGCCCCCCGCCCCCCTTTCATTTTGAGCCGATGCCGAATTTATTTCCTGTTTTTTAATTTTTGTTTGTCTGTTTTGAGGAGTGTTATTTCACTACCATTGGCATAAATGGCTTTCACTATAGGGCGCGTGTAAAAAACACTTCCAAAATGCGACCCGCCCCAAGCTGACGGGAGGCAACATTTGTGCAAAATACCAACGAATCTTGAGTGTTAACAATCGATCAGGTTGCACGCCTGCTCTCGCTTGGAAAACTCCTCTCCACTTTTGATTTCTGCTTCCGAGTTTAATTTGGCAAAAAAAAGCCCCTTTGCCTCCAAATCTCACGCCACCGTGAACCTCGACAAATAGCTCGATCGGCCTTCACTGAATTAACATTCTGGGCTGCAGCGACATCTATATAGTGCCCCAGGAGGCTTAAAAGGTTTAAGGAGATGGCCGAGCCTCGGGCATCGACAATTTTAAAAACGGCCAATACTAACCTAGCCAGTCCTGCGTCCCACTGAACTGTTTTCGTTACTCATTACTGATCTCTCATGTTAAGAAATCCGTATTTGAAGTAATTTCAGTACTTTGAGTATTTTAAAATACTTTCATCTGCAAGTTCCTGTTCAAGCCACACAGCATCCTGACTTGGAAATATATCGCCGTCCTTTCATTGTCGCTGGGTCGAAATCCTGGAGTCTGCTCCTTAACAGCAGTGGGTGTACCGACACCACCACCACCAGGAGCAATTAGGGATGGGCAGTAAATGCTGGCCTAGCCCGCAACACCCATACACCACGACACACACACACACACATTTATTTATTGTGTTAAAGATTCGTGTTAAATGCCTTTGCATAATCCATTCGGGCGCAACCAATAATTGCGGTTTACACTTTAGGAAGTGTCACTGTTCCACATCTTCCTGGAAACCACGTCCACTGGTTGAGCCTGAGCAGATTTATTACACGCTGAACACAAATCAAACAGCTTCAGAAGCACGAACTGCAGAAACCAAGCTGAATAACAGCCCTAAATATAGATTTGATTCAAGATGACTAATCCATTATATTCCAGAATATTCGTGTTGTAGGGTCCCATTCTACGTTTCGGATGAATTTCTTTCTCCTCTCCTGACCCCACGTATACTTTCGGATTAGTGATAACGAAAGCCCCCGTCTCCGATGGTGGCAGTTGTGGGGGGGCGGTGAGAGGGGTTAAGTGTTGCAGAAGAGGAGTGAATTATCCCTGGGCAGCGAGGGAGTGGATTGTCTCTTACTGGGAATTTCTGCCCCTTTTCGCCGTTTGCCGCTTCTGTTTCGGGTCTATATTTCTAGAACAATCGAAATGGCTAGTACAATTTACCCTGAAATTTTATGATGTGGTGCAAAAATAAATAGAATTGATTTCAATTGTTAATGTGAGAGAGATGGAGATCGGGAGAGAAGGGTGGAGCGGGAAGAAACTTCAAGTCAATTTTTATTCCAACCCAACCTGAGCGTGTACACTTTGTTAAAAAAAATTCTTAACCAGTTTCGATCTGGCTGTGATTCACACTTTCAACAAACCCATTACTTGAATTTTCTGTTTTAAACCTATATCTCCCATTCTACACAAGAATACTGTACGAGGTTAATAATAGAAAGTTCTAATCCCTTGGAGTTAGTGACACTAGAGTATTAATGGCGTAATTGATCTGAAACGTTACCTCCTCCTGCTGCCAGACTTTTTGAGTAATATTCTCACTTCATTTCTGAATATTCAGCATTATTTCGCTTTATGAGTTGAACATGTACCCGCTCCGAAATACCTGCCGTGGTAATGGTTGTCAGCCGAGTGTGATTATTCTCAAAACCGTGCAAACTAAATCTCTGGTAGCTCTGTTGCAGTCATACAGACTCGAAAGGTTAACTCTATTCCTCTCCGCAGATGGTGTCAGACCTGTTGAGTTTTTCCAGGTATTTTTATTTTTGTTCTGGATTTCCAGCATCCGCAGTTTTTTTTGCTTTTATCTTTCAAACTAAATCTCTGTGTCTGTTAGACACGACCACAAACAGGTCTTAAAATGATTCATTGAAGCGGCTGCCCGGGGTGGAGGGACTTAAACCGAGCGTGCTTTCGAACCAGCCTTTACATGCCTGTAGGTGCAAATCATATTGACAAGCCTTGACCGTGGGGGGATTAAAAGTCATTTTGAGGATCTCGTTAATTCGCATATTGAGCCTTGATTAGAAAGCAAAATAAACACGAACAAAATGGACACGAAGGTGACTCGTGCTTTAAGCGATGGTCTTACCCTGAGCCTCCGAGACTCTGAGCTTTAACCCTGGATATTTTCAGTCATTGACTGGCTAGCTCGCCTCAATGGACCTCCATAGAACCATGAAGGATATAGTGAGAGAGGACCGTCGGCCCATCATGTCTGTACCGGTTCTTTGAAAGTGTGACTCCCTCCCCCACTCTCTCCACCCCCTCATTCTCACCACTACCACCCCTCCCGCCCACCCCCACACTTCCCAAAGGAAAAAAGTATCCAGGATGTCTACTGCCTGTCGTCTGGTTCCAAAGGTTGAAAAGTAAACTCAGCAAGCACACTGACTTGCCGCACTGCTGACCCAGACAGGATGAAATCACAGAATTTTAACGGCACAGAAGGAGGCCATTCGGCCCATCGTGTCTGCACGGCTCTCCAAATGAGCATTATGTCCCAGTACCATTGCCCTGTCTTTCCCCCGTACTCCTGCACATTGTTTCTATTCAAATAATCATATAATGCCCTCTTGAATGCCTCGATTGAACCTGCCTCCTCCACACTTCCAGGCAGTGCATTCCAGACCCGAACCACTCGCTGTGTGAAAAAGTTTTTCCTCACGTCACATTTGCTTCTTTTGCAAATCACTTTAAATCTGTGCCCTCTCGATCCTTTTATGAGTGGGAACAGCTTCTCCCTATCTACTCTGTCCAACCCCCCTCATGATTTTGCACATCTCCATCAAATGTCCTCTTAGCTTTCTTCTCTCCAAGGAGAACAGTCCCAACCTCTCCAGTCTATCTTCATAACTGAAGTTTCTCATCCCTGGAACCATTCTTGTAAACCTCTTCTACACTCTCTCCAATGTGTTCACATCCTTCCTATAATGTGGCGCACAGAACTGTACACAATACTCCAGCTGAGGTCTAATGAGTGTCTTATATTAATTCAGCATACCCTCCTTGCTCTTGTACTCTATGCCCCTATTAATAAAGCCAGGATACTATGTGCTTTATTAACTGCTCTCTCCACTCGTCCTGTCACCTTCAATAATCTATGCACATATACAGCCAGGTCTTTCTGCTCCTGCGCCCCCTTAAAAATTTCACCTCTTATTTTATATTGTCTCTCCATGTTCTTCCTACTAAAATGCATCACCTCACACTTCTCCACATTGAACTTCATCTGCCCACTCCACCCACTTGTCTATGTCCTTCTGAAGTTCTATACTGTGCTCCTTGCAGTTTACAACATCCAAGCTTCCAGCTTCCAACAGCTTTCTAATTGCATTTGGGGATTGACTAAACTGCGAGCTCAAACTCACTGTGCTTCATGTTTTCTGACGGCTGTTGAAACCTCCCGTGTGTTCTGGTGTAAAGTGTTCAGAATAAGCAAACGACATGATTGAGAATGAAATTCTGAATGCTCTCTGAGGAAGCCAACACTTAGCAAGTGCTAGGCGATTATTTGTTTTCCACCTTGAGTAGCATGCAGAAGATTGTAGTCAGATTAGTCTTGTTAATGACGCTTTCCTCAATTGTAATCTACAATGAACAATGAGGAACAGTCAAAACGCTGCTTTCCAGAAATGTTCAGAAACAATACTACAGAATAAAATACTGTGTATGCTAGAGATCTGAAATGAAAATGGAAAGGTACTGGAAAAACTCAGCTGACCTTTATTCTGCCCTTAACACCTACTCGGGGCTAATGCTTTGTTTCTTTACTACTATCATTATCATTCCCTTTGTCTCTTGTTCCAGGACGTCTTTGTTATTTAACCTCTCCCACCCACTACCCTATCCCAGACCTTCCCATTGGTGCCACCTAATCCTCCCTCTTTTTTTCAACAGCATAAAACCCCCACATTTCTACTTCTCTTCAGCTCTGAAGTCATATTGGACTGGAAACGTTAACTCTGTTTCTCTTTCCATGGATGCTGAGTATTTTCCAGCATTTTCTGTTTGTATATTAAATATGACAGAATATGCTGATTAACAATATTGACTAAATGTTAGTGCAGACTCGATGGGCTGAAGGGCCTCTTCTGCACTGTGATTCTGTGTGATTCTATTAGGAGGGAGTCAAATGAGTAAGAACTACAAAATGTACTAATGGCAAAATTGAAACCAGCTTAAAGTGACAAATTGACTCTCTGATAGAAAACAGACATTGCAAAGAGGGAGGAGTGTGAAATAGCAGATGAAATTAACGTGGCGGGAGAGGAGCTGTCAAGGGCTTTAACATCTTTCAACATGGATAAGTCCTGTGGCCTGGATGAAACTGTTAAGGGAAGCAGGTGGAAAAAAGTAGTGAAGGTTCTGATCAAAATTTTTCAATGCTCTATGGCTACGGATTTGGTGGCAGAATGGAACAGCTAACGTTATACCTTTGTGAAAGAAGGGAAGAAGGGCTAGACTGAGTAATTATAGTAATATAAAAGCAAAATACTGTGGATGCTGGAAATCTAAAGTAAAAACAAAAAGTGCTGGTAAAGTTAAACAGGTCAGGCAGCATCTGTTGAGAGAGAAACAGAGTTAACGTTTCGAGTCCAAAATGACTTTTCTTTTGTAACAGCTTTACAGGTTATACCTGTAATCACTCAGATCTCATCATTTATACCGAGTAATAGGCCAGTCAATGGAAAAAAGAACAGAAATTCTGAAGAAATCTTCATTGAGAAAGACACTGATGAATCAGCACAATTTGTTAAGGTGGCCTCTCTCCTCCATCCCCACCCCCTTTCCGATCCCTCTTTTTCCAATAATTTATGATTTTTTTTACAAATATATTTTTCTTTTCCCACCTATTTTAAAATTTATTTTGATCTATTGTTTTATCTTCACCTTTTAGCCCATTTTGATCCCATCCCTCCACCCCACCCCCACTAGGGTCATCTGCCACGAGCTTGTCCTGCTTGCTACCCTTAATGTCCCCATTAGCACATTCCTTAGATAATATCACCACCGTTGACACTCCTTTGTCCTTTTGTCTATGACATCTTTGGCAATCTCTTCTTTGCCTTCACCTATCACTAGCCCCCTATTGAGCCCTACCTGTACCACCCCTCTCTACCAGCTTATATTTCACCTCATTTCTCTATTTCCTTAGTTCTGATGAAGGGTCATATGGACTCAATGTCAACTGTATTCCTCTCCACAGATGCTGTCAGATCTGCTGAGATTTTCCAGGTATTTTTTGTTTTTGTTCTAGATTTCCAGCATCTGCAGTATTTTGCTTTTATTTTGTTAAGGATGTGTCTGACTATCATTGAATTTTTTTGAGGTAACTAGGAGTGTTGATGAGGGGAATTTGATACAGACTATATGGATTTCAGCAAGGCTTATGATGAGGTTCCACCTTGGCAGGCTGATCAGGAAAGTAAAAGCCCATGGCAACGATAGCAAAGTGGTAGTTTGGATCTAGAATTGGCTCAGGGACAGGAAGCAAAGAATAATGGTCGATGGGTGTCTGGAAGACCATTTCCAGTGGGGTTCCACAGGGCTCAGTATTAGGTCTCTTGCTTTTTGTGGTATATATCAGTAGTTTGGACTTGAATATTGGTCGTACAATTAAGAAATTTACAAACTTATAGAAAAATTGGCTGTATGGTTGATAATGCAGAAGAAAGCACTGGGCTGCAGGACGATATCAATGGTCTAGTTATGTGGGTGTACTTGTGGCAAATAGAATTCAATCAGGAGAAGTGTGGGGTAATGCATTTGGGGAAGGCTAACAAGCCAAGGGAATAGACAATAAATGGTAGAATACTGAAAAGTGTAGCGATGCGGAGGAACCTTGGAGTGCTTGTCCCCAAATACCTGAAGGTGGCTGGACAGGTAGATAAGCTGGTCAAGAAGGTAAAAACATTATGAGAGTTTGTTTCTATCAATTTATTAGAGGAGGCATTGAATATAAGAGCTGGAAGTGTATAAAACAATAGATTGACCAGAACTAGAGTTGTATAGGAAAGATGTGATTGCACTAGAGAGAAGAGAGAGATTTAAGCAGATGTTGCCCAGACTGGGGAATTTTAGCTATAAGGAAAGATTGGATAGACTGGGGTTGTTTTCTTTGGAATAGAGAAGGCTGAAGGGAGGACTAATTGAAGTGTATAAAATTGTGAAGGCTCCAGATAGAGGGGATAGGAAGGTCCTATGCCATCAGGCCTAATCCTACTCCTAATTCGTACGCTCATGTTAAAGGCAAAATACTACGGATGCTGGAAATCTGAAGCAAAAACAAAAATGCTGGAAAAACATTTTGAAATGTTAACTCTGTCTTTCTCTTCACAGATGCTGTCAGACCTCCTGAGTTCTTCCAGCATTTTTTGTTTTTGTATGCTCATGTGTTGGTTGAGGTGTCGTTTACCAGGAAACACAGATTAGTGGAAGGAGGAAGAGGTTTAGAGGGGACTTGAGGGGATTTTTTTTTAACCAGGAGAGTAAAATGGGGATTTGAACTTGATAAATTGATAGAAACAAACTCTCATAATGTTTTTAAAAAGTAGTTGAAGTTCTGTAAACTACAGGCTATGAACCAATAGCTGGGAAATGGCATTAGGTCGAATGGTAACTTGATGGTTAATGTGGACACATTAGCCTGAATGACCTTGTTTCATGCTGTAAATTTCTGAGTAGTGTTGAACAGTTTGTTGGACTGGAGGAAAGTGTGCAGTGGCGTCCCACGGGTCGCTAGGACTATTACTCTTTTTGATGTGTATCAGGCCCGTTGTCACTGAATACAAAGAGCTTTCATCATGCAGATGCTGTGGTTATTAATGTGTAAATTGTCCAGCAATTTGCAGATGTGTACCATTTCACACTGAGCTTTGAAAATGGTATTATCCTCCAGCGAAATTGCTGCATTTGCTCATTTATTGCCTGTTGAACTTGCCATAGAAAGTTGTCTCATAATTATCAGTATTAAGTTCTCTTTAAATAATGCAATAAATGTTAATGACTGGCAATCAACCTCTTGTGCAAAAGTAAACAATTTAAAGTGTGGAGTTTTGTTGTGAATTGATTTAGGATTGCAATTATGTTTAATTTTTCTTTTCCTCTCTCAAAATCCAACCTTTCACCTATATTTCACGTTCTGTATCTGATTTGCCATTGAATTCACTCTTGTTTGCCTTCCTTCCTGTTTCTTTCTCAATCTTTTAATTGGTTAAGTTGGGCTTGTCCAACTCACAGCCTGTGGACTGCATTGCAGTCCCAAGCCTTTTGGACGGGTTCGCCAGAATTGTTGGACATTCAACTGACTTACATTTGAAAAGTACTGTAAAGCTGCTCGCCCAATCAGAGGCTGATTTCTCCCTGCATTTGTTTCTGACTGGACTAGTGAGCACATCAGCAGCAAGTGCAGGGAATGGATGAGTAGATAACAGTGGGAAGGGAAATTTTCAAGATAAGTTCCAGGCCCGTGGGTGAAGGGGAGAGTAAGCCCTGGGGCAAGGGGGAGCACAGCCAAGGAAGGCTGGGGGCTGAGGGGAGGAGTGCAGTTGCGGGCGAAGGGGGAGAGGGGAGGACGAGGGATGAGGGGGAGCGTTGGGGAGAGTGGGGTGGGGGGGAAGGGAGGGCAAGTGGGAGACTGAGGGGGAGCGTGAGCCCAACCCACACTCACCCATCCTCACAGTGGGTGAGTATGAGTGAGTGGGCACCCTTTAGATTTGGGAGTGAGCCAGACACACACACTCTCACCCTCTAATTATCATCTTCAATTATTGCTCATTTTTAAAGTATAGATTTATTGCTTTGGGCCCGACTCAATCAGCGGCGGGTGCATAGCTGATCTCCGCTGGCGAAATTGGGCAGGCCAATTAAGGTCCATCCAGCGCGTTGCAGACTCCAGTGTACAGCAGGAATTTAAATGTGCGGTGGGCGTGTACAATGGGGAACCAGCAGTCTGTATTAAGAAAGGCCAGGCAGCCTCCTTTAGGCTGTTCACCATGGCCAGCGACCAGTCTGCATGGCAGGCTCTAGAGGAGGGCCAGGGCAGAGGAGGAGGGGGCCAGGCTGCAGGGTAGGCCAGTGGGGGGGCCAGTGTGCCCCTCGGTTCTCTGATGCCCGCCTTGCTGCCCTCCTCGAAGAGGTTGCAGAACGTCGGGAGGTCTTGTTTCCCGAGGATGGGAGGAGGAGGGCCCTCCACGTTACCAAGCAGGCCTGGCAGGAGGCGGCGGAGGTCGTCAGCTCCCAAGATGCTGTGCGGTACACAGGAACGCAGCGCCGCAAGCGCTTCAATGATTTGTTGCGCTCTGGAAGGGTGAGTACCATGTCGGCCTTGGCCATTTAACCCAGCAGGTAGCCTTAGCCTTTGAGGCTCCCCCACCCCCCATGTCTTAGTGTCGTTACTGCAACGACACTTGGTGCACGCTGGGTGGGCAAACAGATAGTGGCCATGCTTACATCAGCCTTAGTGTTTGAGGAGAAGATGGGTTCTCCCTGCAGCATATGTCGGTGTTTGTCGCATTTTGAGTAGTCTGGGGGCAACCTGCAGGGGAGGCAGCTAGACACATACTCAGAACTCCGGCACATGTCTTATTGCTGGTGATGGGATGGTGGAAGGGGAGCCTCAAGGTATCTTGGCCAAGAGTCATCTGCTGGCCTCGGCGCCACACCTTGTTGCGCCTCCTTGCACTGGGCGCTAAGACCCGTGTGTTATTCAAAGTGATAGACGGTGAATGTGTCCAAGGTGGCCATTGGGGGAGGGGTTTGGGAGCAGCCGGTCTATCTTCTGGTGACTGATCACCAGTAGTGTGGACAGGAGCCGCTGGAGGCCTCAGATGGGCCACTGTGGTTGGGGTGTGGCGTGCGCGTACAGAGTACATGAGCGATCAGCCCCAGTAAATGCTCTTCTCTGTTCTGCAGGCAAAAACAGAATACAACAGCCAGGAGTGTTTGCGGACTGGTGGTGGGCACGCCTTGCTGCAGTATGTCACCAACTTTGAGGAGCAGGCCATGGAGCTGGGGAGGAGGCAGGCGGCCAGGGCGGCAGGTGTCAGTGAGGCTGGGGTGCAGGTATTTGAGGTCCACAGTCCCATCCACTCTGTCTTCCCACCACCCAAAGCACTGATGGTTGCTGCAATCGCTAATGCAGCAACACTGCTCATTCACAGACTGATACAGTCAGACGTGTGGGTCATACAAAGGTCCCTTGGCCCCTTGAGGATGCGCGTCTCTAGCACCTTCCAAAATCACCTTATCACATTTCTGACCACTATCCCCGTGGCCTAACATGCCATGGCATCGCTGCTGCACATCCAAATACTTGTTGCATCTTAGGAGGGTTTGTATCTCCACCACCCTTTCAGCCACTGTGCCCCACATTACTCAGTCCAAAAGGTCCTCAGCACCTCACGGCACTCAACTTAAATAAATGCCACCATGTTAGTCATCCCTGCGCCAAGGGGAAATGTTGCCTTCTGTCCACCCAGTCTATGCCCCTCATAATGGTATGAAGGTCAATAATGTGACCTGTCAATCTCCTGTGCTCCACGGGAAATGTCATCAGTGTATGCAATGTTTCCTCATAACTCCAACTCTCCAGGCCAACATGCATCCAGGTCAGGAACCTCTGCACTCTCCCCACTCCAATGCCATCCCTCCCATTAAGTGCAGGTCACAACCGAATGCAGAAGTGTAGCTGTGGCCTCAATAGTGTTTTCTGCGCTTGCAACACGACCTCCCTTTTCCTACATTCTATTCCTCGGCTAATAAAGGCAAGTGTGGCTTTTACCTTGTTAAACGCCTCACGTTCCTGTTCTGCTACCTTATCGGGTCTAACCAGCAAGGTCCCTGTAATCATCCTGACTTTCCACGGTCTTACCATTTCTCCTGTATTCCCGTACCTTGTTTGTCTTGCCCAAGTGCTTAACCGCACACTTATCCACATAACATTTCATGTGGCATTCCTTAGGCCATCTGACCAGCCTGTCTGTATGCACATGTAATGTTTGGGCCTCCTCTTGACTATTTACCACCCCACCAAGTTTGTCTCATCAGGTTCTTGAAGGTTGCGTGCATTATGAGCCTGTAGGGGAAAGGGATGAATGGTGTTACTGACAGAACACTAACTCATCCACTGTCCTTGCTGTTAATTTCAACATCACCAACACATGGCTGCCAGCACCAAGTCCAGAGCCCCCCCTCCACACCTGAGGGGCATCACTTGCAACTTGTGTCACATCATTTCAGTGAACTAGGCACCAGCGCGGCGACTACCATATCAGTGGGATTATAATGTCGGCTAATGTCCCGGGGCACAGGGGAGAGGGCACGTCACAATCGCTGGAGGAGATGGGACAGACAGAGAGTACCAATGGTGCCAGCAGCGGGGAGGACTGCAGGGGACTGGGCACATGCTGAGTCGGGCAGTGATGATGTGCCTCTGGAGATGTCTGCCATGCAGCAGCTGCAGGACAAGCGGCCGGGTGCGCGGGAGCATCTGGCAGGGTTGCATGAGTGTGTGCTTCACTTGGTCTCTGTGGTGGAGGAGTCGAGGCAGAGTATTAGTGATGGCATGAACCTCAGAACAGAGCTTCAGGCTTCCTCCATGAGAGATTGGCGACTCTCATGGAGAGGGTTTTTAGTCGGATTGAGACTCTTCTGATTGGGTTATGCTCGGACCTGCAAGGCCTCACAGCGCTAATGGCCACAGGAGGTCATTCGCAATATGGGAGAAGTTCTGGGCATCAAATGTCCCAGCTCAGTGCCCCTCCATCTGCGGTGAGCAGGGAGGTCCGATGTGACATTGAGAATCTGGATTCATCATGTGCATGTCGTCGCTGTGAGCTCCACTCAGGGCGCTCCAGATGAGGGCAGCAGCTCCTCTGCCCCTCTGCCAGTGACCATTGCATCCATTGAGACTGCGACAACTGGGGAGGTACCAGTTCTGGAACTGGCCACTCCCTCCCAGGAAGGGCCAGCACAGGCTCCATGGACCAGAGGACGCCCACCAAAGTCATCGACGCCAACTGGACAGCTGAGTCAGCAGGCTGGCTCACAAGCCACTCCGAGCGATGGCGGTACCAAGACGTAGCACCCGCACACATAAGCATAAGGCACCTTAGGCACTCAAGGTGTTTGTCACTGGTGATTTTGTGTTGGCCCTTGATTAGGGAATGTTTGATTCTCAATGTCAGAGCGATGTTTGTTCATTTTTTTGGTGGCAATAAAGTCCACATTTGTGCCCATGGCTGAGGGTGGCTCCTTTGTGCTGCATTTGTCTGTTTCACATACATACCATGAGTGTTTGAGTGGACATTGATGTTTCTGTACTAAGCCCTTAGTTGCAGCTGATGAGGTGGAAGATGTAGCACCTAAGTGCCACATGTGGACGCGCCAGGCAATGCTGGTCCTGCAGATCCATGTGTGTGGAGCCAGCTGAAGGTTTGTTGGATTAAAGTGTTGCGGATGTCCCTGCCTTCTTGGTATAGCTGCGGGTCAGCGTGCTGCCTCTCATCATTGCCCTGTGCTTCCTCATCCTCTGAGCCACTGCTGGATTCATCATGTGCAGCCGCATGCACTGCGTCAAGGTCTTCATCTTCCACCACGTCCCCCCCTTTCCAGCGCAAGATTGTGCAGAGTGCAGCATGCTACCACTATCACAGAGACGTGATCTGGGGGGGTACTGGAGTACCCCCATACCAGGCATTGGAAGCGCATCTTGAGAAGACTGATGGCTCTCTCCACCACAGCCCTTGTGGTGCCGTGGCTCCTATTGTAGCGCTGCTCAGCTTCTGTTTTTGGATGGCGGAGAGGCGTCATGAGCCACCTTCTGAGGGGATAGCCCTTGTTACCCAGCAGCCACCCATCCAGTCGAGCCGGAGCACTGAAGAGCCCCGGCACCTGAGAGTGTCTGAGGATGTAGGTGTTGCGGAAGCTGCCTGGGTACCTTGCACAGACTTGCAGAATCTGAATCCTGTGATCACACACTATCTTCACTATGTTCATGGAGTGGAAGTCCTTCCTGCTGATGAAGGTACCAGGCTCACCCACGGGCACCTTGATGGCCACATGTGTGCAGTCTATTGCACGCTGGATGGAGCGAGAATGGCCTCTGTCTCGCTGTGCCTGACTTGCCTGGTCGCAGCGGAAGTGGATGAAGGTCAATGCACGCCTGAACAGAGCATCTGTAACCTGCTTGACACGAGTGTGGACAGCTGATTGGGAGACACTGCAAACATCACCCACTGAGCCCTGAAAGGAGCCAAAGGCATAGAAGTGGAGGGCAACTGTGACCTTCAGAACCACTGGCATGGGGTGTCCGCCCACATAGTTAGGGGAGATCTCTGGGCCAGTCGTCTGACAGATAGATAGAGTTGACTGTCTCCCTTGACAGTCGGAGCCTCCTTCAGCACTGCACCTCAGTCATATTGAGCTAGCTGCTTCACCGCCTGTATACCCTGGCAGCAGGATAGTGGCGTCTTCTGTGGCCCCATCCACCTTGGACTACCTCTTGGCCCTGCACCCCTTGGCGCCTGGCCTCCCTGGAGAATGATTGTCCACTCCTGGTCTCCTCCTTATTCTAGCCCTCCCTTGCTCCTCAGAGGAGCTGCCTCCAGTGGCGATGTCAGAACCCATACCCCCAGGCTAAAGGGAGGCCTCCAGAAAGCTGCAGGCCCAATAAAGATTACCATCTGCAGACTGGTGAGTTGAAGCTTCAAATTATAGAGAAAGCTGTTGGAAATCGACCTGAACTGCTACCGATCGCACAGGCAAGTTTAAAACGCTTTCTGCAATAAATACTTCACATAAAACATTAACAACCCCTCTGAGCCCACATGTCCCGCCCGTGGATGAGGTTTGTTAAAAAGTTACTTACCCGCCTGCCCTTTGCGCCCTTGCGTGAGCCGAAGATCACACGGGCACCTCAATCGGCATCGATTAAGGGCGTTAACAAGGCCTTTAATTAATGGCGGGCGTGCATCACGCTTCATCGCGCACCCGCCCAGCTAAATATCGCGGTGTCGTCGGGATGCTCGTCTGATGTCAGCGCACGACATTTTAAGCGCTGACGTGCAGGGTCCACCACCTGCACATTACCCAGAAAATTCTGCCCTTGATCTGTTTTTGCTCAGCAAGTTGTTTATTTTCATAACTCAGCTTTTAAAAAAAATAATTCATGTTTAATGTAGTGCCAAACCTTATCTTTCCAAAATATGCTCATCGGCCTCTTGAGTAAGAAAAAAATTGAAATATGACCCCCCCCCCCCCCCCCCCCCCCCCCAAAAAAAAAAGATTGGACAAGCCTTGTGCAAGTCTGGATTAAGTAGATGCACTGTCCTGTTGTTCAGCAAGATCCCAGATGTTATTGCCTCATACTTCCATCAACCCTGTGGGGAAAAAAAGATTTAAAACCTAAGAGTACTTAACTCGTGAGGCATGCCATGTGATGCCCCTGCAAAATCTGATCTACAGTGACCTGGACTTGGGTATGCAATATGAACCTAATGGTAAAAATGTAAAGGGGGCAAAAGAACAGTGAGACCTGTGGGTGTATATGCACAAGTGTTTGAAATTGGCAGGACAAAGTTGAGTAGGCTGTTTAAAAATGCATAAGGAATCCTTGGCTTTATTAATAGAGGCACGAAGTACAAAAAGATGAAATTATGCTGAACGTTTATAAATTACTCATTAGGCCTCCATTGGAGTATTGTGCACCACACTAGGAAGGATGTGAAGGCCTTAGAGGGTGCAATGAAGATTTATCACAACTGAAAAATAAACTTCAACATTGACAAGTGCAAGATAATAAATTTTAGTAGGACGAATGAGGAAACTAACCAAAATAACTACCTAGGTGAGGTAAAGGAACAGAGGGATCTATGAGTACAAATACACAAATCACTATAAGTCGTTACAGGTTAATAAGGCCATGAAAAGCAAACAGTATCTGGTTCGTATGGAGGATCCCACATGCCAAAGGCAGTACTGTATAGCTAGTTGAGCACAGGAACCCGCACCACAGGATATCCCAAACTTTTATATAAAGACAATCTGAAAGCCAACCTCAGAGCTTGCAAGCTCATACATGGGAACAAACAACCTTGGACAGACCCAAATGGAGAAATCTCTGTTGTTGCAGACAGGAGAGAGACAAGCAAACTGTACTTCTTTTCTCTCACCAACTGTCCGTGAGCAGAAGCTGTTTTGAATTATTCTTAAAGTATGCTGTGGGATGTCTTCCTAAATCCTCAGTTTGTGTGATCCAATTCACTCATAACTTACAGCAAACTCGCGTTATGATTAACTCAGAAGGTTAGTTTGTTTCACATTCAAAATCTGGAAGGGGAGTGTTCAGTTTCCCACTCCACTACATACACAGTAAGGTGTTGGGGGGGGTTTGAAAAGAGTTTTACGACTATGAATAGTAACAGTAAAAGAACCACAGAAATGAATATTAGTTCATGTGATTTCCAGAGTCCAAACAGTCAAAGTCCAGAGGGTGTTTCCATCATGGCGGAATTCAGTTCTGATGAGTTTCTGGTTGGAGATGACAATAGAAAAATTGTTGAAGCGAATGACGGTGCAACATGATGGGCTTTCTGTGCTTAGACTGCTTGGCAGGCGATCAGAAACTTTTAAAATTGAGCAAGCTTCAAGGAGTTGAGAGATGGTAACCAGCTGCTTGCTCAGCCGGGCTTATAGAGTCATTTTCAGTGAGTGTTAAAACAGCAGTTTCCTAGGATTTCTCAGTTCTCCAAAGAATGTAGAGATTTCAAAATGGTCACTTAAGTCATGTGACCTTCTCTCCACAATGACTTCAAGTATGTGGAACTGGCTCTGACTTCAGGACTGATAATGTCCCAGCCATCAGCTTTTGAAAGAGTTGCCATCCATACTGGGGTCTGGTATTGGGAAACCAATGTCTAAGCAAACCCACTGACTCCACTTGAAGGGTGAGCTTATCAGATGCAAATGATGTCCATTTGTCCACTCAATGGTCCCCTTTTGAAATAGGCATGGACAGTCCCAAGTGTGAGATGAGTTTGTTAGCTGCTCCTGCAGGCATAATGAGTTTCAATGTGCGAGTCCCATGGTTTTGTGATCACAAGGGGTCTGTACAATGAGGTGTGAGATTTCACAGGCTGAGAGGGGAATTTGTTTGTTTTTGTAACTGCTGTTGAGAGCTTCCAGAACAAAGGGCCAATCCTGTGGTCATATGGCCTGTAGCAGAAAGTCCATTTTAAAGATAGCAAAAAGAACAAAATTTTGATACGTAGTGTTGGATTTCTTGTCATGTCGTCAAACGATTTTAAGAAGAATAGTCAAGTGTCTCCAGGACAAGCAAGTGTGGCACAAAGCCAATACATGCAAACATAAGAATTTGGAGCAAGAGTAGATAATTTGGTCCCTCGAGTCTGCTCTGCCATTCAATGGGATCATGGCTGACCTGATTGTGGCCTCAAATTCACATGGCTGCCCAGTAGCCTTTGACTCCCTTGTCAGTCAATCTAGGGAAGGAAATCTGCCGTCCTTACCTGGTCTGGCTGACATGTGGCTCCAGACCCACAGGAAAGTGGTTGACTCTTAAATGCCCTCTGAACAAAGGTAATTAGGGATGGGCAAAAAATGCTGGCCTAGCCAGCGACACCCACATTCCATGAACGAATAAAAAAAACTTACTACCTTCGCCTCACCCATTAACAGTCATGCCTTCAGGTGTCTTAGTCCTACGCTTTGGAATTTCCATCATGAAAAGCCTCTTATCTCTCCACCTTTTAACTCCTTAACACCTCTTTGATCAAGCTTAAGGTTACTCCTTCCTAGTGTCATCTTTGGCCATTTTTTAAAACCTTAAACCTTTGGGAAATGCAGGGTGATGTTTTCTAGGTACTACACAAATCAAAATGTTTCTGCTCCAGTGGTAACCAATAACCAATTTAAGGGGAAGATGTTAAATGCAGAATGGTAGCCTGCTGTCCTTAATATCCTCGGAAACCTGTGTAAGTACACTGGCTAGTGTACATAGTTCATAAGCTGAATATTTCCAGTAAATGAAGGTAACCAAACAAGCAAGAAGTAAGGAAAAGCATATGTTATTTTTTTTGTCAGCACACTGAACCGTCATAGTTGTGGTCAAAGTGGTTTCTGTATCTGATGTGCTCGGATTCCTACTGGCTTTATGCTGATAGCAGTTTTTTGTGGATACAAATATTTGGACACGGAATGACATACACCTGCATTTGGTCACTAGGACCAAATGTGTAATACCTTAGGTGAAGCTGAAATGTAGAAGAGGATTAAACAATTCGTTCCAGCAAGGCTGACTTTGAACAATGAGGGGATGCATATCCTCCATCATGGTATCCCCTCCAGTGCAGGACCTGCTCTGTTGCAGGCCTGTATTATAGCTGTCTCATTTCCCCAGCAACCAGTGCAGACACACAATCAATCACTTATTCTTGTTCAACAAACTAAACATCATGGTCCTGAATTTGCTGTCAAAATGTTGGTGAGGCTAATGGCACTGGCTGTTGTTTATGCACTAATCGCACAGTAACTTCAGGCAAAGGCTGTTAAACAGGGAAATCCAAAGTTAATCCAAAACAAAAACAGAATTACCTGGAAAAACTCAGTAGGTCTGGCAGCATCGGCGGAGAAGAAAAGAGTTGACGTTTCGAGTCCTCATGACCCTTCGACAGAACTTGAGTTCGAGTCCAAGAAAGAGTTGAAATATAAGCTGGTTTAAGGTGTGTGTGTGGGGGGCGGAGAGAGAGAGAGGTGGAAGGGGGGGGTGTGGTTGTAGGGACAAACAAGCAGTGATAGAAGCAGATCATCAAAAGATGTCAACGACAATAGTACAATAGAACACATAGGTGTTAAAGTTAAAGTTGGTGATATTATCTAAACGAATGTGTTAATTAAGAATGGATGGTAGGGCACTCAAGGTATAGCTCTAGTGGGGTTTTTTTTATAATGGAAATAGGTGGGAAAAGGAAAATCTTTATAATTTATTGGAAAAAAAAAAGGAAGGGGGAAACATAAAGGGGGTGGGGATGGGTTATTGGAAAAACCCCACTAGAGCTATACCTTGAGTGCCCTACCATCCATTCTTAATTAGCACATTCGTTTAGATAATATCACCAACTTTAACTTTAACACCTATGTGTTCTATTGTACTATTGTCGTTGACATCTTTTGATGATCTGCTTCTATCACTGCTTGTTTGTCCCTACAACCACACCCCCCCGCCCCCTCTCTGTCTCTCTATCTCTCCGCCCCCCACACACACACCTTAAACCAGCTTATATTTCAGCTCTTTCCTGGACTCGAACTCAAGTTCTGTCGAAGGGTCATGAGGACTCGAAACGTCAACTCTTTTCTTCTCCGCCGATGCTGCCAGACCTGCTGAGTTTTTCCAGGTAATTCTGTTTTTGTTCTGGATTTCCAGCATCGCAGTTTTTTTGTTTTTAAATCCAAAGTTAATGTCTGAGATGCATGTCCGCTAGCTTTGTAAAAGTGGGATTGTGCTGCCTACGCCATCATTCCAGTGCATTAAAGGCTGAATGGTGCATTCACCCTGTAGATATTAATTAAACTCACCACAGAATATTAGGACTTGAACATTTCAGTCTAAATACCTTTTTAAAATTGTGTTAAGTGTTAATTACTACCAATTAAGCACTGGAAAATAACTATTATAAGAATGGAGTCTCATTCCTTTAGGTTTTTTTTGTTGGGGATTTGAAAAAATAACTTTTAATTTTCTTTTTAATCCTCTCTCTCTCTCTCTCTCTCTCTCAATTCAGTCTTTTCTGTACTTGCTTTGACATTGAATTCACCAACTCAGATTTATACTTCCTTCTTATTCTTGCAATATTAATTTTGTGATCCTTCGGTCAGATTATGGAGGCGCACACACCTGGGCCTGAATTTTACCTTTGGTGGGTGGGCGCAATTGGAGGGGCCGGGATCGGCCAGGAAATGGACCGCCGACCGCAATCGGCTCCTGGTCGCAATTTCACACTGGCTGCCCAGTTGACGAGCAGCCAGCGTGAAACGTGCTCTGAAACGTTCAGCGCTGCCGTTGTGGGGCGGAAAGGGGGCAGGCGATGACATCACCGCGGGCGTGGGTGAGCACTGCGAGAGAACTTCGTGAAGGCAGGCAGCTGCCTCAGGGAGCTGCGGACCTTCAAATGATTAAGTAAAGGTTTAAAAAGCTGCAAAAAAAAAATGACCATGCCTCACAATCAAGTCCCCTGAAAACATAGCTGATAAAAATGCCGTCCACAGATGTTTATTTTTATTTTATTTCATAACTGAGATTTCATCCCGCCCTTGGAGAAGTTTGTTTAAAAATGTAAAGGCTGCCTGGCTGATTTGCCCGGTTGCCAACCGTGCGGTTGGATGGGCCACAAAACGGAGACAATTGCGCCGTTAATGGGCTTAATTACCTTCTTACTTGTCGGCGGATGACTTCCTACATTTTGCGCACGCCCGCCGAGCGAAATATTGCACGAATGCGCATGGCATCGGGACGCTTGCCCAACATCAACTCGCATGATTTTACGCCCAATCGGGTACAGGCATGTGCCTGCCCACAGCACGTAAAATTCTTCCGCTGATTCAGACCCCACATGCCCAGTAGAGGGCACAGTTTTTCCATCTTGTGTTTCCAGCAACTTGCTACTTAATATATCAAGATTAAAAACTGGTAAGAGCAAGCCTGACAGCTGCCTACCCCATCATTCCAGTGCATTAAAGGCTGAATGGCACAAACACTTTGACTATGACGCCTACAAAAAAAATTCTGAATGTTACTATGCACAGCAGGGAAAAAAATAAGCATTTAGTGGTGTTGTACGCTCTTTCAAGGAATAAGCCAAGCTGTTTATAAAAGCCTAATTTTCTTTTTAATAATATAGTTCTTGACACTGGGTGGCTTCTGTTAATTTGTATACACAATCTGGCAGCTCACCTAGAACCATAGAAAAGCTACGGCATAGAAAGAGGCTATTTAGCCCATCGTGTCTACACCAGCCAAAAAAAATAAAAAACTAGCTGCCCATTCTAATCCCACCTTCCAGTACCCAGTCCGTAGCCTTGCAGGTTACAGCACTTTAGGTGCAGATCCAGGTACCTTTTAAATGAGTTGAGGGTTTCTGCCTCCACCACCAAACCAGGCAGCGAATTCCAAACACCCACCACCACCATCCTCATGTCCCCTCTAAAACTTCTACCAATCACCTTAAATCTGTGCCCCCTGGTAATTGACCTTTCCACTAGGGCAAATAGGGCATCCCTGTCTACTCTATCTAGGGCCCCTCATAATCTTGGATACCTCATTCAGGTCACCCCTCAGCTTGCTCAGTTCGAAGGAAATCAATCCCAGGCTATCCATTCTTTCCTCATAGCTGCAATTGTCAAACCCTGGCAACATTCTTATAAATCTCCTCTGTACTCTCTCCAGAGCAATTAAATCCTTCCTGTAATGTGACCAGAACTGTGTACACAATTTCATTTGTGGCCTAACCAGCATTATATTTTTTTAATTTTTTAAATAAATTTTATAATTTAATTTTCAAATTGAATCCAGAAGTGAATAGGCTCCCTGCTGCATTGCTGAAGTATCTTTATCTCATGGTAATCTGGGACTTCATTTTTTAAAAAAATCACTGGGATTTATAGTGCGGTATATAAAACCACAACCAAATTCAGGAGGCTTCCCAGATAAAGATAGCCAGCAGGTGTTTTGTTTCTGGTTGTACAATGTTTTCTTAGATTGAAGCCATTTGTAACTTCAATACAATGTAATGCTGACTGGTTTGAAGTGTGCATCATTGAGAAGCAATCGGCCCAGGTAGGTCAGATTAAAGGTGGAGTGACATGCTTCATAGTCACTCGCTCATGTTTGAAGCATGCAAGGCACATGACTGCCATTCCAACCTGATTTATTAGATGCTGTAGTACTTCATTTATTGTGTATTTGCTTGCTTTGTTTGCCCTTCCCAAATGTATGGCTTTACACTTCTGCAGGTTAGGTTCCAGCTGTTAGCTGTATGAATCTCATGGAACAAAGGGAGAGGCCGGTTTATGGTTTGGCATGGGCCATTTGAACAAACACAATTGCTTTAGGCAAAGTGCAGATCACTACCCCAACCTGTAATGATGCCCGGAGTTTGAGTCAGTATTAGCTATGCAAATCAGGAATTTGATACATCTGGAATCTCTAGTAAGATTTTCTTAAGCTAAGCGTCAGATTCTAACATGGATCTTTCAAACCAAGGTGACCAACTTTTGGAGAGGAAAATAAGGGACACTGGAATAGGGGACTGTATGAGTCGGGGTGGGGGGGGGGTGCAGCGGGTGGTGCTAGTGAAACTCTGGGGGATGTGTCCAGAATGTGGGGGTGGGGGCTGCTGGTTAAATTGTGGGAGTGGGACCACGAGCAGCAGCAGCTGTTTTTATTTCTGATTTCCAGCATCAGCAATATTTTGCTTTTGTATTCTATAATTCTAAGAATCCTGCTGCTTAATTTTTGAAAATAAAATAATTGAGGTTTTTGGTTTAAAATATTTTTCAGGTGGAGAAATAGACACTGGTTCTTTTAAAGCTTACTCATTTGTAGTTAATTATAAAATACTAGTTGCTTTGCCTTTTACTTGATAGTTTCAAGTTTATGTACAGGGGTTGCCGTATGATGCTGGCATGCTCCCAAAGACTGTAACTATTTGCATAATTCTGAGAGGTCCCTCTCATAACTTCTGAAAGAAGATATCCACCAACCAAAAGAAAACTACAGTATTTAATACAGCAACAAAAATAACATGCTATAAGCCAAAATACAAAAAGTTGATGGTAAATGGACAGAAATTTAATGACCCCTTGGGGACCCCTGGTTTTCAAGTCTGTAGTTTGAAGCAATGAGTTGTAATGTTCTCCTTTTCACTGAGTATGTTGTGTTTGTTTTACATTCCCTGGTTGTGTAGAAAGCTCACGCTGGCTGTTTTCTGCCTTGTCACTTACTCTTCCCAATTGTCTTGAGCTCTTCCAAGTGCCCAGTTGTAACCTCCTTAATGATCAATTCTAACAACTTCCCCACGACAGATGTCAAGCTAATTGGCCTATAGTTTCCTGTTTTCTGCCTCCCTCCTTTCTCGAATAGGGGTGTTATATTTGCTACTTTCCAGTCTGATGGAACTTTTCCAGAATCTAGCGAATTTTGGAAAATTAACACCAGTGCATCGACTACCTCATTAGCTACTGATTTGCAGCTGTTACTGGAATGTTATTTGTATCCTCTATAGTGAAGACAGAAGTGAAATATTTGTTCATTTCTTCCACCATTTCCTTATTATCTACTATTAACTCCCCACTTTCACTCTCTAGAGGACCAATACTCAATTTACTTACTCTTTTTTCATTTTTAATTACCTGTAGAAACACTTGCTATCCATTTTTACATTTTTAGCTAGCTTCCTCTCGTACTCTAATTTCTTTCTCCTGGTTAACCTATTGGTCATTCTCTGCTGTTCTTTATATTCTGTCCATCCATTCATGAGTCCTGCCACTCATCTTTGTGGTGTTGGATACTTTTTGCTTATGTTTGCTGCTTTCCTTAACTTCTTTAGTTAACCATGGATTGTGGGTCCTTCCCTTAGAATTTTTCTTTATAATAGGAATGTACTTATTCTGAATACTCTGAAATATCCCTTTAAATGTCTGCCACTGCTTCTCTATTGATATATCCTCTAGCCTAGTTTCCAAGTTCACTTCAGCTAGCTCAGCTTTCATCCCCACATGGTTGCCCTTATTTAAGTTTAAGATACTAGTCTGAGACCCACTCTTTTCCCTTTCAAACTGGATGTAAAATTCAATCATAAAGTGGTCACTGCTACCTAGGGGTGCCTTTATTCTGAGGTCATTAATTAATCCTGTCAAATTACACACAACCTCGCTGACTCTTCCCGATTGCCTTGAGCTCTTCCAAGTGCTCAGTTGTAACCTCCTTAATGATCGATTCAAACATCGATTCGAACTCAGAGAGAGAGACTGCGATGTTCTTAATTAAATTGATATAGGGAGTGACCAGGTGTTGGAGGTGTTGGCAGGCTTAAAAGTGGACAAATCTCCAGGTCCAGATGATGTGTGTCCCAGACTGCTGAGGGAGGCAAGGGAGGAGATCGCAGAGGCTCTGACCCAACTTTTTAATTTCTCTGGCCACAGGGGAGGTGCCAGAGGACTGGAGAACAGCTAATGTGGTTCCGCTATTTAAGAAGAGTTGTAGAGAGAAGCCAGGGAACTACAGGCTAGTGAGTCTCACGTCAGTGGTAGGGAAACTCTTGGAAAAATTTCTGAAGGAGAGTATCTATCTCCACTTGGAGAGGCAAGGTTTGATCAGGGATAGTCAGCATGGCTTTGTCAGAGGAAGGTCATGCCTAATAAATTTGATTGAAGTTTTTGAGGAGCTGACCAGGTGTGTAGATGAGGGTAGTGCAGTTGATGTAGTTTATATGGATTTCAGCAAAGCTTTTGACAAGGTCCCACATGCGAGACTTATAAAGAAGGCAAAGGCACATGGGATACAGGGTAATTTGATGAGGTGGATTTAAAATTGGCTTAGTTGAAGGAGACAGAGGGTGATGACAAAAGGCTGCTTTAGTGACTGGAAGCCAGTGTCCGGTGGCGTACCACAGGGATCTGTGCTCAGTCCCCTATTATTTGTCATTTATATAAACAACATGGATGACTATGTGGGGGGTAGGATTAGTAAGTTTGCAGATGAGACAAAGATCGTCTGGGTGGTTAACAGTGAGGTTGAGTGTCTTGGGCTACAGGAAGATATAGATGGGATGGTCAAATGGGCAGATAAGTGGCAGATGGAATTTAACCCTGAAAAGTGTGGGGTGATATTCTTTGGAAGGAGTAATTTGACAAGGAAGTATTCAATGAACGGCATGACACTAGGAAGTTCTGAGGAACAAAGGGACCATGGCGTGTGTGTCCATAGATCTCTGAAGGCGGAGGGACATATTAGTGGGTTGCTGAAATTGGCATATGGGACACTAGCCTTTATCAATCAAGGCATAGATTACAAAAGTAGGGAGGTCATGTTGGAGTTGTATAGAACCTTGGTGAGGCCACAGCTGGAGTAGTGTGCAGTTCTGGTCACCACATTATAGGAAGGATGTAATTGCACTGGAGGGGGTGCAGAGGAGATTCACCAGGATGTTGCCTGGGATGAAACATTTAAGTTATGCAGAGAGGTTGGATAGACTTGGGTTGTTTTCGTTCGAGCAGAGAAGACTGAGGGACGACCTGATCGAGTTGTACAAGATTATGAGGGGCATGGACAGGGTGGATAGGGAGCATCTGTTCCCCTTAGTTGAAGGGTCAGTCACAAGGGGGCATAAGTTCAAAGTTCAGGAGGTTTAGGGGGGGAATGTGAGGAAAAACTTTTTTTACCCAGAGGGTGGTGACGGTCTGGAATGCAATGCCTGGGAGGGTGTTGGAGGCGGGTTGCCTCACATCCTTTAAAAAGTACCTGGATGAGCACTTGGTACATCATGACATTCAAGGCTATGGGCCAAGTGCTGGTAAATGGGATTAGGTAGGTAGGTCAGGTGTTTCTCACGTGTCGGTGCAGACTCGGTGGGCTGAAGGGCCTCTTCTGCACTGTGATTCTGTGAATACTAAGTTTAATATAACCTGCTCTCTGGTTCCAGAACATGCTACTCCAAGAAACTATCTTGAAAGCATTTTAAGAACTTCTTATCCAGGCTACTACTGCCAATCTGATTTTTCCAGTTTACATGTACATTAAAATCACTCATGATCACTGTGGTCCCTTTATCACATGCACACAATATTTTCTCTTGAATACTTTGTTCTACACTCTGGCTACTGTTAGGGGCCTGTAGACCACTCCCACTAATGAATTTTTTTCCCCTACTATTCCACATCTCCACCCAAACCAATTTATATCCTGATCTCCTGAACCAAGGCCATCTCTAACTATTGCACCAATGCCCTCTTTGATTAACAGTGCTACCCTTCCACCTTTACCTAGCTTCCTATTCTTCTTGAATATCATGTACCCCTCAATAATCAGGACCCAATCTTTGTCGTCCTGCAGCCACATCTCCGTAATTGCTATCAGATCATTTTTATTTACTTCAATGTGGGCCATCAATTCATTTACTTTGTTATGAATGCTACGTGCACTCAGATAGAGAGCCTTCAGTTTTGTATTTTTGTTACCTTTGTAACATCTAGTCTTGACTATTGATATATTTTTAGGTTTTTTTCTCTCTGTCCTTTCCTGCTATTCTCTGACCCTCTACATATCTACACTTTGAATTGCTATTCTACCCAAGTTTGATCCTACACGCCTCTTGTTTAGTTTAGAGCCCTCTCTACTTCTCTAGTTATATGATTTGCGAGGACATTCGTCCCAGCACAGTTCAGGTGTAAACCGTCCCAAAGCCACAGCCCCCGCTTTCCCCAGTACTGGTGCCAGTGCCCCACAAACCAGAACCCACTTCTCCCACACCAGTCTTTGTGCCATGCATTCGTCTTTCTAATATTATTTGCCCTCTGCCAATTTTCTCGTGGCTCAGGTAATAATCCAGAGATTATTACCTTTAAGGCCCTGCTTCTTAATTTGGTACCTAACTCCTCATTCTGACTTTGCAGAACCTCTTTCCTAGTTCTTCTATGTCATTTCTACATGGGCCACGATGACTGGATCCTCCCCCTCCCACTGCAAGTTCCTCTCCAGCCCTGAGCAGATGTCCCAAACCCTGGCACCAGGCAGGCAACACAGCTGTCTGGACTCTCGCTCTTTGCTGCAGAGAACAGTGTCAATCCCCCTCACTATATTATCCCTTACTACCACTACATTCCCTTTTGTTCCCCCCACTTGAACGATTTTCTGTACCACAGTGCCATGGCCAGTCAGCTCATCCACCTTGCAGACTTCGCTTTCATCCACACAGGTTGTGAGCACCTCAAACCTATTTGACAGTTAAAAGTCTGAGGCTCCTCCCCTACTGTCTGCTTGGTCCCATTACCTGCCTCACTGACAGTCACATCCTCCTGTCCCTCACTGCCAACCAAAACAGAAGACCCTCTTCTAAGAGGTGTGACTGTCTTCTGGAACAAAGTGTATAACTATTTCTCCCCCTCCCTTATGTTGCACAGTTATCTGCATTTCGGCTTCCAGATCAATAATCCTGATCTGGAATTCCTCCAGCTGCTTACACTTCCTGCAGACGTATGTATCATGGATCGCCTTGGCATCCAAAAGCTCCCACATCCTACAATCCGCCATTCTAACTTACATTAGTTAGTTTATTTACTTTAATTACTTCCTTCCTATGTGTGCTATTTACTGTATTTATTGAATGCTACTCCACTGACAACTAAAGGCTATATGCTTAACTACAAAAGTATGTGTTCTAAATGTTTGTTTAAATTAATTTATTGCTTTTTTATCTTTATTGTTTTATTTTAATTTTAAAGTTTTTGAATTTTGGTTTTTTACTTCAAAGTTTTAGTTCTTTTTATTTATAGATCTACCTGAACTCATCACACACTGTCCCTTAGACTGAGCACTTATCGGCCAATCACCTTACTAGCTTCCTTCGATGTCACAGTTGCTTTCTTCTTTTACCCCCGACTGCTGCCTCTCAGCAGATGAAACAGTGAAACAGTGTGCTCCTCATCTCCGCTCCGACTCCCAGCAAAGTAGGCCGCTCAGCAATCCCCCCTCTGTATTTATAGGTGCTGCTGCACTCCTGACTGTCTCCCGCAGTTCCACTCTATGCTCTGACTCCCAGCAAGGTAGGCCTCACTGGAATCCCCAGCCTGTTTTTATAGGCACTCCTCGGCTCCCGGCTGTCTCCTGCAGGTCTGCCCCACTCTGAGCCTATCGCTGTCCCTCAACCAATGAATCAGTACCATCATGTGTTTGAAATCCTGTAGCCCCTAGCAGAATACACTCCACACCTTCTAAACTGATGAAAGCCCATCTCCCGATGGCACAGCTCCTGGTTGGCTGCAAACATCACCAACTGTGACCTGGTAACTGAACTGAGTGGTGAAAGTTTCAACCTTCCAAACTTGCCTCTTGAGGGCGGCCCAGGGAAGATGTGGCCACTTGCTCCACATGTGGAACATGAACAGCTCAAATTGTGACTATGACTATCCAAGTCGGGCCATCGCCCATATACTGAACTCCTGCCCTGAGAGATCCATTCCCGGTGGCATCACAACCATTCAAACTGTCAGCTGAACCCATCAAATGGATTCCCCTTCCCCAGCCATAGAAATTTTTTTAGAAAGTACCCTTCCATATTGAACACCACTTGGAAGAAGCACTGAAGATGGCAAGGGCACTGTATGTACTCTGTTTGGGTAGGAGACTTCAATATCCATCACCAAGAGTAGCTCGGTAGCACCACTACTGACAGTGCTGGCTGAGTCTTGAAGGACATATTTGCTATACTGGCACTGTGACAGTGATAAGAGAATCAACACGAGGGGAAAAACCTAACTGATCTCATCCTCACCAATCTACCTACCTCAGATGCACCTTCCATGACAGTTTTGGTAGGAGTGACCACCACACATTTCTTGTGGAAGCAAAGTCCTGTTTTTTACACTGAGAACATATTCCATCATGTTGTGGCACTCATCGTTGTCAGTTTCCTTTTGTAATTGAATGTGGTCATTTCTTGCGTGCATGGAATCATCTGTTGTGCATTCTAACATGGCTGTGGAGTCCGACTGCAGACTTACATAGCTTTCCACGGTGCGGGCAAGGATGAATTAGCAGATTTTGTTTAGACTGCCTAGTTTTTCTAGCTTGACTTTTGTTCTTAGCTGCCTGTATTCTTTGTTTGAAGGAAGCAACACCATTACTTGAGATCACTCTCTAGGTAGTTCTTCCTTGTCCGTTTTTTTCCCAGTCCTAGGTGGACATGCCACATTTCCTGAGGTTCACCTTCAAGGAGTACTTGAATCTTTAATCTTAGCCAACCTCGTGGGCGGTGTCCAAGTTTAAGTTGTAAGTACATGACTGCCTTTAGGGATTTTATCATCAATTATACATACCACATTTCCACTCCATCTGAGATGAGTCCTGATGATGAGCACTTCAATTCCAGACATTTTTGTTCTTTGAAGTACCTCAGTGTTGTATACGTTGTCCTTCTGTTTGATGCCCATAAAGTTTTGAATGCATTTTTATGTCCAATTGTTTAATATGTCTGGAGTCGGCAGTCCATGTCTCACCGTCATATAGAAGGATAGTTATTACCACAGCTCTGTAAACGGCAAATTTTGTGGAAGAAACGAGGTATCAAACTTGCAGCAAGATCTTGTCTAAACCAGCAAATGCTGAGCTTGCTCTGGCAATTCTATTTCCCATCTGGCTGCCGATGCAGACATATTCTGGAGGTTGTGCTTCTGAAATAGTTAGTTACCTAGAGCCTTCAGGGTTGGTGTTATTGGTAGTTTTAATATGTGGGCTGTGGTCAGAGTTTGGTGGTGGTTAATGAAGTATCTCTTTCTTCCTTAAGCTGATGGCTAGCCCATAATCGTCAGCTGTTTTTGTCAAATGTCCATGACACACTGAAGGCCATGTTCAGAGTATGCCAATGAGGACACAGTCATCAGCAAACAGCAATTCCTGTACCATCATCACTGATACATTTAGATGAAGATTTCAGTCATTTCAGGTTGCCATCATCTCCCCCATCATGATCTCTATCTAAAATATCCATGTTAAATAGCAAAAGCAGCATGTAGTCCTGTGTTGTAGTTTCACCAGGTTGACACCTCATTTTTAGATTTGTCTGGTATAGCTTCTAGCATGCTCTCCTACATTTCTCATTGAACCAGGGTTCAGCCCCTGCCTTGATGGTAATGGTAGAGTGAGGAATATACCCAGTTTTGAGCTGCAAGTGCCTCTGCCTTTTTTGAACCTACTTTGACTTTTTGGATGTACACATTCTACTATGTGGCTTACCAGTCTGAGTAGGACATTTGCTAGAATCTTATCAGCTATTACAAGCAGTGAGATTTCTCTGTAATTGTCACACTAACAATTTTGTCCTTATTCACTTGTGCAAAGAAAATTGTGGCATCCTTGAACTCTTGAGGATTGATTTGTTGATCCTACATTCTATGATATAGCTGTGAGAGTTTGACAGTTATTGTGGCACTACCCCCTCTGCTAAATGGAATGGATTAGAACAGATATAGCAGCTCAAAACTGGGCATATTCCTCACTCTACCATTACCATTAAGGCAGGGGCTGAATCCTGGTCCAATGACAAATGTAGGAGAGCATGACAGGAGCTGCACCAGTCATACCTGAAAATGATGTGTCAACCCAGTGAAGCTACAGTACAGGGTTACATACTGCTTCCGCTCTTTAGCATGGATATTATGGATAGGGATCATGTTGGGGGAGATGGTGGCATTGTGGTATGTAATCTGGAGAGACAGGCTAGTCCTCTGCCATTGAGGGTTCAAATCCCACCATGACAGCTGGTGGAATTTGAGATAAATTAATAAAATCTGGAATATAAAGCCAGTCTTAGCAATGATGACCATGAAACTATCATCGATTGTTGTAAAAACCCATCTGGTTCACTGATGTCCTCTAGGGAAGAAAATCTGCTGTCCTTATCTGGTCTGGCCTATATGTGACTCCAGATCCATAGCAATGTTAACTGCCCCCCGAAATAGCCTAGCAAGCCAACAATGTGGAAAATTGCTCAAATATGTCCTGTCCACAAAGTGCAGGACAAATCCAACCTGACCAATTAACGCCCCATCAGTCTACTCTCGATCATCAGCAAAGTGATGGAAGGTATCATCAACAGCGGTATCAAGTGGGACTTAGTCAGAAATAACCTGCTTACTGACAATCATTTTGGGTTTTGCCAGGGCCACTTGGCTCCTAACCTCATTATAGTCTTAGTCCAAACATGGACAAAAAAAATCTGAATTCCAGAGGAAAGGAGAGAGTGACTGCCATGGATACCATAGAAAAAGTTATGGCACAGAAGGAGGCCATTCAGCCCATCTTGTCCATGCCAGCCTGTGGTCACCCAGGTGGCCTTTCTAATCCCATTTTCCAGCACCTGGCCCATAGCCCTGCAGCTTACAGCACTTTAGGTGCCGATCCAGGTACTTTTTAAAAGAGTTTAAAGTTTCTGCCCCTACCACCAACTTGGGCAGCGAATTCCAGGCACCCACTACCCTCTGCGTAAAAAAGTTCTTCCTCATGTCCCCCCTACACCTCCTGCCACTTGAATCTATGTCCCCTGGTTCTAGAATTCTCCATCAAGGGATACAATTTTATCCATTCTATCTATTCCCCTCATAATTTTGTACACCTCAATCAAGTCACCTCTTAGCCTTCTTTGTTCTAAGGAGAATAACCCCAACCTATCCAATCTCTCCTCGTAGCTACACTTTTCTAACCCTGGCAACATTCTTGTAAACCTTTTCTGCGCTCTCTCCAGAGCTATTACGTCCTTCCTGTAATGTAGTGGCCAGAACTGCACACAATGCTCCAGTTGTGGCCTCACCAGTGTTTTATACAATTCCAACATTATATCCTTACTTTTATATTCTATACCTCTGCCAATAAAGGAGAGCATTCCATGTGCCTTCTTTACAACCTTGTCTACTTGAACTGCTGCCTTCAGGGACCTGTATACTTGTACGCCAAGATCTCTCACTTCATCTGCTCCTCTTAGTATATTCCCATTTATTTTGTAATCCCTTTAACTGTTCGACCTCCCTAAATGTATGACCTCACACTTCTCTATGTTAAAATCCATATGCCACTTTACTGCCCACTCCACCAACCCATCTATATCATTTTGGAGATCATGACTATCCTCTACATTATCCACTATTTGGCCAACCTTTATGTCATCTGCAAATTTCCCAATCGTGCCCCCCCATGTTCACGTCCAAATCGTTAATATATAACACAAACAGCAAGGGTCCCAACACCGAGCCCTGTGGAACACCACTTGAGATAACTTGCCATTCGCAAGGACATCTATTGACCATTACCCTTTGTTTCCTGTTTTATCCAGTTTGCCACAATACCCTGAATCCCATGGGCTTTTACTTTTCTGACCAATCTGCCATGTGGGACCTTGTCAAATGCCTTGCTAAAATCCATGTACACAACATCCACTGCACTACCTTCATCAACCCTTCTTGTCACTTCCTCAAAGAATTCAATCAAATTTGTGAAGCAAGACCTTCTTTAACAAATCCATGCTGACCATCACTGACTAGTCCATGCCTTTCCACATGACAATTAATCCTATCTCTCAGGATTGATTCTACTAATTTGCTCACCATCGATGTTAGACTAACTGGCCTATAATTGTTTGGCATTTCCTTTGATCCCTTTTTAAACAATGGAACTACGTTTGCATTTCTCCAGTCCTCTGGTACCTCCCCTGTATCTAGTGAAGATTGGAAAATCATCCTCAAGAGCATCTGCTATCTTCTCCTTGACTTCCTTCAGCAGCCTCGGAAACAATCCATCTGGCCCTGGTGACTTATCAACTTTCAAGGATTTCAATCTTTTGAGTACTTCCTCTCTCTTTATGACTATCCCATCCAATATCTCGCAGTGTTCCTCCTGGACTACTATATCTACATCCTCCCTTTCCTTTGTAAACACAGAGACAAAATATTCATTCAAAACCCTTCCCACAGCCTCTGCATCTACACACAAGTTTCCATCTTCATCTCTGATAGGTCCCACTTTTTCCTTAACTAACCTTTTAGCATTAATGTATAGGTAAAACATCTTTGGTTTATCTTTAACTTTACTTGCTAATCTTTTTTCATGCCCTCTCTTTGATTTCCATATTTCCTTTTTTACTTGGTCCCTGCACTTCCTATATTCGTTTAGGCTATCTGCACTGCTTAGCTCTTTGTGCCTATCGTACGCTTTCTTTTTCTGTTTGATCTTCCCCTGTATTCCTCTAGACAACCAGGGAGGTCTAGATTTGGCAGTACCACTCTTATTTTTGTAGAGGACATGTCTTCTTTGTACAGTTAGGATCTCGCTTTTTAGTGCTTCCCACTGGTTTTCCACGGTTTTATCCTCCAGCAGTGCTGTCCAGTCCTTGATATAAAGGTTGTATTTGACCAAATGTGGCATTGAGGATCCCAGGAGCCCCGGCAAAATCTAAGTCGATGGGAATCTGGGAAAACTCTCTACTGGTTGGAGTCATATCCAGCACAAAGGAAGATGGTTGTGGTTGTTGGAGGCCAATCATCGCAGCGCAAGGCCATCTCTGCAGGAGTTCCCCAGGGTAGTGTCCTTGGCCCAACCATCTTCAGCTGCTTCACCAATGACCTTCATCATAAGGTCAGAAGTTCACTGATGATTTCATTGTCCAGTACCATTCGCAACAATTCACATACTGAAGCAGTCCATGTCAAATATGCATTAAGACCAGACAACATTCAGGCTTGGGCTGATAAGTGGCAAGTAATATTCGTGCCACACAAGTGCTAGGCAATAACCATCTCCCCATGACACTAAAAGGCATTACCACTGTTGAATCCTAAGGGGTTATCATATGACCAAAAACTAAACTAGATCAACCATATAAATACTGTGGCTATAGGGGAAGCTCAAAGGTTGGAAATTCTGAGCAAGTAACCCATAGACAGTCCACTATCTACAAAACACAAGTTAGGGTATGATGGAATACCCTCCATTTTCATGGGTGAATGCAGCTCTAATGCACTCTAGCGCAATACCATCTCGGACAAAGCGGCCTACTTGATTGACGCCCTTTTGCTCCCTCCACCACTGGCGCTCAGTGGCGGCAGTGTGTGCCATCTACAAGATGTACTGCTGCAACTCGCAAAGCTGCCTTCGACAGCAACTTCTAAACCCACGACTTCTACCACCTAGAAATAGAGAAACAGCATGGGAGCATCAGCACCTGCAACTTCCCCTCCAAATCTCACACCATCCTGATTTAGAAATGTATCACTGTTCCTTCACTGTCGCTGGGTCAAAATCCTGGAACACTCTCCCTAACAGAACTGTGGATGTACCTGCCCCACATGGACTGCAGTGGTTAGGAAGGGAGATCACTACTGCCTTCTCGAGGACAATGAAAGATGGCTTTGCCAGTAATGCTCACTTCCCATGAGTGAATATATTTAGAAAAACAGTTCTGTTAAACCTTTAGAAATCACAGATTAGGTCTCCACTGTTAGTCTTGTATTCAGTTTGGGGCACCATACGTTAGTTTGGATATCAAGGCCTTGGAAAGGGTACAAAGAAGACTTACTAGACCAGTGATGGGCAACCTAGGCTAGTGAGTGGCCCACCTTCATCCCAGTGGGCCGAAAGATTGAAATCGGGCATGCGCACCGATCATGACCCCATGAAAAAGAATTTGTGGGGCGTGCCGATTGAACCGTAACAGTGTTTTGATTGGACGCAGATGGAGCGCACAGCTCGCAGTCAATGTTGTGTGTAATCAGCAAGCACCTTATTTCACGTGCCCTTGCTTTACATGTGTATCACTTTAGTAATACCGGTAGGAAAAACTATGTGGGCGGAAACCAGCAGAATCTGGCAGCCCTGTGCACAGGAAAAGGTCTTGCGGGCTGCACTCAGAACCCCGATGGGCCGCAGGTTGCACATCACTGGTCTAGAATGATGCCAGGCATCAGGTGCTTCAGTTGTGTGGAGAAATTGCAGAAGGTGGGATTGTTCTCCTTTAGACCAAAGGAAGCTAAGAAGAGATTTAATACAAGTGTTCAAAATTATAACTGTTTTTGATAAAGTAAGTAAGGAGAAATGATTTGTACTGACAGGAGGGTCAGTAACAAGAGGGTTTTCAACCCAACTTGCCTGTCAAGAAACTGACTGGATTGGGTGTAACACTGATTTTGTATGCCACCTGATTTATACTCCACTAAATTTAGTGGCGAGTAATATTGGGTGGTGTGTAAAACCAGGCTTGCAGCCTATCCTGTGGTTTCCTGTCCAAAATGTTAGATTAGTAAATGTTAACTGTCCATCTGTATCTGTTTTCCTATCTCAAGTATCTCAAATGTCTTGAGTTGTAGGTGGCTGGTAAATTGTCTCTACATGAAGTTAAATGTCTAAGTCTTAAGCAGTAGGGAGGGAACGTGTTTTGATGCAACCTGCCATATACTGCACGTATATCTTTATGCAGTAATGTGTTTCAAAGTTTGATCACCACAACTTTGCATTTTTTTAAATAGCTTGACAGCTGTGGAAATTTGGTAAGATGATTATCAGTTTGTTTCCTGCTAAATAGCTTTGAAAATGACCATTTTTTTTTTTTGCAGTTAAAACATGCCCAGACTTGCCTAAGCTAATTGTTTGAAATGAAAATATACAGTACAATTAAAGTAACATTCCCATATGGTTGTTAAGTAGTCATTTACTTTTTCAGCAATGTAGGACATTTGGCCACATGTTGAACATTGAGCACTGCATAGAAATCAGGAGAAAGTTCCTATACGGAATTTTATGGCCTCGTAGCGGTGGGGATGGGTCCGTAAAATGCGGCAAGCAATTCTGAAATCTATTGGCTTTGGGGGACCGTAAAATTCCACTCCATGTTCCTCTTTCCTCTTGAACACAGGTTCTGAGTTCAGTTGTGTTTTGTGGTTTGTCTCATGGCCTAACCTATATTGGAAAGGCTTCCCTCTAATCTTGGGTGATTCAGGTCAGACTCTGGCAAGTTACTTCAAAACTACTTTGTTAATGCTACATACAGGATAGGCTAGCAAGTAAGTACATCTTTCTTGTGTGCAAACTATTCCATTTTTTGAAGAGGCTCTAGCATGTAATTGCTGATGTCACTGTTACATCATGATACACATCACTAAAATAATACCATAACTCTTAAACCGGGGAGGTGATGGTAATGTCACTGGATTAGTAATCCACAGGCTAATGTGCTAGGGCCATGGGTTAGACTCCCACCATGGCAGCTGGTTGAATTTAAATTCAGTTACTAAATCTGGAAATTTAGTGACCATGAAACCACTGTCGATTGTCGTTTAAAACAAAACCCATCTGGTTCACCAATGTCCTTGAGGGAAGGAATTCTGCCATCCTTATCTGTTCTCGCTTACATGATCCACAACAATGTGGTTGATTCTTAAATGCCCTCCCCAATGGCTTAGCCAGCCACTCAGTTGTGTCAAACCGCTACAAAGTCCTGGGGGTTGCTCCTGGAGTTCTCAATATTGACTCCGGACCCCATGAAGTCTCATGGCATCAGGTCAAACATGGGCAAGAGAACCTCCTACTGATTACCACCTACCGCCCTTCTTAGCTGATGAATCAGTGCTCCTCCATGTTGAACACCACTTGGAAGAACCACTAAGGGTGGCTAGGGTGCAGAATGTACTCTGGGTGGGGGACTTTATTGGCCATCACCAAAGGTAACTTGGTAGCACCACTACTGACTGAGCTGTCCGAATCCAAAAGGACATAGCTGTAGACTGGGTCTATGGCAGGTGGTGAGGGAACCAATGAGAGGGAAAAACCTACTTGACCTCATCCTTACCAATCTACTTGTCACTGATGCATCTGTCCATCACAGTATTGGTCAGAATGACCATCACACAGTCTTTGTGGAGACGAAGTTCTGTCTTAACACTAGGATACCCTCCATCGTGTTGTGTGGCATTACCACCTTGCTGAATGGGATAGATTTCGAACAGAACTAGCAACTCAATCCATGAGGTGCTATTGCCATCAGCAGCAGCAGAATTGTATACAACCAAAATCTGTAACCTCCATAGCCCAGTATAACCCCCCACTCTACCATTACCACCAAGCCAGGGGACTAACCCTGGTTCAATGAAGAGGTGCAGGAGGGCATGCCAGGAGCAGCACCAGGCATACCTAAGTATGAAGTGTCAACCTGGTGAAGCTCTAACACAGGACTACTTGCATGCGATTCAGCAAAAGCAGCATGCAATTGACAGAGCTAAGCAATCCCATAACCAACGGAATCGGATCTAAGCTCTGAAGTCTTTCAATATCCAGTCGTGAATGGTGGTGGATGATTGAACAACTCATTGGAGGAGGAGGCTCCACAAATGTCCTCATCCTCAATGATGGGGGAGCCACAAGGCTCAAGGCATTTGCAACAATCCTCAGCCAGAAGTGCTAAGTGGATGATCCATCTTGGCCTTCTCTGGAGGACCCCAGCATCATGGTTGCCAGTCTTCAGCCAGTTTGATTCACTCCATATGATATCAAAAAACGGATGAAGGCATTGGATACTGCAAAGGCTATGGGCTCTGACAATATTCTGGCAATAGTACTGAAGACTTGCCACACCCCTAGCAAAGCTGTTCAACTGCAGCTACAACACCGGCATCCACCCAGCAATGTGGAAAGTGCGTCGTCTTGTACACAAAAAGCAGGACAATTCCAATCCGGCCAATTACCACCTCATCAGTCTACTCTCAATTATCATCAAAGTAATGGGAGGGGTTATTGACAGTGCTATCAAGCACTGTCGATGACCCTCCCATAATTTGCTCGCTGATGCTCAGTTTGGGTTCCGCCAAGGCCACTCGAGGTGAGCTGAGAGTGAGTGCCCTTACCATCAAGGCAGCATTGACCAAGTGTGGCATCAAGGAACCCTAGCAAAACTGGAGTCAGTGGGAATTGGGATTGGGGGGGATACTCTCCATTGGGTAGATCATTCCTAGCACAAAGGAAGATGGTTGTGGTTGTTGGAGGTCAGTCATCTCAGTCCTAGGATATCATTGCAGGAATTCTTCAGAGCAGTGTCCTAAGCCCAACCATCTTCAGCTGCTTCATCAATGACCTTCCCTCCATCTTAAGGTCAGAAGTTGGGATGTTCGCTGACGATTGCACAATGTTCAGTGACTTCTCAAACACCAAATAAGTCCATGCCCATATGCAGCATGACCTGCACAACATTCAAAGTTTGACCTAATAAATGACATCTCCCCTTAACATTCAATGGCATTATCATTGCTGGTTTAGGGAGCAGCCATTATCAACAATCTGGAGGTTACCATTGACCAGAAACTGGTCTGGACCAGGTATATAAATATTGTGGCTACAAGAACCGGTCAGAGGCTGGGAATTCTGCATCTCCTACCTCCCCAAAGCCAGTGCACCATCTATAAGGCTCAAGTCAGGGGTGTGATGGAATACTCTCCACTTGCCTGGATGAGAGCAGCTCCAACAATACTCAAGACACCATCCAGAATAAAGCAGCCCGCTTGATTGGTACCCATCTACCACCTTCAATATCCAATCCCTCCACCACTGATGCACAGTGGCAGCAGTGTGTTCCATCTACAAGATGCACTGCAGCAACCCAGCTAGAAGAACATGGGCAGTAGATGCATGGGAACACCACCACCTGCACATTCCCATCCAAGCCACACACACTATCCTGACTTGCAACCATCATGGGTCAAAATCCTGGAACTCCCTCCCTAACAGCACTGTGGGTGTACCTACACCATATGGACTGCAAAAGTTCAAGAAAGCAGCTCACACCACCTTCTCAAGGGCAATTAGGGATGGGTAATAAAAATGCTGACCTAGCCAGTGACACCCAAAGCCTGTTAAAGAATTTTTTAAAAATGCATTGTCCAAATAGTGTAGGAATTGAGTGTGTGACATTCCTGGTCTTTGTGCTCAGCACCATACCGAATGATGAATTTAATTATGAAAGTATTTAGGGAGCAGCCAATAAGTTTTCATTTGATATAAATGACATAATTTTATAAAGAAGAGCTTTTTATTTCTGCAACTGGGCAGAATCCTCAATTCTCTCTGTTTTGGAGGATCTAATCACCAACAAGTGATGTTGGATATACAGGATGTTTGTTACCACCTTTCCCCTATTCATGTGGGCTTAGGTAACCTCAGCAACTCATTTAATTTCCCTTAAATTCTGTTTTGTATTACACCAGGCAAAGAACTAAACCAGTTATTACTAACCACAGACTGCACCACAGAGCGGGCACAGGTGGCATGAATTGATTCTTTGAACTTTTCAGCTTTTTGACATCGTGCAGTACAGGCACATAGAATTTGATTTCCAATCACACTGATTTCTTCTCTGTAATTTAATTACCTCTATTACAACTAGGTGAGGATTGGTGCCAGGACTTGTCCTTTCTTTCCCACTCCTTGATTAATCGTAACAGGGTTTGAAATTTATAAGGATTGTTGTGGCATGAAGAGGAGACCACTCAAGTATGAGAGTTTCCAGTAAATAAAGGTTTTATTCAAGCATATGCTGGAGGACACAGCCTGGTTCTACAGTGTGTCTCTCTGATACAAAGGCTGCGCACAATATTTATAGTATCACATTTGACTATACTACCTAGTACAACCTTAAGTTACTTACCTAATGAGCAGAATTATTTAGGCTGCATATATCTCTATTATCTCATTGGGAGTCTGGGAAATGCCTCTGTTCTGATGCCTCCTAATCTGTGCTCTTATCACTCTATCATTTGTTTACCCGTCCTGTGAAGATCATTAAGTTTTATGACCTGTGATTGTTAGCTGGGTTCCCACAGTACCATACCCATCATGCCAATGTGTTGGCTATATTTCCCATCATGCATAGAAAGAGTTCATACAACTACATTTAAAGCTATTAACACATGTCCAACCTAATCAGTTACTCCACTTCAGTCCCTCCTTTTGCATCCCTGATCAGGCACTACTTGGTCCAGGAGGGACATTCCCAAGATCCTCTGCCCATCAGAAACTCTAAGGATCCTACTAGAGTCCACTGGACTTAAGGTCTGCTACTCTACTGTTCTCTTATGGCTTTGCCCAAGTCCTAATGACCTAAGCTGGGCCTGGAACCATCATTCCCCTCTCAATAATATAGCCTGAACAACATGATGACTACCGGTAGTGGCTCTATGAGAAATCCAAACGCTCGGTTTCCTCATCCACTCTCCGCTCCCTCATTTAGGTAGCTGCATGCATTTTTTTATTCGTCCAAGGGACGTGGACTTCGTTGGCTGGGCCAGCATTTATTGCCCAGCCCTAGTTTCCCTTGAGAAGGTGGTGGTGAGCTGCCTTCTTGAACCGCTGCAGTCCATATGGTGTAGGTACACCCACAGTGCTGCAAGGGAGGAAGTTCCAGGACTTTGACCCAGCGATAGTGAAGGGACAGCGATATATTTCCAAGTCAGGATGGTGGGTGACTTGGAGGGGAACTTCCAGGTGGTGGTATCCCCATCTGTCTGCTGTCCTTGTCCTTCCAGATGGTAGTGGTCATAGGTTTGGAAGGTGCTGTTGAAGGAGCCTTGGTGAATTCCTGCAGTGTATCTTGTAGATGGTACACACTGCTGCTACTGTGAGTCAGTGGTGGAGGGAGTGAACGTTTGTGGCTGTGGTGCCACAGTCGAGTGGGCTGCTTTGTCCTGGATGGTATCAAGCTTCTTAAGTGTTGTGGGAGCTGCATTCATCCAGGCAAGTGGACAGGCTTTGGGGTCACACTCTTGACTTGTGCCTTATAGATAGTGGACAGGTTTTGGGGAGTCAGGAGGTGTGTTACTTGTCACATGATTCCTAGCCTCTGACCTGCTCTTGTATTGCCCTGGATTCAGACAGGTGGCTTTATTGAGGTTCATGGTGGGTGCCTCCTATGCTGCTATTATTGTTAAGAGGGTGGTTACTGCTGCTGCTGTCCTCCAGATTGCCATTACTCTGAGGATTTGTCTGAAACAGTTAAGCGAGCTTCTGGTTGCTCTCCTGCTGACAGAAACAGACTGGTGAGATATAAGGTTTCACTGTGACCAACGCTTCCACACATATACATGTGTCACTAGTCATCATTATCCAGTAAGGTCCTTGCCATCGCAGGGTAGATCCTGGTCATTCCTGTGCCCCCTTAAGCATTACCTTATCCCTTACTTGTGGCAAGTCCTTGGGGAGCCACTTCCCCTCGCTGCTTTCCTGGTCCACTACCTCCATCTGCTGTCTCACCTCGGACCTCAGTTCCTTAAGGCGTCTGCACAACTTTACAATGCACCTTCTTATCCTATCTTTCAACAGCTCGATATCGTCATTTCCAGTTGCGGTTCTCTCTCGGAGCCACATAACTCTGTCTATCACCATTGTGTTAGTCCTGTGGTCCTACTTCTTGTAGCTCACAGGCAGATTAATATGGTCAGTAATACTTCTAATTATCCTTTTTCCAGCTCTCCCTTTAGCAGTATCCACCTTGTGGTAAATTATTGTTAAGTATTATTTCTCCTTACCCTTCAATTGCTGCACCATAGATTCCTTATACTTTTACCTTTTAAGGTTTTTTTTACATATGAGCATGCATACGAATTTGGAGTAGGAGTAGACCATTCGGTCCCTTGAGCCTTCTCTGCTGTTTAATAAGATCATGGCTGATCTGATGGTAACCTCAAATCTGCATCGCGGCTACCCCGATAACCTTTCACTCCCTTGCTTAACAAGAATCTATCTAGCTCTGCCTTAAAAATATTCAAAGACTCTGCTTCCACTGCATTTTCAGGAGGAGAGTTCCAAAGACTCGCAACCCTCAGAGAAAAAAAATTGCCTCACCTCTGTTTTAAATGGGTGATCCCTTATTTTTAAACAGTGACCCCTCGTTCTAGATTCTCTCACAAGAGGAAACATCCTCTCCACATCCACCCTGTCAAGACCCCTCAAGATCTTATATGTTTCAATCAAGTCGCCTCTTACTCTTCTAAACTCCAGCAGATACAAGCTAAGTCTGTCCTACCTTTTTTCATAAGGCAACCCATCCATTCCAGGTATTAGTCTGGTAAACCTTCTCTGAACTGCTTCCAACGCTTTTATATCCTTCCTTATAAGATGACCAACACTGTACATAGTACTCCAGATGTGGTCTGTATAACTGAAGCATAACCTCCCTATTTTTGTATTCAGTTCCTCTCTAGTGACTGTAATTTTCCTGAGTTCCTTCCTCCCTTCCATTTCCTGATTTATAACTGCTTCTGGGATGTTACTTGTATCCTCGATTGTGCAATTCATCTGCCATCTCCTTGTTTTCCATTATCAATTCTCCAGACTCACTTTCTATTGGACCAAATTCTCACTTTGTTAACTTGTTTCTTTTTAAAATATTTATAGAAACTTTTACTATCTGTTTTTACATTTCTGGCTAGCTTTCTTTCATACTCTAATTTTTCCCTCCTCATTAACCTTTTATGCACACTTTGCTGTTCCTTATGTTCTGTCCTTGGACCTGTCTTTACTTTTTCCTTAATCATTGGAATGTATATATTTTGTGTATTCTGAAATATGCCCTTAAATGTTTGCCACTGCATCTCTATTGACCTACGCCTTAACCTAATTTACCAATTCACTTTAGCCAGCTCTGCTTTCATGCCCTCATAAATGCCCTTAATTATTTTTAAAAACATGCACTCCTCTCTCCCTCAAACTGAAATAGTGTGACCTAAAGAGTAAGGAAACATTTTTAAAAGATCAAGGCAGTAGAGAAACTGACCCTAAGAGAATCTTAGGATGATCATGGTCAGAGGGAGTAAAAAAATCACAGGGGACTTTAACCTACATATAGACTGGAAAAGTCAGATGGGCAAAAGTAGCCTAGATGAGGAATTCATAGAATATTTTCAGGATAGTTTATTAGAACAATATGTTCTGGAGCCAACCAGAGAGCAGGCTATACTAGAACTGGTATTGTGTGACAAGATGGGATTAATTAATGATCTCATAGTGAAGGTGCCTCTAGGTAGCTGCAATTATAATACGATTGAATTTCAGGTAATTTTTCCTCAAATTTTTAAGAACACCAACTCATCAATTCATCAATTCCAATCAGCCTGAAAGTTGGTGGAAAGAGTCAACTCTAGTTGGTGGAAAGAGTTAACTCCTTTGCTAGTATGCAAGAGGGTGGTGCAAAGATTGGTTCCTTTCAAACAAAGGAAAACACTGTTATATCTTTAGAATGCCTTTGAATTGTGATTTTTGGCTAGAAATCTCAACTCGAACTTTATAACTTAAAACATTGGAATGTTTAAGTATACTTTTACTTTAATCCAACTCATAAGCTTTTAACTCAAAGCACTGAATTCCACACACACATGACAATTTAGGGAAGAAAACACAGTAAAGTTCACAATTCTTCATTGCACACAAACACTGCATTATGCACAAACACATATATAAAAGTATATATATTTCCATTCCTATAACATTTATCTTAACAACTTAAAATTTGCATACTCTAAACGAAACTTCAAGTAGCATTGGTGGGGAGTAAAGGGCTCCCAGCTACAGGGACAATCAAAACGACTAAAGCTCATATTTCCTCTGCCCCTGACTGTTACTGCTTATTAACCCCCCCTAGGGGTACCCCTCCCTCTCTCTCCCTACAACACAAAAGCTTTAGTGACTTACATAAATTTAAAATTCTCCTTTTGCCTATTAAGTTATTTGTCAAAAATTCAGTGAATAATCCTTCGGGTCCCCAATCTAAATTTTTACCTGTCATGGCTGATTATTTTTATAATCCAACTACTACAGGTTAGGAAACAGCACTTGCCGTTTTATCTTGTCGGTTCGTTAGGAAACAGTCCCACTTGTCTACTACCTTTAGTTTACCCTGGAAACAATTACAATAATCCCTTCCTTCTTGCTTGCCCCAGGAACCATACCATGCTTGTGGTGCCACACTACCTTTAGTTATTACACCCACAAATCCATATGCTGGTTCGGATCCTCAGACTGACCCAGCTTTCCGTTTTGAACACTGACCGCCCTATCTAATGGGTGGTAAATAGACCTACTCACCCATTCTCTGCTGTCAACGTTCGATTTGGTGCTGGTGTCCGATATTGCGAGGATCCTGCCAACTAGGTTGAATTGTTGTGGTATAAAGATGAGACCACTCAAGTTTGAGAGTTTCCAGCAAGCAACGGTTCTATCCAAATATATACTGGGAGGACACAGCCTGGTTCTACAGTGTATCTCTCTGATACAAAGGTTCGTAGCACATTTATATCTTTTAGTTATCACATTTCACTATACCTAAAGAGCAGAATTATTTAGGCTGCAGATGTCTCTTATCTCACCAGGAGGCTGGGAAATGCCTTGTTTCTAATGCCTCCCAGCCTGTGCTCTTATCACTCTAATCTTTGTTTACCAAACCTCTCATTAAGTTTTGTGACCTGTGATTGTTAGTTGAGATCTCACAGTACCATACCCATCATGACAATGTGTTGGCTTTATTTCCCATCATGCTTAAGAAGAGCTCTCACAACTACACTTAAAGCTATTAATACATGTCCATCATAATCATTTACCCACTTCAGGATGAGGGTATCATTTCAGTGTCTGTCCTTAACCGTTTATGTGTTGATTGCAAAGAACTCAGTCTAACAGGCTTTCTTGAGTTTAAACACAAAAACATAATTTTTATTGAGCTAAAATCCCACCCAGGTAAAGATATAAAAATATTTAAATAGCTAAACACATGTCCCAACCCTTGCAACACACGTGCACACACACACCCATGAAAAATTATAAGTTATGCATTAGCGGATGTTAACTTTTAGCCAAGTTAAGATTCAGTGATAAAAGGCAGAAAAATAGAGAGTTCACTGTTTGAGTCCATCGTAGTTGTTCGGTGCTGAGGCAGTTTTTTTTAAACGGTGGTCCTGGTTTTTCCCTGGAAATGCTGCTTTGGGATTCTGAAGTGTCTTCCGGAACTTCTCTGCCTGTTTGACCCCAATATGATATAAGCAGGCAGAGTTCCTTTTGATTGAAATTCTCTCTCTGTGATGTATTCCAAAACTTAAGAGATAGGGCTCCGAACCCGAGCCAGCAGGAAGAGAGGCAGTGTTACTTGTCCACTTGCGGACTTCTTCAGGCTCTCTGATTTTAGCAGTTTGTGTGGCCTTTTTCTACACCTGGAAGTAAAGTTGGCTGCTGTGATGTGATTGGCTTTCAAACTGCACATTATTCTCTCAGTGGCATTCTCTCTCACCTGTTGTTGGAAGCTCTACAGATCAACAGTGGCCTCCAACAGATCAGACAATTAATTCCTGGTATCCTGTTAGCCATTGTGATAACCAAATGCGATTGAATATTGATATCTCAGTTATTAACTCCTTGAATGATCCATTTCCCTCTTGATAATGTAGAAAGGGGGAGCTTTTACACTCCAAGGAGAATGGCACCTGTCTGTCTACGGATTCTGCGGACTTGATGACTCCACGATTGGAAATGTGGCTTTCACAAATGTAAATTAGCAGCCATTATAAGGTCAGAGCCTTTACTCAGCAGAAGTCCTCTTTAAAGGATTATAATATATATCTGACCAGCTGATTAAAGATTAATATTCCACACCCACATGTCACAACATCATGACACCTCCGCCATTGAAGGTGGACAGAAGTAATGTTTTGGACCTAGTTGTTTGTCTGTAAACAATATATCTCAAAAACTAATGGAAGGATTTCAACAATTGTTAATAGCTGAGGTTGAGTACCAACCCTTGCGATACTACACTGATTACAGCTTTCCTGCGTGAAAATGACCTGTTTATTCCCTGTTTTCTGTTCTGTTCTGAGAATCCTCATTTCATGCTAATATATTATCCCCTACCCATGAGGCCTAATTTTGTGAAATAACTTTTTTTTGTGGCTCTTTATTGAATGCTTTTTGATGATACAAATCCACCATATCCACTGGTTCTCCTTATCTAACTTTCTAGTTATAACCTCAAAGAACTCTAATGGATTTGTTAAAAAAGATTTCCCTTTCACAAATCAGTGACTCCATCCAATCATATCATGATTTTCTGAGCGCCCTGTTACCACATCCCTAATAATAGATTCTAGCATTTTGGCTATTACTGCTACAGGGCTAACTGGATTAAAATTCCCTACTTTCTCTCCTCATCCTTTCTTGCATAGTGAGGTTATGTTTGCTGCTTTCAATCCACGGTTCTAAAATTAGGGAATTCTGGAACTTAGACTCATTGGTTGTCGCACAGAAGGAGGCCACTTGGCCCATTGTGACCGCGCCAACTCTCTGTAAGAGCAACTCAGTGATTCCCACTCCACTGTCTTTTGTGGTCTGCAAACGTTTTATCTTTAGATAATTAATTGTACAATTCTCTCTTGAAAGCCACGATTGAATCTGCCACGGCCACACTTTCAGAAAGTGCATTCCAAATTCTATCCACCCAATATGGTCAGGATTCTCCCAGCCCATCTGCAATGGGTTTGTGGTGGGTGGGAGCGGACAATCCAGTAGGAGGCAAAAAATGAGAAACGCTCCATCATAAAAACTGGTCACAATTCTCCCGACGGTGTTTTCATGGTGGGTCGGTTATCCTGCCAACCAGTGGCGTGAACACAATTTGCATTCATTAGCATGTCATGAATGCTCATTAAAACAGCTGCTCGCCGGAATCTTGCTACAACTTCCAGTCTTCCGTCACGCCAGCGGGAAATCACATCAGCATCGATCCCGTTTGAAAAAAGGGTAGCGTGCACAAGTCAGACATCAGTTCGCTGGTAACTTCGAGGTGAGTGGAATATACCTGCCGTAGTGTGCGCTGGTCTTGTTGCGATGAACACCACTCTGCAGTGGCTGTAGGCTTGGAGTGCTCCTTCTCTTTGCTTTCATTGTCCCGAGGAACACCACTATGCTGTGGTACTCATGCAGGCCTCCACTTTCAGAGGCTACCACTTCAGCCGGGGGTGGGCTGTGAAGCGAGCAGTTGGGCTGATAAACACCGAGAGGGACAATGAGGAGGGAAGGCTGTAGAATGGCAGTCAGAGGGAAAAGTGAACACAAAGGGAGCCTTTCTGGGGTCGCCTTCTAACCTCTTGTTGCCGCAGGAGTGAGCAGGAGTCTGCTTAGAAAGAAAGGAGGAATACCTCCTTGTGATGAAAGCCACTTAAAGCCAATGGCTTAGTTAGCACTGTTAAAGGCAATTCAGAACTCAATGGCTGCACATCACAGTCACTGCATCTCGAGAATAACATATAGGAATGCAGAATTTGGGAATGCAGGCAATAGTGAGGGAGACACAGCTGTATCATATACGTCATTCCATCAGTGAAGGTCTGTCATGTGATTACCAGATGTGACACTCCTAATGGGCCAAAAGGGCATCCACTCATTGACCATGAGCAACTGATTCGTCATTAATATGCCACATCTGAGATTGGAGCACAGAGCTAGGTTTCGTTAATCATCTCACTTAAACATTAGCAACCCACGCAGGGCTCAAGGTGTTACATATCTGCGATGCCATCTTGGTCACCTCAACGCGTGACCTAATGTCTCAGGGACAAGGTGGCATCAGCCACCATGCAAGTAGAGCAGGAAAAACTATGGACCATTACAGTCTCCAAACATGTCACCCTCTGAGCTTCGCTTTCTTGCCCCTTGAATCATTAATGTCTTCAATGTTTCCTTTTGAGAGAAGGCAAAAGCAGATAAGGATCCAGGGCTCAATGCTGCCTTTATCAGGGTCCTAATGCAATGGAGGAGGCAAAGGAGGGAGAGGTGATTCCACACGCAGCTCCAGCAGGAGGGACATGGTCAAGTGGAGCCACAGCATAAACAGGAGGGTCAGGAGGAGAGACCCAGACAATGGGGATGACTCGCCAAACCTAGAGTTTATCGTAGAAGAGTCTCCTACTTACAAATGAGCGAGAGGTAATGCTGTGCACATCTGTGCTTGTCTCAAGATCTGGTGCATCACATGCCACATTCTTCGTGAAGACCTGATGTCATCTGGAGTTGGAGGGCATCCCCTGCCAGTGGATTTGAAGGTGGCCACTGCATTCAATTTCTTGGCATCTGGTTTCTTCCAAGGATCAACAAACGGCCAGTGCAGCATATCTCAATCCGCAACATATCAATTCATAAAGGAGGTCACATACGTACAAACGAACATACGAATTAAGAGCAGGAATAGGCCACATAGTACCTCGAGCCTGCTCGGCCATTCAATAAGATCATAGCTGATCTGAATGTTACCTCAACCCCACTTTCCTGCCTATCCCCGATAACCTTTCACCCCTTATTAATCAAGAATCTATCTAGCTCTGCCTTAAAAATATTCAAAGACTCTGCTTCCACCACCTTTTGAGGAAGAGAGTTCCAAAGACTCTCAGCCCTCTGAGAGAAAAAATTTCTCCTCATTTCTGTTTGAAATGCGTGACCCCTTATTTTTAAATAGTGACCTCTATTTCTAGATTCTGCTACAAGAGGAAACATCCTCTCCACATCCACCCAGGCCAAGACCCCTCAGGATCTTAAAGGTTTCAATTAAGTCGCCTCTTACTCTTCTAAATTCCTATGGACACAAGTCTAACCTGTCTAGCCTTTCGTCATAAGACAACCCACCCATTCCTGGTATTAGTCTAGTAAACCTCTGATCTGCTTCTAATGCGTTTACATCTTTCTTTAAATAAGTAGACCAGTACTGCACACAATATTCAAGATGTGATCTCACCAACTGAAATATAACCTCCCTACTTCTGTAATCAATTCCCCTCACAATAAATGATAAAATTCCAGTAGCTTTCCTAATTACCTGCTGTACTTACATACCAACCTTTTGTGATTCATGCAATACGACACCCAGATACCTCTGAATCTTAGAGCTCTGCAATCTCTCACCATTTAGATAATAAGCTTCTCCTTTATTCTTCCAGCCAAAAATGAATGATTTCACATTTGCCCACATTATACTCCATTTGCCAGATCTTTGCCCACTTATGTCCTCTTCACAAGTTACTTTCCTACCTATCTTTGTGTCATCAGCCAATTTAGCAACCATTCCTCTGTCCCTTCATCAAAGTCATTTATATAAATTATAAAAAGTTGAGGCCCCAGCACTGATCCCTGTGGCATACCACTGGTCACATCCTGCCAACCAAAAAAAGACCCATTTATGTCAACCTCTGCTTTCTGTTAATTAGCCAATCTTCTATCCATGCCAATATGTTACCCCCTACACCATGAGCGTTTATTTTCTGCAATAACCTTTGATGTGGCATTTTATCAAATGCCTTCTGAAAATCTAAGTACAGTACATCCACTGGTTCCCCTTTATCCACAGCACATGTGACTCCTTCAAAGAACTCCCAATAAATTGGTTGAACACAATTTCCTTTTTACAAAACCATGTTGACTCTGCCTGATTGCCTTGAATTTTTCTAAGTTACTTGCTATAACATCTTTAATAATAGCTTCTAACATTTTCCCTATGAAAGATGTTAAGCTAACTGGCCTATAGTTTCCTGCTTTCTGTATCCCGCCCTTTTTGAATAAAGGAGTTATATTTGCTATTTTCCAATCTAATGGAACCTTCCCCAAATCTAGGGAATTTTGGAAAATTAAAACCAGTGCATCAACTATCTCACTAACCACTTCTTTCAAGACTTTAGGGTGAAGTCTATCCGGACCTGGGGATTTGTCAGCCCACAGCCCCAACAATTTGCTCAATACCACTTCCCTGGTGATTGTAATTTTCCCGAGTTCCTCCCTCCCTTTCATTTCCTGATTTACAGCTATTTCCGGTATGTGACTTGTGTCCTATATAGTGAAGACCGAAGCAAAATATCTGTTTAATTCATCCACCATCTCCCTACTTTCCATTACCAATTCCCCAGACGTATTTTCTATAAGACCAATGCTCACTTTGTCAACTTTTATTTAAATATTGATAAAAGCTCTTACTATCCATCTTTATATTACTAGCTAGCTTTCTCTCATACTCTAATTTTTCCCTCCTTATAAATCTTTGTGTTATTCTTTGCTGTTCTTTATATTCTTTCCAATCTTCTGACCTGCCACCTGTGTTTACATAATTATATGGTGAGCTCCTTCCCTTGGAATTTTTCTTTCTCAATGGAATGTATATATTCTGTGTTTTCCGAAATAACCCCTTAAATGTCCGCCACTGAACCTCTATTGACCTATCCCTTAACCTTATTTGCCAGTTCACTTTAGCTAGCTCAGCTTTTGTACCCTCATAATTGCCCTTATTTAAGTTTGAAATACTAGTGTTGGACGCACTCGTTTCTCCCTCAAAATGAATGTAAACTTCAATAATATTATGATCGCTGCTACCTAGGGGTGCCTTCACTAGGAGGTTATCAATTAATCCTACCTCTTGCTCAATATCAGGCGTTGTATAGCCTGCTCTCTGGTTGGCTCCAGAATGTGTTGTTCTAAGAAACTATCCTGAAAACATTCTATGAACTCATCTATGCTACCTTTGCCCATCTGAGGTTTCCAGACTATATGTAGATTAAAATTCCACATGATTATTGTAGTACCTTTCTGGCAAGCTCCCATTATCTCTTATACTCTGTCCTACTGTGTTGTTTCAATTAGGGGGCCTGTGCTCCACTCCCACAAGTGACTTCTTGTCTTTATCATTCCACATCTCAACCCAAACTAGTTCTACATCCTGGTTTCCTGAACTTAGGTCATCCCTCGCTAATGTGCTAATACCCCTCCACCTTTTCCTAACTTCCCGCCCTTCCTAAGTGTCACATACCCTTCAATATTCAGTTCCTGATCTATGTCATCCTGTAGCCATGTCTGTGTAATGGCTATCAGATTGTAGTTATTTATCTCTATTTGCGCTATCAGTTCATCTGTTTTATTTCGAATGCTATGTGCATTTAGATACAGAGTCTTTAGTTTTGTCCTTCTATTATTTTTGTAGTGTCTAGCCTTATCTCCTGATTTACTCTTAGATTTGTACTCTGTCTCTTCCTGTCACAGTCTGTTTATCATTTCCCATATTAATACCTGCCTCTCTTGCTTTGTCTCTACTCTTTATTTTACCACATCTTCCCAAATTTGATCCCTTGCCCCCACTATTCAGTTCTAAACCTTCTCTACCTCCTTAGTTAGGCGGCTCGCAAGGACACCAGCCCCAGTACAGTTCAGGTGTAGACCGTCCCAACGGTACAGATCCCACTTTCCCCAATACTGGTACCAGTGCCCCACAAACCAAACCCCCCCCCCCCCCCCACCCCACACCAGTCTTTGAGCCACGCATTCACTTCTCTAATCTTATTTGTCCTATGGCAATTTGCAACTGGCTCAGGTAATAATCCAGAAATTATTACCTTTCGAGGTTCTGCTTCTTAATTTGGTGCCTAGCTCATCATACTGACTATACAGAGCCTCCTTCCTCATCCTGCCTTTGTACTTAGTACAAAGACCATGACCACAGGATACTCCACCTCCCACTGCAAGTTCCTCTCCAGCCCTGAGCAGATGTCCCGAACCCTAGCACCAGGCAAGCAACAAAGCCGTCTGGACTCTCACTCTTAGCTACAGAGAACAGTGTCAATCCCTCTCACTATACTGTCCCCTACTACCACTACATTCCTTTTTGGTCTCCCCACTTGGATGGCATGCGGTATCACGGTGCCATGATCCATTTGCTCATCCACCCTGCAGCCCCCACTCTCATCCAAACTAGCTAAGAGAACCTCAAACTTGTTGGACAGTTGGACAGGCTCACGCTCCTGCCCTCTGGGTCCCCTTACCTGCCTCACTCTCAGTCATGCCTTCCTGTCACTGGTCACTGACCAAATCAGAAGGCCCTATCCTAAGTGGTGTCTCCTGGTATAAGGCATCCAGGTAACTTTCCCCCTCCCTGATGTATCGCAGAGTCTGCAGCTCAGCCTCCACTCAATGACTCTGAGCAGAAGTTCATCAAACTGCAAACACTTACTGCAGATGTGTTTGCCCTGGATCATGATGTTATCCTGGAGCTCCCACATGCAGCAGCCTTGATACATCACCTGTCCTGCCATCCTTAATATGTTTTAAATAATTAATTAATTACTTATTTATGCTGCATTTATTATATATTTTATTAACTTTACCACCGAATTGTGTACTATTTTAAACCTTAGAGGTAGAATAGAACTTATCCACTAATCAGATGCTCCACAGTTTCTTTCCCTGTACTAGAGCAAGAACCAATTTCTATGGGGTGAGAAAGATAGAACTAGGAAACGAATAACTCCTTCTCCCCCTTCACCGAACTCCCCTCTCACCAAACTCCAGGTCAGCTGTATTCCTTCACAGTTTGCCCTTCAGAGATGCCCTTTACAGGGAGACCCATCATTATGTCAGGTTTGCTCTAAACGAAGAGAGCCAGGCTGCAAGATTCACTGGCTTTGTCACCATCTCAGGCTTCCCAAGAGTGCAGGTGCAATAGGCTGCACCCATGTGGGTATACGGGATTCATGACAGCAGACGCTAATGTTTATAATCTGCAAGGGCTATCAATGGTGTTCTTTGAGGAAGAAGGGTGAGAAACACTTACATCGCACACTTCCAATAAAGATTTAAACACATTTCCCTGACATCACACAAGGTGTGCAGATACTAGTTCAACTGAGGTTGACATCGCAGGAATGTGAATCTCACAGTGAGGCACTATCACTGAGTGAGAGGAAGGCTAAATCTTGAAATAAGAGGATTCCAAAGTACAAAATCACAATGCCTTCAGTTGACAGAAACATACACATAACCATCAAATGTATTAACAAAACTGCAATTTAGTTACATATCTAGCACATTCGTGACCCAAAAGTGACATAAATTTTTCTTAACTTTCCTAACTCTTGCGCTATGCCTGAGTGCAGCTCCGACATCCACAGCAGATGTGGAGGCAGTCTGCTAATTGCTACACCCTGATGTCTGCAAATGCCTTGGCGGACATCCTCTGGTGGCCCGCTGCCTGGAGGGCTCTGGCCTGATAAGGGTCAGCTGCTCAGGGGTAGAAGTGCCCTCAGCAACCTGAGAAGCTGGAGTGGATGGGGTCACAGGCAGAGGAGACTGTGAGCTCACCCTTGAAATGTCCTGAGAGGAGGTTCCTGGGTTGTCCGACTGACACTCATCCTCCCTGTGGGTGCTCAAGGGCCCTGCCCTGACTCCAGTAGGTGGTGCACCTGGAGAGACTCCAGATGCCTCGTTGCCATCTCGTCTACATCCTGATGGTACCCAGCAGGGTATATGACAATAGAATGCAAGGCTGAGGTGCAAATCTGGCAAGACCTGCTAGACCAAGGTCTCCATGGTGGTTGCCAGCCTTCCCATGGTGACCTCAAGGCGCTCACGTGTCGGAGCCATGGCATCAGACTGAACGCTGACGGACTCCTCCATCGATCGCTCTAGTCTGCTGAGTGACTGCCAAATCTCTCCCTGATGTTCCGCTGCCTGTCATCTCATCTCTAGCATAGATTTGGTGGCCGCTTCCAGTGGCTCATCCTCTGCATCTTCTGACTCACACTGAGCAGGTGGCTGGTCTCCAGTAGCCCTCCGAGTGCCGGAGACCTGGGCTGTTGCTGCCTCCGACTGCTGCAGGGACATGTCAGTGAGGTGCCCCCAGAAAGTGAGCCCGAGCCTAATCAACATTTGTGCCTCACCGAAGTGTGTGTCTCTGAGCAGGTGGAGGGGGCTTGTGAGCGCCGGGACCGTTCTTCTGAAACCTCATTCTCGGATGTGGTGTGGGACGTGCACTGGTGGCAGTGGAATGACTTGGGGGCCTCGGTGTGCTTGAGCCATGAAAATAGAAAAGGGACATTCAGTTAATGAGCATGAGCTAGATAAGACTATACATGACTCACTGTGAACGTCAGGGCGACGATGCATCTTGACCTCTCTCCAAGGTGGGTGAAGCGGGGTGCAGATTTCGTCCTGAGGCTCTCGGCCTTTCTCTTATGGGTTGCAGACATCTCTGGTGGGCTGGAAATATTGAGATTGTATGTTGGACTGGCCTTTAAATGTGGTGCCCGGACCTTCGAGCCCGCTAGTTGATGGCTGGCGGATGAATGAACTCCTGACTTGCCAGGTGATTTGGAAACGCGTCACTGCATAATTAATGAGCCTCCAAGTGCAGAATCAGGCGGGCGTTGCTGCCATTACGGATGGTGGGCTAGGCACTGCCAAAACTGCCTGCCACTACGCTCAGTCTCATTGATAGAACATTCCGTCTTTTGTATCTCTTTTCATGGTTAAAAGACAAAAAGCATTCCTGATATAGTGAGGAAGCCAAGGGTCTAATCAAAGTGACAAACTTAAAAAATATATATTAATAAAGAAATGGTGACAAATTCCCTGGACCTAATGCCTATATCCTAAGGATTTAAAAAAGGTGGTGGCATTAGTCTTGACCTTCCTCTAGATACAGAGGTAGTGCCAAAGAACTGGAGAATTACAAATATTAAAGGTTCAAAAAAACAAAGGGATGTAGGAGCATAGGAGCAGGAGTAGGCTATTCGGCCCCTTGAGCCTGCTCCATCATTTAACTAGATCATGCCAGATCTTCTACCTCAATGCCATTTTCCCACACTATCCCCGTACCCCCTTAATATCATCGATATCTGGAAATCTATCGACTTCTGCTTTGAACATACTCGATGACTGAGCCTCCACAGCCTCTGGGTACAGATTACAAAGATTCATCATCCTCTGACTGAAAAAATTCCTCACCTCAGTCATCGGCAGAGAAGAAAACTCAGTTCTGTCGAAGGGTCATGAGGACTCGAAACGTCAACTCTTTTCTTCTCTGCCGATGCTGCCAGACCTGCTGAGTTTTTCCAGGTAATTCTGTTTTTATTCCCCCTTAGGGAGGGTCTGGCCTATAATGTGACTCCAAATACATGCAATAATGTGGCTGACTCTTTACTGCTCTCTGGGTGGCCTAGCAAGACACTCAGTTCAAAGGAAAATAGGGATGGGCAACAAATATTGGCCTTGCCAATAGTGCCCACATCCCATGAAAAAATGCAAGAACTACAGACCAGCCAGCTTAACCTCTGTGGGCAGGAAGCTTTTAGAAATGATAATCTGGGACAAAGTTAACAGTCACTTGCAGAAATATAGATTAATTAAGGAAAACCAGCTTGGATTTGATGGAGGCAAACCGTTTAAATAACCCTGATTGAGGTTTTTGATGAGGTACAGACAGGTTTGATTATGGTAATGTGACTTCCAAAGTGCCACATAACAAGCTTGTCAGAAGAGTTAATCCATGGAATAAAAAAGGACAGTGGCAGCATGTATATGACGTTGGCTGAGTGACAGGAAACGGAGTAGCGGTGAATGGTTGTTTTTCAGGCTGGAAGAAGGTGTACAGAGGGGTTTCCCAGGGGTCAGTTTTAGGACCAGTGCTTTTCTTGAATATATAGTGACCTAGACTTGGGAATACAGGGCACAATTTCAAAATTTGCAGATGGCACAACACTTGGAAGCATTGTGAACAGGAAGGACAATTGCGATAGACTTCAATTAGCCATAGACATGATGGCGGAATGTGCTTACACGTGGCAGATGAAATTTAATTCTGAGAAGTATAAAGGGATACATTTTGGTAGGCAGAACATGTATGTCTCCTCAGTGGTAGTGGCAGAAGAAAGGACATGCACGGGAGGAGGAAATCCCTAGGCATGTTCACATCTCAGTCGTAATAGTGTTGGCATCATTAGATGGTAGTGAAGGCTTCAAGTCTTTTCTCACATCGCTCTTGTTCCTAAGTGGGCTCTCAGTTTCCAGAGTGAGTTCACTCACAGGGCCCCACAGACTAAAGCAAAAATCGTGGCCTGGCAATTCATGAGGCAAGTATGAATGCGGGACTCGTTCTCACTGTAAGTGGGTGGACATCCCTGAGTTGCAAGAAAATAGCATTGAGTGCTAGGAGAGATATGGCCATATTCCTTCACTTGACTTTACTCTTCTTAGAATCTATCAGCGATTAATGTATCAGGGCATATCTCCTACATCTTCCTTCGTGGCGTGATCATGCTCATACTAACTCTCAGCAGCCTGAGGTTCTTGGGCCTCCAGACTTTCATCCTCCAATGAGCTCTCATCCTCATCCAGGTCATTCTCTGGCAGGGGGTCACCTCTTTGCATAGCCAGATTGTGAAGGGCACAATGCACTGCAATGATGTGGGAAATCCTGTCGGGAGTGTATTGGAGTGAGCCACCTGAGCAGTCCAAGCATCTGAAACGCATCGTCAGAAGCCCTATGGTCCCCTCTACAACGGAGTGTGTGGAGCTGTGAACAGCGTTGTAACTTGGAACAACTCTGAGGGTGACACTGTGGTGTCATTAGCCAACGTTTTAGTGGGTACCCCTTATCCCCAAGCAGCCATCCCTGCAGATGCAATGGCCCCTTGACAATCTCAGGCACCTAGGAGGAGTGACTCAGGATGTGGGAGTCATGACAAACGTGCAGTATGTGCTTCCGGTGATTGCAACCAGTTGTACATTGATCGCTGCATCTCAAGAGTAACACATAGAAATGTAGAATTTGGGAATGCAGGCGATAGTGAAGGAGGCACAGCTGTATCATATATGACATTCCATCAATGATGGCCTGTCATGTGTTCACCAGATGTGATTTCCTAATGGACCAAAGGACTTCCACTCATTATGCATTAATATGCTCCAATCTCTGATGTAGCACAGAGCTAGGTTCTGTCAATCATCTCACTTAAACTTTCGCACCCCACAGGGCTCAGGATGTTACATATCTGCGATACTATCTTGCAGTTTATAAACATTAAGGGCTACTGCCATGGAGCCCATATAGCCACATGGATACAGTCTACTACACCCTGCACTCTTGGGAAGCCTGAGACGGCAGCAAAGCCGGTGAATCTCGCAGCCTGGCCATCTTTATCCAGAGTAAGCCTGACATAATGATGGGCTTCCTGTAAAGGGCACCTGTTACCTCCTTTATGCATCAATGTGTTGCAGACTGAGATGCTGCTGCACAGGTCACCGGTTGATCATTGGAAAGAACCAGAGGCCAGGTAACTGAGTGCAGTGGTCACCTTTAAAACCACTGGCAGGGGATACCCTCCAACTCCAGGTGGCATCGGGTCTTCATGAAGTACCATATGTGAAGTACCAGCTCTCAGGACAAGCGCAGATGTGCACAGCATTGCCTCTGACTCATTTGTAAATAGGAGACTCTTCTACGATAAACCCTCAGTCTGGCAAGTCACCCCCATTGTGTGGGTCTCTCCTCCTGACCCTCCTGTTCATGCTGTGGCTCCATTTGACCATGTCCCTTCTGCTGGAGCTGCACACAGAGTCTCCCCTCCCTCCTCTTCCTCCATTGTATTGGGACCCAGACAAAGGCAGCATTGAGCCCTGCATCCATATCTGCTTTTGCCTTCTCTCTGAAAGGCAATATTGAAGCCATTAATGATTCAAGGAGCAATCAGAGGATGACACATTTGGAGACTGTAAGGGTCCATTGTTTTTCCTGCCCTACTTGCATGGTGGCTGATGCTGCCTTTTCCCTGAGGCACTAGCATGCACATCGAGGTGACCAAGATAGTATCGCAGATATGTAACATCCTGAGCCCTGTGTGGGGTGCGAAAGTTTAAGTGAGCTGATTGACAGAACCTAGCTCTGTGCTACATCAGAGATTGGAGTATATTAATGCCCAATGAGTGGAAGCCCTTTGATCCATTAGGAGTGTCACATCTGGTGAACACGTGACAGGCCATCATTGATGGAATGTCACATATGATACAGCTGTGCCTCCTTCACTATTGCCTGTATTCCCAAATTCTACATTTCTATGTGTTACTCTTGAGATGCAGCGACTGTGATGTGTAGCCGCTGAGTTCTGAGTAGCCCTTTAACTGAAGCCATTGGCTTTAAGTGGCTTTCATTGCAAGGAGGGATTCCTCCTTTCTTTGTAAGTAGCCTCCTGTGGGAACACAAGGTTGGAGGGCAACCCCAGAAAGGCCCCCATAGTGTTCGCCCTTCCTCCTCACTGCTATTCCACAGCCTTCCCTCCCTGTTGCCTCCATGGTGTTCGCCCTTCCCTCTTACTGCCATTCCATTGCCTTCCCTTCCCATTATCCCAATCATGTTCGTCAACCCGACCCTTGCCTCACAGCCCAGCCCAGCCCCTGGAAGTCTCTGAAAGTGGAGGCCTGCATGAGTACCACAGCACAGTGGTGTTCCTCAGGAAAATGAAAGCAAAGAGAAGGAGCAGTCCAACCTTACAGCCCCAATAGAATGGCATTCATGGCAACCAGACCGGTGCAGCGCTATTGCAGATGTATTCTGCTCCCTCGAAGTTAGCAGTGAATTGAGGTTCGACTTGCGCACATCACCCTTTTTGAAATGGGTTTGACGCCGACATAATTTCCCGCTGGTGTGACAGAAGATTGGAAGTTGTGGCAAGATTCCAGTGAGCAGCTGTTTTAATGAGCATTCATGACATGCTAATGAATGCAAATGGCGTTCATGCCACTAGTTGGCAGGGTGATCGACCCACCGTGAACACACCGTTGGGAGAATTGCGACTTGCTTTTATGATGGTGGATTTGCTAATTTTATCTGCTGCTGGATTCTCTGTTCCCCCACCTGCCACAAAACCTGCCGCGATCAGGTGGGAAAATTTAATGCATCTGCCATTTCTGTATTTATTCCCCATCATAATTTCTCATGTCTCTGGCTCAAAGAACTCCCCGACTTTACTTTCAATAATCTACTTATTTTCACATACCTCTAGAAACTTTTAGAATCTATTTTCATGTCTCTTGCTAGTTTAATCTTGTTCAACTTTCTCACTCTATCAATTTCTTGATTTTTGCTTTGTTAAATTCTAAAATTCTTCCCATTCTCAGGCTTACTACTTTTTTTTTCGTAACACTAATAAACCCTTTCAATTTAACGCTATCTTGAATTCAGTCGTCAAGTCACTGATTCCAGCTAAGTTTAATTGGGGTCCATTCTCATTTGTTTGGCCCTATGCCAATGTAAACATGGCTCAGGTACAATCCAGTGATTATTAGCTGTGAAGCTTTATATTTTAATTAGGACTCTAGCTCCTCAAAATCTCTTAGCAAAACTTTGTTTCTATGTCATTGGTTTTTTTGTGGACTACAATAGCTGGATTCTCCCCCTCCCATTCCAAGTTCTTCTCTGGTTGTAAGGAGATATCCTTACTTCTGACACTGGGCAAGCAACATAACATTTCCGAACACTTGGTCTCAGCTGCAGAGAACAATACTTGTTCCCTGAGTATACTGTTCCTATTACTCCAACATTCCTTTTCACTCCCCCCAACTTGAATGGCCACCTGCATCTTGGTACGATGGTCAGTTTTTCTATCCACCCTGCACACTTTGCTCTCACCCACACAGGCAGTAAGAACCTCGTACCCATTGGACAAGGAGGTCCAGCACTGCACCTGGGATTCCCTTCTCTAACTAACTCGCAAGCACAGCTTCCTGTCCCTGACCACCAAACTCACAGATTGTTGCTGGCAGTTTGGGTGGGTAACAGAATGTTAATTTCTTTGTAAAAATTTAATTTAGTTTATATTTAGCATTTAACTGAAATTTGCTGTCTAAATTCTCAATTTCCCAGAGTTTCAGGGCTCTATTGCAAGAGCAGCTGAAGTTAGCTAATTAAGGAAAGCAGCTTAAACCAATTATTCTGTAACTGGGGTCGGCTAGCTCCTTAGTTTGAGAAGGATATATAAACAGACATTTCAGTGTAACTTAGCATGGACTGCAACTTTGAACAGAGTGCTAGGGTTGGGTGATTAAAGGGTAAAGGGGGAAGGGGTAAAGGGGGGAACACACCTTTGCTTTGCCTTTTCTAACTCTTTCACCCTATAGGAAATTATTCTTGCTCTAGAAGCTAGCTGTTTGGTGAGTGAGTATCTGGTAAGCAGTTAAGGTTTATTCTATTCCTAAGTTTTTAAACAGAATGCAAAGTGGTGGTAAGGTTAATATATATATAAAAAAAAGAAAATAATTAATTGAATAAAATAATTTAATAAGGATGGTAAGCACAGGCGATGTGTCACAGCTGAAGCATATGGGAACTCCTGGATGCCAGCGTGATCCAGGGCAAAAACATCTGCAGTAAGTGTTTGCAGCTCAAGAAGTTTGGTTCAGAGTAATTGATCTGGAGGCCGAACTGCGGATACTGCGACACATCAGGGAGGGCAAGAGTTACCTGGATGCTTTATACCAGGAAGCAGTCACACCTCTTAGGACAGGGTCTTCTGATTTGATCAGGGACAGGAGCATGTGACTACAAGTGTGACAGGTAAGGAGACCCAGAGGGCAAGAGCGCAGGGGCCTCAGCCTTTGATTTTATCCAACAAGTTTGAGGTTCTTTCAACTTGTTTGGATGAGAGCAGGGACTGCAGGATGGGTGAGCTAACAGACCATTCAAGTGTTGGGAGCAAAAAGGAATGTTGTGGTAGCAGGGGACTATATAGTGAGGGGGATTGACATTGTTTTCTGCAGCAAAGAGTGAGAATCCAAAAGGTTATGTTGCCTGCCCAGTGCCAGGGTTCGAGACATCTCAGGGCTGGAGAGGAGGATCATCCAGTTGTCATGATCCATGTAGATACCAGCGACATGTTAGAACTAGGAAAGAGGTTCTGTATAGTCAGTACGAGGAGCTAGGTACCAAATTAAGAAGCAGAATCTCAAAGGTAACAATCTCTGGATGATTACTTGAGCCACATGCAAGTTGGCATAGGACAAATGAGATTAGAGAAATGAATGCATAGCTGAAAGACTAGTGTGGGAGAAATAGGTTCAGGTTCGTGGGGCACTGGTATCAATATTGGGGAAAGTGTGATTTGTGCCATTGAGATGGTCTACATCTGAACCGTGCTGGGGCTAGTGTTCTAGTGAGTCAAATAACTAGGGAAGTAGGTAGAGATTTAAACTAAACAGTGGAGGCTAGGAATCAAATCTGGGGAGATTTGGTAAATCAAAGAATAGAGTGGGAAATGATAAACAGACTGTGACAGGAATGGATAGAGAATACAAAGCTAAGAGTATCTCAGGTGAGGCTAAATGTTACAAAAATAATAGAAGGACAAAACTAAAGGCTCTGTATCTGAATGCACATAGCACTTGTAACAAAACAGAAGAACTGAGACCACAAAAGAAATAAATATAACCTGATGGGTATTACAGAACAGCTGCAGGATGACATAGACCTAAACATTGAAGGGCACTTATGAAGAACATTTATGAAGAACAGGAAGTTAGGAAAAGGTGTAGGGATGGGTCTGTTAATTTTAATTAATGATGCTATTAGCTCATGAGAAACCAGGATGTAGAAACGGTTCAGGTAAAGATGAGAAAGTGATAGAGGCAAGTAGTCACTTGTGGGAGTGGTGTACAGGCCTCTTAACAGTAACCACACATTAGGGCAGAGTATAAAGGAAGAAATAATGGGAGCTCATCAGAAAGTTACAACGATAATCATGCAGGATTTTAATCTACACATAGACTGGATAAATCAGATGGAAGAGATAGGCTAGATGAGAGTTCATAGTGTTTTAGGGGTAGTTAGCTACAAGAGATGAAAACAAACACTTGTTGGATTCCACCATCACCACTTGCACAGGGTGTTCTTTTTCCAAACTAGTCCATATTGGTTCTTGTATATAGAAATATAGGGTTGGAAGACTTCATACACAAGACCTTTTGCACATCTACAATTGGAATATAAGACTAATCATGTTCAAAATCATGAGGGGTCTGGCAAAGTAGATAGGGAGAAACTGGTCCCATTGTAGGAAAAGCCGAGAACCAGGGGACACCAATTTGAGGTGAATGGCAAAAGAATCAAAGTGACATGAAGGACATAAAAGCAAAGAACTGTGGATGCTGGAAATCCAAAACAAAAAATAAAAACATCTGGAAAAACTCAGCAGGTCTGGCAGCATCGGTGGAGAGGAGCACAGTTGATGTTTTGAGTCCGCATGACTCTTCAACAGAACTAATTAAAAATAGAGAAGGGGTGAAATATAAGCTGGTTTAAGGGGGGGTGGGGTTGGGACAAGAAGAGCTAGGTAGAGGGCCAGTGATAGGTGGAGATAACCAAAAGATGTCACAGACAAAAGGACAAAGAGGTGTTGAAGATGGTGATATTATCTAAAGGAATGTGTTAATTAAGGGTAGAAAGCAGGACAAGCAAGGTACAGATAGCCCTAGTGGGGGTGGGTGGGATGAAGGAATCGAAAAAGGCTAAAAGGTAGAGATAAAACAATGGATGGAAATACATTTAAAAATAATGGAAATAGGTGGGAAAAGAAAAATCTATATCAATTATTGGAAAAAAACAAAAAGGAGGGGGAAAAATCGGAAAGGGGGTGGGGATGGAAGAGAGAGTTCATGATCTAAAGTTGTTAAACTCAGTATTCAGTCCGAAAGGCTGTAAAGTGCCTAGTCGGAAGATGAGACGTGAAGGATAACCTTTTCTTGCAGCATGTGGTTATGATCTGAAATGCATTTCCTGAGAGTGTGGTAGAGATCAAGTCAATCATGATTTCTGAAATGGAATTGGATGATTATCCAAAGAGAAAACTTTGCAGGGGTATGGGGAAGGAGTGGGATTTTCTGAGTTGTGCTTGCAGGGAGCTGGCACCGATACAATGGGCTGAAGGCCTCCTGCTATACTGTAATCATTCCATGATTCTAAAAGAAAGCACAGAACAAAGAAAAGCGATTTGTCTCTTCTCACTTTATCCTTCAGGACCCAAGCAACCTTTAAAATTCTACATATTCTATATCCTCAACCTCTTGTCTTCTTTAGGATGAGATTTCTATGGTCCCAACAGAAATCATTACACTCTGCACAGTATCTTTATCTGTGCTCATTCCTGTTCACAACCAGATATTAACCCTGCTTTTTTCCCTAAAGGAATTGATTGACACAGCATTAACTGATTCTGATGTGTATCTTACATGTTCACTACTAAAAAAGGATGGCTTGTTTGTGGTTTTGAAACAAGTCATAAATTCTAGGATTACAAGTACTTGCTTTACAGATAACTATTTAAATTTTACATACTGCAAGTCAATGTTTTGAAAATTTGTAACCCTTTATGGGCCAAGTGCTGGAAAGTGACATTAGTCATTAGGATGGTGGTGTCGTGGTAGTGTCACTGGACTAGTAATCCAAAGGCCCAAGCTAATAGTCTGGTGACATGGGTTCAAATCCCACCATGGCAGCTGGTGGAATTTAAACTCAATTAATAAAATCTGGAATTGAAAGTAAGTCTCAGTTCTGAGCAAATGGGGATGGGTAACAAATGGCCGCCTCCTGTACTATAAAGTTTCTAAAATATAGAAAATCAGAATATTGAGTTTTTTTAAATTGTAGATTATAATGGAGTTTTAGTTTTATTGAAGAGTTACTGCTTTTGCATTGTGAAAGGCTCACACCGGACACTGAGGGAAGGGATAGCATAGGTTAGATAAAGAGTAAAGCTCCCTCCACTATCAACTTTACAGTTCCAATTGTGAGCCGATGGAAAGTCGCCAAAAAAGTAGTTCAAAATCGACAAAAAAATAGTGAAATAGATAGAGGTCAGGTTTAGGGTGCAGGCTGATTCTAATGGTTGTGATTTGGCAAATTCTAATCTTGAAAGTTTTACTTCAGTCAGAACCTACAGCAAATAAAAGTCAGCTAGTGTCAGCACAACAGGCAACTGTTTGGCACTGTCATGCCCAATAGAGGACAATACTTTAAAAAAAAAATTGGACACAAACTGTTAAGACGGCTGTTGCAGATTATGTGATGTTTGGCATTTGGTATATAAGTAGGATCGAGTCTCTAGCAAATACCTAATTAAATATGGACATAAATGAGAGTTTCTCATAGCCACCTATGGAATTCACACATCTCATTGTTTAAGGTTGGGTCAACACCTAAAGACTATAGAGTTTCCAGACTGCCTGTCTCCATGTTTCATACCAGACAAAACGGGAAGATCGAAACTCAATGGCCACTATTAACTTCCCATTGTACTGCCTCCCCCATCAAAACTAGACTGAGTAGGCCTCAGAAGTGTTAATCCAGCGGTCATGAGATCGAAACTGGGTTCAGAGACTGTACCCCTTAATATCCCAGGTCCCAGCAGAACCATTAGTCGTCAGCCACTCTGAGAACAAGACTCTGAAACTAACTGTAAGTCATCAAACAGCCAAAGTACTTAATCTGTTCCAGTTTCAAAATTTATTTGTGAACCAACCTCCTAGATATTTGACTACTAAAAACCTCACAACGTACTGTGAACACATCACTTTACAAGACACTCATGTCAACTTTATATCATCGAATCCATGCAAGAAACCAAAGGCCTGCCATATGGGAGATTGTAAAAGAGAAACTGAATTAATTGTAATCTATAAAAGTGTGCTCCGTTTACACAAACATATGAATTAGGAGCAGGAGTAGGCCACTCGGCCCCTCGAGCCTGCTCTGCCATTCAATAACATCATAGCTAATCTGAATGTAACCTCAACCTTATATTCCTACCTGCCCCGATGACCTTTCAACCCTTTGTTCATCAAGAATCTATCTTGCTCTGCCTTAAAAATATTCAAGGACTCTGCTTCCACTGCCTTTTGAGGAAGAGAGTTCCAAAGACACTCAACCCTCAGAGACAAAAATTCTCCTAATCTCTGTTTTAAATGAGCGACCCCTTATTTTTAAACAGTGACCCCTAGTTCTAGAATCTCCCAGAAGAGGAAACATCCTCTCCACATCTACCTTGTCAAGACCCCTCAGGATTTTAAAGGTTTCAATTAAATTGCCTCTTACTCTTCCAAATTCCAGTGGATAGAAGCCTAACCTGTCCAGCCTTCCCTTATAAGCCAACCCACCCATTCCTGGTAATAGTCTAGTAAACCTTCTCTGAACTGCTTCTAACATATTAACATTTTTCTTTAAATAAGGAGACCAGTACTGTACACAATACTTCAGATGTGGTCTCACAATACCCTATAACTGAAGCATAACCTCCCTACTTTTGTAATCAATTCCCCTCACAATAAATTATAACATTCTATTAGCTTTCCTAATTACCAGCTGTACCTGCATACTAACCTTTTGTGATTCATGCATTAGGACACCCAGATCCCTCTGAATCTCAGAGCTCTGCAATCTCTCACCATTTAGAGATTAAGCTTCTTCTTTATTCTTCCTGTCAAAATGAACAATTTCACATTTGCCTCCATTATACTCCATTTGCCAGATCTTTGCCCACTCACTTAACCCATCTATGTCATTTTGTAGCCTCCTTACATCTTCTTCACAATTTACTTTCCTACCTAGCTTTGTGTCATCAGCAAATTTAGCAACCATTCCTTCGGTCCCTTCATCCATGTCATTTATGTAAATTGTAAAAAGTTGAGGCCCCAGCACTGATCCCTGTAGCGCACCATCCGTCACATCCTGCCAACCAGCAAAAGAAAAAGACCCATTTATGCCAATCCTCTGCTTCCTGTTAGCTAGCCAATCTTCTATCCATGTCAATATGTTACCCCTACACCATATTTTCTGCAATAACTTTTGTTGTGGCATTTTATCAAAAGCCTTCTGGAAATCTAAGTACAGTGCATCCCTTTTATCCACTGCACATGTGATATCTTCAATGCATTCCAATAAATTGGTTGAACATGATTTCCCTCTTACAAAACCATGTTGACTCTGCCTGATTGCACTGAACTTATCTAAGTGCCCTGCTATAACATCTTCAATAATGGCTTCTAACATTTTCCCCATGACAGATGTTAAGCTAACCGGCCTATAGTTTCCTGCTTTCAGTCTCCCACCCTTATTGAATAAAAGAGTTAAATTTGCTATTTTCCAATCTAATGAAACCTTCCCCGAATCTAGGGAATTTTGGAAAATTAAAACCAATGCATCAACTATCTCACTAGCCACTTCTTTCAAGGCCTTAGCGTGAAGTCCATCTGGACCTGGGGACTTGTCAGCCCACAGCCTCTGAAAACATTCTTTGAACTTCTCATCTACGCTACCTTTGCCCTTCTGAATTTTTCTAGTCTATATGTAGATTAAAATTCCCCATGATTATTAGTACCTTTCTGGCAAGCTCCCATTATCTCTTTTATACTCTGTCCTAATGTGTAGTTACAATTAGGAGGCCTGTACATCACTCCACATGTGACTTCTTGCCTTTATCATTCCTCATCTCAGCCTTAACCGCTTCTACATCCTGGCTTCCTGAACTTAGATCATTGCTCTATAATGTGCTAATACCATCATTATTTAATAGAACCACCCCTCCAACTTTTCCTAACTTCCTGTCCTTCCTAAGTGTCATGTTCTCTTCAATATTCAGATCCCAATCTATGTCATCCTGTAGTCATGTCTCTGTAATGGTTATCAGATCGTACTTTTTTATTTCTATTTGCGCTCAGTTAATCTATTTTGTTTCAAATGCTACGTGGTTTAGATACAGAACCTTTAGTTTTGTGCTTTTATTATTTTTGTAGCCTTATCTATGATTTACTCTTAGAATTGTACTTTCCGTCCCTTCCTGTCACATTCTGTTTATCATTTCCCATATTAATACCTGCCTCTCTTGCCTTGTCTCTACTCTTTAGTATACCACATCTTCATAAATTTGATCCCTTGCCCCTACTATTCAGTTTAAAACCCTCTCTACTTTCCTAGTTAGGTGGCTTGCGAAGACACCAGCCCCAGCACGGTTCAGGTGTACACCGTCCCAATGGTACATATCACTTTTTCCCCAATACTGGTGCCAGTGCCCCACAAACCAGAACCTACTTCTTTGAGTCCCACATTCATTTCTCTAATCTTATTTGTCCTATGGCAATTTGCATGTGGCTCAAGTAATAATCCAGAAAATATTACCTTTCCTTCTTCTGCTTCTTAATTTGGTGCCTAGCTAGTCATTCTGACAATGCAAAACCTCCTTCTTCATCCTGCTTATGTCTTTGGTACCTACATAGATCCTGACCACAACCACTATATCCTCCCCCCTCCCATTGCAAGTTCCTCTCCAGCACTGAGCAGTTGTTCCGAACTCTGGCACTGGGCAGGGTTGTGTGTGTCTGTGTGTGTGTGTGTGTGTGTGTGTGTCTGTGTGTGTGTGTCTGTGTGTGTGTGTCTGTGTGTGTGTGTCTGTGTGTGTGTGTCTGTGTGTGTGTGTCTGTGTGTGTGTGTCTGTGTGTGTGTGTCTGTGTGTGTGTGTCTGTGTGTGTGTGTCTGTGTCTGTGTGTCTGTGTCTGTGTCTGTGTCTGTGTGTGTAAGGGAGAGAGAGAGACCAAGTTGTGATGTTGTATTAATTCGGGGTAAGTATGGGACACTAAATACCTTTCTTAATTTTAAACGCATGAAAGCTTGCTACTGAATTAAATAACTGGAATCCACACTCCAAGGGCAGGAAGAGATGCAGCTCTTTCCAAATAAAATATACTGATTATAGGCAGTAAGACAGCAATATATTCTGTCCATGACAGGCACTAAGATGAGAAGTTCCTGATAGATTTGACATCTGTGAGCTCAGAACTGGAGGACAGGAGCAAAAAATAATAATAAGTTCCAAGCAAACTTGAGATTAGAGTAGTGAACATGTAACATTCCTTGCTAGAGCAGAATTCACTGTAGAAATTGATGTTAAAATCACCCTTTTTTAGGGTTAGTGTGTTTGAGTCAAATACCTGTGTGTACTGTTTTAGCTCAATGGATAAATGACTATTAGAGCCTGTTACTAGCATGGTCCAAATGTGGGGATCAAAGAGATTGCTTGGTTTTGCAATATAGAGAGAGCTTTACCTAACATCTAACGTGTTATATTTGACTTCAGGCGTGGGGGTTGGTGTGGTGGGGGTCACTTGATGTTTACTGTATAAAATGAACATTTCTTCATATGCACAAAAAGTCTTTGTCGTTAATAAAGACTGCATCTGATTATTCAGATAAATGGACCAGTGGCCAGGACTTTTCCCTTGTCAGGTGGGGGTGGGCAGGAGCAGTCGGGAAGCCGACTGCTGCCCGCGATTGGGACTGGACCATGATTTCACGCTGGCGAGCCAATTGACGCTACCTAGTGCTGCCTGTGTGGTGGTGGTGGTGGCTGTGGTAGGGTGGGGGGGGAGGCACAAGAGCTTAAGTTCACGCTGGAAAAGCTCCCCAAGGCACAGAGTTGCCTCAGGAAGATGAACAGTTTTGACAATTAAAAATAAAGATTTTTAAAGACATGTCCCCTCGTGTGACTCAGTCATGCGAGCAGGGACATGTTAGAAATTAGGATGAATTTTTTTTTCATGGCGGATCAAAACCTCATCCCACCCGTGGATGAGGTTTTGCAAAAAATGCAAAGGCCGCTTGGAAAAGAGAGTTTTCAATCAATTACATTGTTAATGGGCCTTTTAATCGTGCTGCCGATTCCTGCATGCGCCCGCAGACCGAAACATCGCACGAGTGCGCAATGATGTCGGGACGCTTGCCCAACGTCATCGCATTACATTTTAGGGTCGAATGGGTCAGACACATGAAAAATCCTGCCCAGTGTTTCCATTTTATTTTATTTGTTCATGGGATGTGGGCATCGCTGGCTAGGCCAGCATTTATTGGCCATCCCTAACAGCCTTTGGTCAGAGGGCATTTAAGAGTCGACCCACATTGCTTTGGGTCTGAAGTCACATGTTGGTCAGACCAGGTAAGGACGGCAGATATCCTTCCCTGAAGGACATTAGTGGACCGGCTGGGTTTTTACGACAATTGGCAATGATTTCATGGTCATCATCAGACTTTTAATTCCAGATTTCTGTTGGATTCAAATCTCACCATCTGCCATGTTGGGTTTCGAATTTATTCGAATTTATGCCATGCTACATTGTTTAACAGATGGAATAAACTGACATGCATCAGTAATCTGATAAATTGAACTCTTGCATTGTTGGGCACAGCATGCTTTATACAAACTAACTTTAATGAACTCTTATCTTGCTTTGTGAATATGCATTCTATGGCCTCTGAAAGCTGAGAAGAGAGTTTATGTTGGCAACTTCCAGTGTTGTAGCTAGGCTGGATGGATGATTACAGTCAGAAACCCTGCTTAGTCATCCATTACTTAATTTGGCATTGTAGGTGGTGCCCATCAAGCTCTGCTGCCTTTTCCACTTTTTTGAGTTCCACAGGTTTTAGTTTGAAAAGACTAAATAAGACCAGTGTTTATATAGCGCCTTTCATGACATTGGAAGACCCCGAAGTGTTTTATAGCCAATGAACTACTTTTGATGTATACGCAGTGGTAATGGGGCCTCAGTTTAACATTTCATCCAAAAGATAGGACTTCTGACAGTGCTACACTCCCTCAGTGCTGCACTGGAATGTCAGCCTAGCTTTTTGTATTAAAGTCCTGAAGTGGAATTTGAACCTACAATTCTCTGACTCTGAGGTTAGAGTTTACCCACAAGGCCACTGCTGGCATCTTTTAATACCAAAAAATTACTGCGTGTTTTCCTCTTCTTCCAAGTTATTCCCACTATGCAGTCTCTGAAAGCTGAAGTACTTATTTAGAATCTCCATATAAGAAACAGGAGTAGACTATTCGGCCCCTCGAGCCTGCTCCGCCATTCAATAAGATCATGGCTGGTCTTTTTCTAATTCCACATTCCTGTCTACCCCCGATAACTCTTGATTCCGTTGTCTAACAAGAATCTACCCACCTCCAGCTTAAAAGTATCTTTCCCCATCAAAAATATTGTTTTGCATCTCTAATTGGCTCAGTCCTTTAACCACTCTGTGCTACAGAATGCCTGTAACCTGAAGCAGAAAATTGTGGGAAACAATGGGCTGAATTTTACTGGCCCCCTGCTGGCCTATTTGAATGCAAGGGAGGGGCTTGTAAAATAAAGCAGGCAGCTACTTAGGGCAGGACTTCCTCTCAGATGGGGGAAGAAGTCCCACTCTGACTCACTTAAAGCTGCCCTCATGTGATATCATTGAGGGGCAGGTGGATTTCTGGTGGTTGGGCAGGCCATTGATCGGTTGGCTGGACTAGATAATTGTGTGCCAGGAAACATGCCGGAGGTCATCGGTGTTGACAGGAAATTATTGAATCTGCAAAGCTCCTCACCCCATCTGCCAAAAATGTTAAGTCAATTAAATACTTTGAAGTACAATGACTGTGGGTAAAGTTGTATACAGTTTCACTATCTGTAAGAGAGAATCCAACCATCTTCTCTTAGCATTCAAAGGCATTTATTATCACTGCATTTGTCCTCCGTCAGCATCTAGGAAACTATCATTTACCAGAAACTTAACCAGACTTATAAATAGTATACTGCAGACCAGATCAGAGGCTGGGAATTTGGCTGTAAGAAACTCATCTTCAGACTCCCCAGAGCCTGTCCACCATCTACAAGGCGCAAGTCAGGAGTGTGATGGAATACTCTCCGCTTGGCTTGGATCACTGCAGCTCCCAACAGCACTCAAAGAAGCTTGACACTATCCAAAACAAAGCAACCTTTCCCAGGGCCACAGCAGAACCAACTCTGCTTCTTTAGAATCAGGCTGTACACAGGGATAGCTCAGGAACTACCTCAGAAATGTCTCGTCACAACGCTACCCCCTCCTCCCCCACACACAAAAAAGCCTGAATTTGGGAAGCAAATCAAATTGGGCAGAATCCACATGAACTGGGATCTTCCCCAAATTCCAGTCCTCCGGCCACACCTCAGCACTTGGACGACTTCCGAATTGTATTGTGTGTGTGTGGGATGGACAAATGGCTCAGTAGGGACATTTGAAACAAATGGGAATTCCATTTAAACAATGGGTGGAATCGTCCCAGATTTGCACAAAGTGCGGTAGCGGGTGGGAGAAAAGTCATTTTAGCTGCCGGCCGCATTGGCAGGTTTTCCTGCCATATTGTCCCATTCCCGCCTCATTAATTATGCAGCCACAAGTAACACACCATCTCGCTGGCAGGTGGCTTCCAATTTGCCTGCCATGTCGTTACCACATTGCTTCCTCATGCAGGGCACCATATCTAAACTGCAGCTGCACGCAAACATCTCAGTGCTTGCAGCCCAGGACTGCTCCAGTGAAGATATGGCCCCAAAAGCCAAAAAGAGTACAGTGCTCCAATTCAGGGATGCATCCCTGGGACGCCTCCTGGACACCGGGGAGCCCTGCTGTGATATCCTCTACCTCCGCTCTGGCCTCAGCAGACCCATCAGTCTCACCACTCCAGCTTAGGAGGTGGTGGCCGAGGTGGTCAGTGCCAATGCTGCACGCAAGAGGTCGGCTATCCAGTGCAGAAAACGGATGAATGATCTCAGCCGTGTTGCCAGGATAAGGCAACCATCTCATCGCTCTGAACTCTCTCACTCCCAATCCCAACACACGATCACTGGTATCTCACTCGCTGCCAGGTTAAGGGACATCACCACTCACTCTCTCAGAAACACATTCATATCTCCTTCTGGCCTCATCTCCTCTGAACATTGTCTCCTCAGCCCACACTGTTGAGGCTGCTTGCACAGATGAACATGTTCCCCCACATACACCCTGGGATACCCTCCTTCCCCAGTACAGCCCTCACCCTGCAGCCTCTTCCCTAGCCTGAAGCCACTTCTCCCCCTTCCCCAAGCAACTCCTAACCCTGAAGCCATTGAAAAGCCACCCCCACCCCCCCCACTCCCACCGCCTTATGGCTTATCTGGTAGGTAGCGACCTGCCCATGAACACCCCTAAAAATGAGGTGGTGCTGCCTGTGAAGCCTGGCGCTGATGACTGCGAGTGCTACCCAAAGCAAGGTAGGCAAACAAACCTTGAAGTCCTGAGCCAAGTGCAGCCCACCAGGTGCACGTCATTTATGTACAGTTGTGAAACATTGCGATGTGCCCAGATGATCCAGCACGGTGGGGGGGATGATTCTGGCAAGCACGGCTTATAATGAGATGCTGGAGTATTGAAATTAGGTTCCCGACGTGCGGCAGTGGAAACATGGCCTGCCATTGACAGGTGGAGTGGATGATCGCAAATTGGTTTCACGATGGCGTAAAACCGATTTTTAGCCTTGTTGCCATATTGCTCCCCTGCCCCACCCCACCTGGCGTGGCATCTGACGCCACCGGGACAGGAAAATTCTGGCCGATAAAGTGTGTAATTCGCACATTGGTAGCCTACCATAAAATTTATTTAAAACTAGGTTTTCTAATTATATTTACTGGTAATTTTTCTCAAATGTTTGTGTTTGATCAGTTGAGCACTGAGGACGTTATCAGTAACATTAGCTCAGGAAGCAGAATATTCCCAGTATCTTGTTTTTGTTTTAGAATATTGCTGAGTTTATGTATACCTGGGGACAGATAACTTTAGTCGAGGCTTTTCTGAGAAAATTGGGTGGGGTACAATGTGGTAGATTTGGCTATAGTCTAGTCGTATGGTTTCATGTTCCTGTAATCTGTTGATTTTTGGTTATGACTTTGCTGTGGAGCTCTGTTGTGCACTTTTGAGTTACCAAATGTGAAGGAAATAAATTTGCATTGTAGAGGGATGGTTGTACCTCAGAATATTTCACTTTGACTCATGGAAAGTTAGGTGAGCAGGAATTGAGGGAGGTAGTTATCAGAATACATCAAGTTTGGGCTTTTAATGCCCTGAAGATTGTAGGCTAAAGATGACAGGGGGAGGCAGATGAGGAAGCACACAATTTAAGGCCCTTTAGATGAGCTCAAGTGGGAGACTCTGCACTGAAAGCAAGACTGCCACCTGGTGACAGTGTTGAAAACTTGGGCTGCATGCACTAGAAGGAAAACTGTACTTTTTGTCAGGGACCTCCTTACAAATACCAATGAAATAAAGGAGTCTAACCCTAACCCTTTGGGAGAAACAAAATAAAAATATCTTTACCGGAATTCTTAAATTAAATTTGAATGAAAAGTGAGATCTGTTCAAGGTAAATCAGCAGCAATGCAATGGCACTGATTAGCATTTGAATCTGGTTTGCATAGAGTTTAGTTCCATGAATGTTCAGTTAACAGGACAGTGCTGACAACCTTTAATAAAGATGACTTTTGAGCTTCTGATTTTTACACATATATTTTTCACAGGGAAGAAGCTATGGAGAACTCTGTGCTAATGGATCAATTTGAGGAATGGCAGGAGTCCAGGGCTGCAACAATTGAGGTAATAATGACTGGTCCAATTTAAGACAGCTGCACCCTCTTGTTAGATAAACCACATTGGGCCTGCAAAAATTTTGGATCGTCCTAAAACATGAAGATTATTTTGGCCCATAACTCGGGATTTCGTACCTGGGAGGTACCCCAAAGATGTGCTGGGGACCCCTGGAGGTTCTCACCTAAGGACTGCACGGCAATTACCTGGGAAGTTCAAACTTCAGTGGAAACCATCCGGCACTCCGATTTAAATTGCAAACTTCAGATGGTTCCAACTGTCTTACAGTAATAGTTACCCAGAAAATGTTAGAGGAATTAAAACTACTTCTAACTTCTAAGTAACTATTGTACTGACCCCCAATGACCCCGTATCCTCCCACCCCTAAACCCCGCCCCCCCCGCCATGGGACACCCCCAACTCTCTCTGTGATCATTATGTCTGGCAGAGGGAAAGGAGCCAAAGGTCTGGGGAAAGGCGGAGCGAAGCGGCACCGCAAAGTGCTTCGCGATAACATCCAGGGCATCACCAAACCGGCCATCCGCCGCCTGGCTCGCCGTGGCGGTGTCAAGCGCATTTCGGGCCTGATCTACGAGGAGACCCGCGGGGTGCTGAAGGTTTTCCTGGAGAATGTGATCAGGGATGCGGTCACCTACACCGAGCACGCCAAGCGGAAGACGGTCACCGCCATGGATGTGGTGTACGCTCTGAAACGCCAGGGCCGCACTCTCTACGGATTCGGCGGCTGAACAAATCTACTTGATTCTATAACAAAACCCAACTCCCTGACCTTCCAGAGACCCCTGACTGGCCCTGTTCCCCAATTGCCCTCCCCACCACCTGACTAGACCCCCACACCACCTCCCTGCTCCCACCCCACCGACTACATTTTAAGATAAGTAACTAGCAGTGGAGTGGCAATTCGACCCTCATTACCACTCCAAAGTGTCAATAAGCCCATTGGGTGGAGTTGGCACAAACAGATTTGTTCAAAAAAAGGTCTTACTATTTTTTTAAGAAGTGACCAATTGGGAATGGTGTATATGTATTATACTCTTGAATTTTGAAAAGGCATTCAATAGGTTGTGACAAGACTTATTACAGAAAAAAATAAGGCATATTATGGTATAAGAGGAGACATAGCAGTGTGTAAAGAACACTGGTTGGCAGAGGGGAAACTGAGTTGGAGTAAATTCATGTTGCTTGGACTGGAAACAGTTTGGAAAGTATTCTATTCCTTGGCCAAAGCTAGTTCTACTTTTGTGTTTGAGTTAACTACAGATGAGTCAGACTGCAATGTAGGAACTAATCTGAATGGAGAGGAGTTTAGCAAAGAGTGAAGAGGACTGCAAAAGATTTCAGGAAGATGGGTTAGTTCAGGCTTGTCCAATTTTTGGCCCACAGGCCACTATCCAGCCCGCCATGCCTCACTAGCTGGCCCGCGGACCCAATCTTCAAAATGCCATCAAGTGAAGTCAAAGATTCAGCAAGGAGCTGCTCCTCCAATCACAGGTCATTTCTGTCCTACCTTTGCTATTGATAGGCTCATTAGTGACTGCCTATTTCCACCTCCATAGCATTGTGCAAATCCAACCCTATCTCAGCTCATCCACTGTTGAAGCCTTCTTCCAGGCCTTAGCTACCTCTAGAATTGACCATTCCAATGCTCTCCTGGCTGGCCTCCCGTTTTTCACCCTATATAAACTTGTACATATCCAAAACTCAGCTGCCAATATCTTAACTTGCTCAAAATCTCATTAAGATATCATCTTGTTCTTGCTGGCTTTCACTGGCTCCTAGTCTGACAATGCCTCCATTTTAAAAGGTACATCTTTGATTTCAAATTTCCTCCATTGTGTCATCTAGTCTTCTGTCAGTCCCACAAACCTTCTAGATCTTTGGTCTCTTGTGCATTCCTGATTTTAATCTTTCCACCCTCACCTAAACTGCCTGGGGTCTAAGCTCTGTATTACCCACCAAACCTCTCCACTATAATGATGCTTCCTAAAACCTACCTCTTTGATAAAGCTATTGGTTATCTCTCCTAATATCTCCTTATGTGGTTCAGTATCAATAAGCTCTTGTTAGGCACATTGGGATGATTTACTACATTAAGTTATTTCCCATACTTGCAATGGCCACCTCATAGGATTGGGGCAAAGCACTTGACAAAACAGTTAAATCAGCCAACATTCATAAAGGGAATAATTTACTTTTAAACTCCAGTGTATTTAAATGTGTTCAGAGGTGAGCATCACAGTAGTAGTGCACTGCCATGTAGGCTTGGAACCTAGGCTCTTCCACCTTGAGTTCTTAATATCTGCCATAGTGGCCACAGTCATATGCTTTCTTACAGGGAGAGGGACAATCAAAGAACCCCGGAGTCTCTGTTTTTTCCTACATTTCTTACCAGTGTTGTTGTGGAGCATGAGCTGCTCTTAGATGTTCCTCAAGCTGGTAATAATAGTTTGAACAGTAAGAACCTTCTCTAAGGAATATTGTTAATCGGATCCAAACCAGTTAGTAAAGTAGAAACCAAGATGCAGAGCTTTTCTTTATTGAGAGAGTTTAGCGACTTTGTTTAGTCTCACAATGCTCCTCCCACTCAACCCAGTGTCCCAGCTTTTCCCTATTTATATGTGCTCAATTAATACCCATCACCTCTTTCTCTTAACCTTAACAATGTAATTAACAAACCTTAACATATATTTGACACTACATTAACAAACATAAGAACATGAGATGGCCATTCAGTCCCTTAAGCCTGCTCCACCATTCAAATAGATCATGGTTGATCAGTATCTTAACTCCATCTACCTGCCTTGGTTCCACAACCATTAATACCTTTGTCTAAACAAAATTTGATAAATCACAGTTTTGAAATTTTCAACTGACATCCCCCACCCATCCCGAGCCTCAACAGCTTTTTGGGAGAGAGTATTCCAGATTTCCACTTCCATATGCGAGGCAGTGACTTCACCCCTGAACTCTTCTACCAGAGCAAACAGTTTCTTTTCCTCAACTCTCTTATGAGGGGCTCAACATTTAATTGTCTGAATAATTGATCTCATTTACATATGCATGGCAGTCGTAGTGTTCAGTTGAGATTACAGTGCCATGTGGTTTTTTTGGTTTTTAGTGTTTCCTCAGTGTTTAAGCATCAGTGCTGCAGTTGTAATTTTCCACTTTACTTGGTGTCTTTTTTTCTCCACAGTGGAACTTTGACTGACAGGTGAGACAAGCAATGTTTAGATTGCCAGTAACCAGTTATGGTGCATTGTGCTCAATCTGTTGTTGTGTGCTGTGTTGAAACCAGCACAGAATCTCATGATTCTGTTTTGGTTGAATGATTAACTTATTGGTTAAGAGTTAATTTGTGTGGCACAAAGTGGATGCAGCAAGGGAATGGACTTCTTAAATTAAAGAGACATTGTCAACAAAGTTGGACTTCACACTTATCACCAATAATGGGCTGACTTACATAAATACTGAGCAGTATCATACCATCCATTGCTATCACAGATGTTTATAAATGGATATTCCAACCTTCTAGTTTGTAAGCTTGCATGTGCATTTTGTGGCCTGGTCATTTTTTTTTCCCTATCACACAGAACAAGTCAGCTTAAGTGCATGTAGTTCCCGGGACGTTAACTATCCATCGTAAATATTAAGGCAAGTCTTTTGCATAAACAAATTTATTTTATTGGTCCTGTTATTTTTATATAAAACAGAGCCCTGTGAAGGAAGATGAGGATAACCTTCAGGTGATCAGTTCAGTAAGTTTATTTTTTTTCTCATTTCCTTTATCAAAATTATATTTAAGAATAAGTTTCTTCATCTGCTCCCTCCTGTCACATACTTAACCTTCCTTCAGGAGTGAAACTGAGACATAATCTCCCAGTCTAATTCTTTCCTCTTGTAGCTTTACAAACCTTTAAACCCAAGCTATGGTTACCTACTTACCTCTTGATTCAGTGGGATAAATTTTGATTGAATGGAAGGAAAAATTTGGAGAGATGTAAAACATTCTGCCAATGTACTATCACTCCCTTTATAGAATTGCTTAAATTCTATTCCATTGTGTCCTCTCTTTTAATCATTTCAACCTTGCTGGTGCCCAGCACAATAGCCTTTTCTCTGGGTTTCTCAGTGGTGTTGCCATTGTGTGTGTGTATATGTCTGTGTGTGTGTGTCTGTGCATGCATCGGACGGTGAGTTGAATTCAGCTGGGATGCCTCACCTAGTGATACTCGCACAGTATAGGACTGCTTGTAAGCCATGGAGTGTCCCCTAGGTTGCAGAGCTTAGTACACTGGGGAAATCATAGAAGTCTGTTGCAATGTTGATTATGTTGGAAATTTCTGACTTGCAAAATCATATCTTTATTTTATTCCACAGGAAAGTTCCTCTGACGATGAGGAGACCCAGTCAAGGTATAACAATTGGATAATGAATATATTTAACAAAATTTTTCATCCTTTGACTTATAAATTTTTTTCAGTTGAATTGGGTGGGAATACGCTGTACCATGTCTCATATTTATATTTCCCTGTATACTGTATTGTAAGCAAACACAAATGAGAACTACATCCTCTGATTTATTGCCCGTCATTTGTACCATGGCTCTGCTCGACGCTACAGACACGATCTGTCTCTGAGGCCAGCCATTGCTAAACTCTACCCCACTACTTGGCTAGGGAGGCCCATCAATTACACATTAGTGTCCTGAGTCCAGAAGATCAGGAGCCCAGCTTTATAATGGTGGGAACCCCAGGGGTTCTCAAGATGTGCTCAAATCTGCAAACCTGTCAGCAGCATATAACAGTAATATATTGACATCATGCTTATGGTGATATCTTAGCTGCTGAATTGTACATAAGTTTATTTCTTTTGATTTATCTCATGTCTGCTGTCGCCTTCTGCTCCCAGGCTGCTGGACCACCAGCAGAATGGGTAAGAGAAAACTTAAGTGATTTGCATTTCTATCTCTCTCTCTCTTTCTCGCTCTCTCTCTCTCTCTCTCTCTCTCTCGTGTTCTCCCTCTTGCTCTCTTTCTCTCTCTCGTGTTAACGCTCTCTCTTTTTTACCCTTTCCTTGGGTCCATTAATGGGTTGACTCCATTTGGTGCTTACTTGGCAACTTTGAAAACTCCTGCAGGAAATTTAGATGTTTGATTTCACATTCTTGAATTGTGTGTATAAGAGTGCTGGAGGATCAGTTTATTTTGCCACTGTGGTATCTGGCTGCAACAAAATGCTGAAGGAAGACCTGGAATTTCCTTGATGCATAAGTTTTAAAGAAATGTTACATCTGCAACCATATGGATGGAAAGAGAGGGAGGTGGAGAGAGATACTGGATAGGTAACGGCAGCTGAAAAGTCAAACATCTCATTCTTGTATAAAAACAGAAAATACTGGAAATACTCAGCAGGTCTGGCAGCATCTGTAGAGACATTACCACAGTTAATGTTTAGAGTTCTTCAGAACTAAACACGTAGTTCTTGTTTACTGCCCAGGAGCAGGATGGAGATGATAGCAAAGCCCCTTACAAAGAGGAGCACTACTCACATCTTGGATAGATTTGAATTTTAAAGCGCTCACAGCTGTTGAGGAAAGAAATTGTGGCATAAAGGTGAAAATCAAGCAATGGAGACATAAGAGTTCCAGTTGAAATCAGAGGAGATAATCAGACATGGTAGAATTTTGTACAGGGAGGCAGAATGGAAGAGTGTCCTGGATATCCATGTTCCTCCAATTCTATTTCCTTGAGCAAAGGAAAGAATGCAATGTCAAATGTAGTGCCTTTAACATAAAACATCCCAATGCGCTTCACAGGAGCATTACAAAAAAAAAACACCGAGCCAAATAAGCAAATATTAGGGTCCGAGCTTGGCCCAATATGTAGGTTATAAGGAGTGTTTTCAAAGGAAGAAAGCAAGGTAGGAGACAGAAAAGTTTAGGGAGGGTATTCTAGAGCTTGGAACCAAGGCAACTGAAGGCATGTCACCAATGCTGAGGAGATTAATTGGATGCTCAAGGAAATAGAATTGGAGGAACATGGATATCTTGGAGGGTTAAGGTGCTGGAAGAGTTAGGGAGGGGCGAGGCCATGGAGGGATTTGAAAACAAGGATGACAAATTTAATATCAAGATATTTCTTGCACAGGAACCAATGTAAGTCAGTGAGCACAGGGGTGATAGGCGAACAAGATTTAGTGCAAGTCAAGACATGGGCAACAGAGTTTTGAATGACCTGATGTTTACAGAAGGTAGAATGTATGTGACCAGCCAGTTAAAATCTAACAGGGTCTGTGACCAGCCCGGTTACAATGCCTGACTGATCACATCCAAATTCTAAATGATCTCTCAACTTAAGCTATGCAAAGGCAGTTATGAGTTTTCAAAAAGAAGAGTGAGCTTTTCACATACTGAATGCTAATATGTGAGGATAGCTGCCACCTGGGACTGATTGCAGAAATGCTCATGGAAACAGCACAACTGTGGAGAACTATCAAAGTGGGACAGCGTGGGATCTTTTAAATTTCATTAATTTTCATGAAGAATTCAAGTGAGAGAAGCAATCATTTGGCTTCAGGATGCAAGGGACAGCAAGGATAATTGGAAGGAAAGTCAACTGCTGATTCTATGGAGTGGCTGAACACTGACGGAGGCAGATCCTAGACACATCTAAGTTATCTTTTGCATCAAATCTATGATTGACTCAGTTCTTTAGTTTATATATTGCAACACATCATTTAAAAAAAAAAATAAGCCTTTCCATTATTTTTCAGTAATTTTATTGAACAAGAAACTGTCCGTGGCAACCCACCAATGGGAACTGAGTAAGTATCGGACTCATTCCACTTCCCTCTTTATTCCCATACAATCTAAGATGGTTCTACGCGTGGGAATTGACCATCAATGCATCTATTCCAAAATTTTACCCAGAATATAAAATCCAGTAAAGAATTAGTTAAAAAAAAAAGAGGGAGAAATTAGAGTATGGGAAAGCTAGCTAGAAATATCAAAATAGATAGTAAGAGTTTCTACAAGTATTTAAAAAGGAAAAGAGGAACTAAGGTAAGCATTGGTCCTCTAGAGAGAGAGTTCGGGAATTAATTATAGGAAATAAGAAAATGGAGGATGCACTGAACAGATATTTTGTCTGTCTTCACTGTAAAGGATACAAATAACATCCCAAAATAAGTATAAATCAAGTGGTGAAAGGGGGGAGGAAATTAAAACAATTACAATCATCAGGAAAATGTCACTGAGAAAATTATTAGAACTAAAGGCTGACAAGTCCCTTAGGCTCTTAAAAGAAGTGACTGCTGAGATGATAGATGCATTGATTTTAATTTTCTAAAATTCCCTAGATTCTGGAAAGGTCTCATCAGATTGGAAAACAAGAAGGGAGGGGGGCAGAAAGCAGAAAACCACAGGCCAGTTAGCCTAAAATCTGTCATAGGGAAAATGCTAGAATCTGTTATTAAGGAGGTTATTAGCAGGGCACTTAGAAAATCTTAATGCAGTCATGCAGAGTCTACGTGGTTTTGCGAAAGGGTAGTCATGTTTAATTTATTAGAGTTCTTTGAGGAAGTAACTAGCAACATGGATAAAGGGAAACCTGTAGATGTGGATTCCAGAAGGCATTTGACAAGGTGCCACATCAAAGGTTACTATACAAAATAAGAACTCATGGTCCGTGTATAACATATTGACATGGATAGAGGATTGGTTAGCTAACAGAAAAGAGAGTTTAGGGATAAAGGGGTCATTTTCAGGTTGGCAAGGTGTAACCTGTGGAGTGCCACAGGGATCAGTGCTGAGGCCTGAACTATTTACAGTCTATATCAATGATTTGGATGAAGGGACCAAATTAATGAATGGTTGCTAAATTTGCTGATGACACAAAGATAGTAGGAGAGTAACTTGTGAAGAGGACATACAGGGCGCAATTTTTACGGCCCTATCGTGGCAGGGGCAGGCATAAAATGCAGCAAGCCGTTCAAAAGTCCATTGACTTCAGGAGGAGCTTAAAATCCCGCTGGTGTAAAATTCTGCCCAAGGAGTCTGCAAAAGGATATAGATAGGTTAAATGAGTGGGCAAAAAAATTGGCAGAAGTATAATGTGGGAAAATGTGAACTTGTCCACTTCGGCAAGAAGAATAGAAAAAGCAGGATATTATTTAAATGGAGAGGGATTGCAGAACTCTGAAGTACAGAGTGACCTGGGTGTCCTGGTACATGAATCACAAAATATTTATATGCAGGTACAGCAAGTGATTAGGAAAATAAATGGAATGTTGTTGTTTATTGGAATATAAAAGTAGGGAAGCTTTGCTTTAGCTGTACAGGGCATTGGTAAGACCACATCTGGGATACTGTGTACATTTCTGGTCTCCTTACTTAAAAGATATAACTGCATTAGAAGCAGTGCAGAGAAAGTTCACTTGTCTGATTCCTGGGATGAAGGAGTTGTCTTATGAGGAAAGGTTGAACAGGCTGGGCTTGTATACATTGGAATTTAGAAGAATAAGAGGTGATCTTATTGAAACATATATAAGACCCTGACGGGATTTGACAGGGTGGATGCTGAAAGGATGTTTCCCCTTATGGGAGAGACTAGAACTAGGGGACACAATTTAAAAATAAGGGGTCTACCATTTAAGGACAGAGTTAAGGACTTTTTTTCTCCCTCAGAGGGTCATTAGTCTATAGAATTTTCTTCTTCAGAGAGTCATTGAATATTTTTAAGGCAGAGTTAGATAGATTCTTGACTGACAAGGGAGTCAAAGGATGTTTGAGTGGACAGAGGAGTAGAGGCCACAATCAAATCAGCTATGATCTTATCAAATGGAGGAGCAGGTTTGAGGGGCCGAATGGCCTACTCCTCCACATTTGTATGTCCATACATATGTTTTTCTTCAATCTGATACATCACTTTACTTCTGGCCCAACCCATAGAGTGGAAGGACCTTAACAAAGGCTGTACTGTGAATGTACCATAATATAAGTGGAACACAAAAATCTCGACTCTGTTTTATGGCAGGTACACAATGAAAGTCAATGTGTGCAGTGAGTTATTGGCAAATGTAACTTGATTAAAGCTAATGAGGAATTATAAAGCTGATTGGGTGCTAAAGTACATTGGCATTTTTTTGATCCTTAACTTTATTTACCTGCCATTGTTCCATATCCCTCGGTACCCACGGCTAATAAAAATCGATCAGTTCAGGTTTTAAAATTTTCGATTTGACCTAGTCTCAACATTTTATTCTTATGGGGTAGGAGCGGTGAGGTTTTCCAGATATCCACTCTCCTTTGTGAAACAGTGCTTTCTGATATCACCCCAGAATAGTCTAGGTCTAATTTTAAGGTTATGTTTCATTGTTCTGGGCCCCCAAACTATCCAACAATTGCTGAAAATATGTTGGGCATTTTGCCTCCGCTACCTTATTCCCAAATTCATTCCATATGCAGGTCACTTCAAGTAAAGAAAGGTTCCTAAATTTCCTTCTGCAATCTGAAATTGTACCCCTCCTCCCCCTTTTCCTACCATTCTGTTTTACATTGATGTAGAATCTCATCCAGTGTTTCAGCAGTATCTCTGTGCTTCATTCAGAACGATTCAGTGAAACTGAATAGGGACTATTTACAAAGCAGCATTATAGATTTTAATTTTTATACTCAGTTACATACCTGTACACAGTTTCCTCTCAGTCACCCTTCTCAAAGCTAAAAAAGCCAAGTTTCTCCAACTTTTCTCTTAACGCCGGTACTAGTGATTAGTCTCATGGGATCAGCATCAAGCTGCAGGACTGGAATTCCCTGGTAATAAAAAATCAAGATCAGTCTGCTGTGTGTTTCCCACTCTTGTTGTTTAACATTAACCAACCAAAAGCTATTTAAGGCAATCATGTTTAATGTACTGTTCAAGATCTTCATGACTTGTCTACTCTTAATAATTACAGGGACAAATTGAAAATATTCATTTCGGTGCTGAAGATTAGCATTGGGTGAGTACAAAAATTGTGCGTCTGTCTCTAACAACGGCATGGACACACACTTGCATACGTAGTCAGACACCTATACAATAAATACATTTTGGGGAAAATGTCCAACCACATTGGACCTATCTGGCAAATATGCATATGGTTAGAAGATGAACATGGGCAGTTGCAGAAAATTATAGTACAAAATGCCGTAACAATATCATGCTAGACTGATTAATATTCCTGGAGAGAACACATATTGATCTACGTGAAAGTAGACTTAACAGACCACAAGATACATGTCACGAAAGAAACAGAAATTGAATTTGGGTACCACCTTTCATAACCTCTGGACATCATAAAGTTCTCAGTAGCAGCATTCACATCTCTTGAATCAGAAAGTCATGGGTTCAAGTTTCACTCAGAGATTCGGGTACATATCCAGGCTGACACCTCGGTGCAATACTGATGGAGTGCTCCACTGCTGCTGGTGCTGTCTTTTGGATGAGATGCTAAACAAACGTCCCATTTTCCCTCTCAGGTGGTCGTTGGTCGTAGAAGACCCTTTGACACTATTCGTAGAGGAACAGGGGAATTCTGCCAGCTTCCTATCTGCTATTTGGCAATGTTAACTGACATCACCAAAACAGACTTTCATCATTGTCTCATTGGTGTTTGTGGGATCTTGCTGTCCACAAACTGGCTGACACACATGCGTTACACCAGTATCTCATTAGCTGTAAAGCACTCTAGACAGCCTGAAAATCTGAAATGTGCTATCTAAATGCAAGTTAGTAGTTGAAAACAACCCCTTGATTTCCACTTGATGCTGTGGGCAGTCATTCCTCTCTAGTACTGAGGTTACTATTCGCTCATGGGCCACTGATGAACCAGTGAAAAAGATCTAGTTTATACCAGAACATAAATTCAGACAGTCTACTCCTGCATTTATACTTGTTATCCACACTATCCAAATACTATCTTTGATTTTTCCTTGGTAATTATTTATGAAAATCCCTTTGTTTTTAAGCAGTACTGAGATTATAAATTCTGCTTGAATGTGTCATGAATGTTGGTTGGATCTTTTGACAGGTTTTGCAACCAAACTGACTTTAAGGTGGACCCTGACCAAGATAGCAACCAAAACAACTCCGAACGGTACATTATGGTTTCTGTTGTTACTAGCTAAAGATGTATCTGACTTTTTCCGACTATCTTGCTGTCTCCGGCTAACTGTGCTTGTCTGTGTGTATGTGCCAGTCCGTTCGTTGAATCATGGAATAATATTGTACCATAGGAGCCAATATGGCCCGTTATGCCCGTGTCGACTCTTTGAGCCAACTATCAATCAGTCGCACTTCCCTGCTGTTTCCATAGAGCCTTGTAATGTTATCCTTTTTTCTGGTATAAAGCCATTTTTCTGGTTTATATCTACATATCCATTTTGAAATTTATCAGATGATAACTCACCATGAAAAACAAAAAAAATCCCATCTACCCCTTCATTCTGCTGCTAATTATGGAGTTACTGAATCTCCTGCCAGTGGAAATAGTTTATCCTTACTCTATTAAAGTCCCTTATAACTTTGAGCATATCTAATAAATCCCCTCTTAAACTTTTCCACTCTAAGGAAAAGAATCCCAGCTTCTCTGATCTTCCCACATAACTGAAGTCCCTCAAGTAAATCCTATTCTAGTAAATCTCCTGCACCCTCTATATAAAACATGATGGTGTTTATCTGTCTCAGTGCCTATATCTGCTCTCTAACTATGCTTGACAGTGTGTTTTGCTTTCGAGAAGTAGCTGCTATGTTGGTACAATTAGTTACTGCAGAATGTTCTTAATCAGTTGCATAGGATGAATCTGAGACTTGCCCTTTTGCAAGAAACGTAAGTGAATTTTTCTGAATTGTATAAGCTTCCTGAAGTGTTTCAAGCTCCTGGTTAAAATGTTGGCCAGTTTCTAAAATATACAAAAGCCAGAGGGGATGATCTCAGCATGGGGGCACAGTGAGTGAGTGGTGGAGGAAGAAAAATTTCACCAGTCCTTGCTGCAGAATTCGTTCTCCAGTTTACCATTTTCCAAGGCATTCCACCTTCCCACACACAAGGGAAAGTTCTATGTAGTGACAAGAAAACCACTTTGCTGGCTTGGCCTCTCAAGGTGGGTGTAAATACTTAAGGAGCACATAAACAGGCGTAGGCAGTTCAGCCGCTTCAGCCTCTCTTCACCATTCAATCAAATCATGTTTTTTTTTATTCCTTCTTTCATTGCCAATGTGTAGTTGTGATATTATAGATTTTGTTAAACAAAGGTAATCTTTCTATTAAATGGACACAAGGAGCCTAAAAATGGCTGCCAGGAGTCACCTGACCTTTTACAACTGCAACGTTTGTCAAGCTTCTAGAAGGCTCCAAGTGGTTTGCAAGTAGGCATATCTGGACATGTGAAGACATTTCAAATTTGATGTGCATTTTCACAAGGGTAAACAGAAACTCAATAACACTGGCTTCCCTGGAGGTGTGAATAGCTCTTTCCTATCTCATCAAACCTGGAAGAATAGGATAAAATTACGTGGATGCTGGAAATCTGAACTAAAAACAGAAAATGCTGGAAAAACTCAGCAGGTCTAGCAGAATCTGTGGAGAGAGAAACAGAGCTAACGTTTCAGGTGTGTATGACTCTTCTTCAAAGCTGAAGAGAGGTAGAAATTTGAAGGGTTTTATACTGTGGAAGAGAGGGGGTGGAGCAAAATAGAAGGTGGGAGCTCAGGAGAGATTTGACAAAGATGTCAGAGACACTAGACAAAGGTAGTGTTAAAGACTAAGGCAGGTGCTAATAGTGGCATAAAGGTCATATAACAGAATGTGTTAATAGCAGAAACTCCAACAACTTATTGGTACCAATGCCCACCTAGGACCTTCCACCCCTTTCTGTCCCTCTGACCCCACCCCTTCTAATCCCAGCTCTTGCCGCGTATTCACTATGCACTTTGAGCTTCCCCTCTCTGATACTGAATGTTCTGTGCTCAGCAAAGAACTCGGTTTTATCCCATTATGCCCTCACCTCAATGAATTGCAGGCTCTGCCTGATGCTGATCTCTTCTTCCATTGCCCTTGTCTCTGTGCTCACTTCTTTGGGTAGGACTCCTCACTCCATTCAATGGATCCTTTCAACCTCCTACAGTATTCTCCCTCTAGCTGGACCCCTCCCTCTGGCCTCTTACCTGCTCTTGATCTTTTCATTGAGAACTGTTGGTGTGACATCGGCTGTCTTCATTTCTCTGCTCCTCTTGCCCACTCCAACCTGTCTTCTTCTGAACTTGCTGCATTCCATTCTCTGAGGTCCAACCCTGACTGTTATCAAACCTGCCAACAAGGGTGGTACTGTTGTTGTCTGGCGCACTGGCCACTACCTCGCAGAGGCTGAGCTCTCAGACACTTCTTTCAACCTCCCCTGGACCATGACCTCACCACTGAACAGCAAACCATTCTTTACAAAACAGTCAGTGATCTCTGGAGATCTTCCCTCCACAGCTTCCAACCTCATAGTCCCCCAACCTCACACAGCCTCTATCACCTCCCCAAAATCCACAAACAGGACTGTCCTAGTAGACCCATTGTTTCAGCTTGTTCCTGCCCCACTGAACTCACTTCTTCCTATCTTGACTCTATTCTTTCTCCACTTGTCCAGTTTGTTCATGTATACATTCATGATTCCTCTGCCTTACAACCTTTTAAGAATTTCAGTTTCCTGGCCCTAACTGCTCCTCTTCACCACGGACGTCCAATCCTTCTACACCTCCATCTCCCACCAGGACAGTCCGAGTACTCTCTGCTTCTTCCTTGAACAGAGGACCGAACAATCTCAATTCACCACCGCTCTCCTCTGCCTGACTGAACTTGTTCCCTCATTGAACAATTTCTCCTTTAACTTGTCTCACTTCCTCCAAATAAAAGGTGTGGCTATGGGTACGGGAGGGTGCCTTTCTTTTTGTGGGGTGTGTGAAACATTCATTGTTTCAAGCAGACTCAGGCCCCCTCCCGCAACTCTTTTTCCAGCACATCAATGACAGTATCAGTGCCGCTTCATTCTCCAGTTTAGACCTGGAAAATTTTATCAATTTTGCTTCTAATTTCCACCCTTGTTTCACTTTCACATGGTCCATCTCTGACACTTTCCTTCCCTTCCTTGACTTCTCAGTCTATCACCAGAAATGGAGACAATCTACCAATATTCATTACAAGCCCACCAACTCCTACTGCTACTTCGACTACACCTCCTCACACCCTTATTCCTGTAAGGACACCATCCCATTCTCCCAGTTTCTTCACCTCCATCGCATCTGTTCTGATGTTGCTATCTTCCAAAATGGTGCTTCTGGCATGTCTTCCTTTTTCCTGAGCTGAGGTTCCCCCTCCCCCATTGTGGTTGACAAAACCCTCAACTGTGTCTGACCCAACTCCTACACCCCTGTCCTCACCTCTTCCCCTCCCTCCCAAAAACATGAAAGGGTTCCCCTTGTCCTCGCTTTTCACCCCACCAGCCTCTGCATTCAAAGGATCATCCTCTACCATTTCTGCCAAATCCAGCATGATGCCACCACTAAACACATCTTCCTCTCACCTCCCCTGTCAGCATTCCATCGGGACCATTGCCTCTGTCACACCCTGGTCCACTCCTCCATCACCCCCAACACCTCATCCTCTTCCTATGGCACCTTCTCATGCAGTCGCAGGTGTAACACATGCCCCTTTATCTTCTCGCTCTTCAATGTCCAAGCCCCAAATGCTCCTTCCAGGTGAAGTAGCAATTCACTTGCACACTTCATTCCATTTAGTCTACTATATTTGCTGCTCACAATGTGGTCTCCTCTACACTGGGGAGACTAAACACAGATTGGATGATCGCTTTGTGGAACACCGACGCTCATTGTGCAAGCATAACCCAGACCTTCCTGTCACTTGCCATTTCAATTCACCATGTCGCTCTTACGTCCACATTTTAGTCCTTGGACTGCTACAATATTCTAGAGAAGCCCAATGCAAACGGAACGAACAGCACTCATTTTCTGATTGCTGCCTTCTGGTCTTAACATTGTGTTGCCATCCCAGCTAATGTTACTACCGGACAAGCCAGATCCCAGGGTAGAACCCGGCTTGATAGATCCTAACTTTTATTTTTTGCTTAGGTACATGGAGATTGACTACTGAACAGAGTCACAGGAGTCAGCTGGTGAACTTTTAACAAAAGAATAAAACATTTATTAAACAAGAAAAAAGGAACTATATTACGATACTCCTTCACTCACAACTACACCTTTACAGTTACATACATATTTGTAAGGATAACACAAGTTACAAAAGCTATCTTACATTCTGTTTACTGTAAGTACACAGTCCATGTAAACCAATAGGCAGCCTATGGTCAGGTACACCACACTCTGAAACCAAGTGACAGATGCCACCCCAAATAGATGCTATGGATCTCTCCTCAGCTCCCCACAGACGCTTGTCACACCATGAGCCAACCAATATCACTGAACTCAGTCTTTCACACAAGGGTTTCCAATCTCCACTCCCCAAGAACCTGCTTTGGCATCTTCTCCCAAACTGATGCTTTCTCTCAGACGTCTTCATCAAAGGTCCACCTATACTATACTTTTGATCTTCCTCTCGCCTGGATCGCAATATGAATTCAAGCTTTCTTCCACGTACTCTCACTGACTCAGCTGTGCCAACAGAACACCATTGCTTCACATGCCCATTGTAAACAGTTACAGACCTTCAGCTATCTCCTTTGACATTCTGGCTTCTCACAAGCCATTTTTGCTTTAAGTCTGCTTCATGCAGCTTTCTTCTCTTTAAGCTTGGAGCCTCCCTCTCTGCTCCTTACTTTCACTTCCACAGAACAGGACCTTTTCCAGACTCCTGTTCTCCCTCTGACTGGAAGGTCTTCTTGGGACACCTCCTTTCTGTCTCATTCTTGGCTTTGGGACCTTTCGTTTCTTTTGGGAAATCTGCTCCCTTTGTAGTTCCCTCTCCTAGTATCTAGCCTCTCTGGAATTCTGGCTTCTCCTTTAGTTTGGGGCTTGCTATTTGTCCCTCTGCTATTCTACTTCCACTGGCAACACCTTTCAACCTCAGAGCACACACTGACCAACTGCCCTCAAACTGAACTGAAACCACTTTTTTCTGTCCCTGTGGGGCCTCCTGTTGCTAGGCAATAGCACAATTCTTTTCCTATCTTGTTGGTTTTACCTCCCCTTCCAAGAGTCATAAAGAGGCATTACAGTGTAAGCATCTTTGAAACCATAAGACGTAGGAGCAGAAGTAGGCCATTCAGCCCATCACGTCTGCTCCGCCATTCGATGAGATCATGGCTGATCTGCTAATCCTCAACTCTAATTTCTTGCCTTTTCCCCATAACCCTTGATTCCCTTATTGATTAAAAATGTCTATCTCAGCCTTGAAGATACTTAATGACCCAGCCTCTATGACCCTCTGTGGTAAAGAATTCCACAGATTCACTACCCTCAGAGTAGGAACTCCTCCTCATCTCTGTTTTAAATGGCCGCCCCCTTACTCTGAAACAATGCCCTCTGTCCTAGACATTCACACAAGGGAAACAACCTCTCAGCATCTAGCCTGTCAAGCCCTCTAAGCAACTTATATGTTTCAATAAGGTCACCTCATTCTTCTAAACTCCGAGTACAGGCCCAACCTACTCAACCTCTCCTCATTAGAAAATCCCTCCATACCCAGGATCGACCTTCTCTGGTGACTGCATCTAATGCCAGTATATCTTTCCTTAGATAAGAGGACCAAAATTGTTCAGTTTTCGATGTGTGGTCTAACTAGCGCCTTGTATAGTTTTGGCAAGTCTTCCCCATTTTTATACTCCATTCCTTTTGAAATAAAGGCCAACATTCCATTTGCCTTCCCTATTACCTGTTCAACTTGTATGGTAGCTTTCTGGGATTCATGCACCAGGACTCTCAAATCCCTCTGTGCTGCAGCCCTCTGCAGTCTTTCTCCATTTAAATAATATTCAGCTCCTCTTCTTCCTGTCAAAGTGCATAGCCTCACATTTTCCCACATTATAGTCCACCTGCTAAGTGCTTACCCACTCACTTAACCTGTCTATATCCCTCTGTAGACTCCTTGAGAAGTATTTTCTCCACATCAGGGGGGGGTTTGAAAGGGAGTGGGCGCATAGCCAGTCGCTGCCTGCCGCCATTTCACATGGGTGAGCCAATTAAGGCCTGCCCAGCATGACACACACCCGGAAGGCTGTGAAAGAGCGCAGAAGATTAGTTTGCTACTTGAAAATTTTAATAAAGAAAAAAAACATTTTTTAAGACATGTCCCCTCATGTGGCAGTGTCACATGAGCTGGGACATGTCAATGAATTCTATTAAAAATTTTTATTAAACTTTAAAAGCCTTCATGATACCTCATCCCACCCATGGATGAGGTTTCATGGTAAATGCGAAGGCCGCCTGGGCTCAGTTTTAGTTTAATTGATATTTAAATGGCCTTAATAGGCCTTTGACAGATCGGCAGGCGCGCAACCAACTCTGGTGCACGCCCGCCGAACTCAAGATCGGAATATTGCGCAGTGATGTCGTCGGGGCACATGCCTGACGTCACCACACATCATTTTACGCGTCAGCGAGCAGGCCCCCCCCCCCCACTCGCCAGCCCAAAGATTCTGGCCCTTGTGTCATCCTCACCACTTGCCTTCCCAACTATTTTTGTGTTATCTGCAAACTTGGCAATAGTACATTCACTTCCCTCATCTAAGTCATTAATATATATTATAAATAATTGTGGCCCCAGCACTGATCCCTATGGCACTCCACTAGTTACAGGTTGCCATCTCAAAAATGTCCCCCTTATCCCAACTCTCTGTCTTCTATTAGTTAGCCAGTCCTCTGTCCATGCTAACACACTACCCTCAACACCATGGGCTCTTATCTTAATAAGTAGCCTTATGTGCGGTACCTTATCAAACGCCTTTTGGAAATCCAAATATATTACGTCTGCTCGTTGCCCTTTATCTATCCTGTTTGTTACCTCCTCAAAGAATTCTAATAAATTTGTTAAGCATGATTTCCCCTTCATGAAGCCATGGTGACTCTGCTTGATTATATAACACATTTCTAAATGCTCTGCTATTACATTCTTTATAATAGACTCCAACATTTTTCCACTGACAGATGTTAAGCAACTGGCCTATAGTTACCTGTTACTTGTTTCCCTTTTTGAATAAGGGTGTTACATTGGCCATTCTCCAATCCTCTGAGACTTTTCCAGAATCTAAGGATTCTTGGAAGATTACCACCAGTGCATCCACTATTTGTGTAGCTACTTCCTTTAATATCCCAGGATGCAACCCTTCAGGTCCAGGGTACTTATTGGCCTTTAGCCCCATTAGTTTCCCTAGTACTTTTTCTCTAGTACTAGTTATTGTATTTATTTCCTCCCCCTGCCTTTTGCCCCTTGATTAGTATTTTTGGAATGCTATTAGTATCTTGGACTGAAGCAAAGTATTTATTCAACTACTCTGCTATTTCCTGGTTCTCCATTATTATTTTCTCAGCTTCATTTTCTAAGGGGCCTATGTTCACTTTGGCCTCTCTTCCTTTTTATATATTTAAAGAAGCTCTTACTGTCCATTATTATATTACTTGATAGTTTACCTTCAAAGTTCATTTCTTCCCTCTTTTTTTTGGTCATCTTTTGTTGGTTTTTAAAACTTTCCCAATCGCCTAGTTTAACACAAATCTTTGCCACATTGTATGTTTTTTCTTTCAATTTGATACTGTCCTTAACTCCCTTGGTTAACCATGGTTGGTTTTCCCCTTCCTTGAATCCTCCTTCCTCACTAGGATATATCTTTGTTGAGAGTCATGAACTATTTTCTTAAACGTCTGCCATTGTTCATCAACCTTCTTTTCTGCTAAAGCTGCTTTCCCAGTCCATTCCAACCAACTCTTCCCTCATCCAATTGTAATTACCCTTATTTAAGTTTAGCACAGTTGTTTCCAACCCAAGTTTCTCACTCAAACTGAAAGCTAAATTCAATCATATTATGGTCACTGTTTCCTAGAAGACCCTTTACTCTGAGATTATTAATTAAACCTGCCTCATTATACATTACCAGAACCAAAATAGCTTGATCCCTGGCTGGATTCACAACATATTGTTCTAAGAAACTGTCCTGAATACACTGTGAATTCTTGCTTGTGTCTACCTCTGCCAATTTGATTTTCCCCACCTATCCTGCCATTGCTATTGTATTTTATTCAAGTTATTAATTAATTACTCTGGTATCCCCATTCTTTACAATTTATTATAATTAGTTTTTTACATACACAACTATCAATCTTATACTTAAGCCATCTTTAAGAGAAAAAAAGACTAGATACCTAAACACAAACTAAAGACCTTACTTTACTTTAAAGTGAAATTAAAACTCAAATTCTCCTTTTCTTAACACACAAATACAGAAATACAAATCAAACTTCATTCCTAACACACCCAAATATACAAATAACTTATTGAACTATCTCTACTTCCTAACACTTAACTCCCTTGAAAGAAAGCTACACAACAGTGAAGGTTTCTTTACAATAGCCTTACATCAGCCTCATACAAACTTATCATAAACCTCCTAACAATAGCTTATTACAGTTCATACAAATAAACTTTTCATCTCATTTCACAATTATACATTGTTTAAGCACATTTTTGTAATCGTATAATATAACGTCAATAAATGTAATAATATTAGTGGAATTTGTATATCTTAGCATATCATATCTCATCATTCTCATCCTCCCTTTCAATTTCTTCCTCCTTTTCTATTTCATCTTCAAACTTTACTTCAACTCTTTCTACTTCTTCATCACTTTCTATACCTTCACAATCATTAGGCTTCTGTGTGTCATCGCCAAGATTACTGGAATATTCATCTTCAGACACGTGCTTTCATCATTACTCATTACTCTCAAACTTTGCTGGACACTTGCGATTATGAGTTGACAACCACCTTGTTGAAAGTTAAATATTTGCGATGTCAGCACTTTTTTCTTGCACGACAGAATTGGCATCATGTACTTTAGCTAATGGTTTTTAGGGATTTTTTAATACAGAAACTTATGAGTCATATAACTCAACTCTTAAGTTTCTTTTTCCTCGTATTCTCAGACTTTAGCTCAGCGAAGAATGTTTCATTTAAGTCCACCACCCTTCAATCATTCTTCTCGTTAGCTGTAGACATAATTTCATCTTCAAATTCATTTTCTGAACTCAAATGTAGTAAATTCTCATTTCAATTTAGCAAAGTCAAAATGGCATTTTTGTGCATTAACATTTCATTTCTCCTCCTTTTCGCCATTTTAAGGATGTTGTTGAGATGCTTTTTATGTTCACACAAAAGGGTTTTGTACTCCTGCTTGATTTAATATTCAAACTTTTTATGATCTTGTTGTTTCTCCCAACCCCATTTCGAACAGTTCTTTTCCACCTCTCTTTGAGCAATACCAGTTACTTTCTCCCTCTGGAGTTTCATAGTTCCTTCTAACCCTTTTGCATAATCCACAAACAACATCATGCCCTTCTTCTACGGGTTTGAATGGTCTTTTGCAAACTGTCCACTTGCCTGGATTCCAGCTGCTCTATCTCATGTAAATCAGTGTCTCTGGTCATTTGACCTAGAAAAGTAATTTTATGATTTCAGTCCTTTTTGTTGACACTTCTTGAATTCCAATTCTGCAGGCACTTTAGTTGTTTTCATTTTGTCCATTACTGAAGCTGATACACCAGTAATATTACTTGGATCAGTTCTTTGCTCAATTAGACCACAGTTCAGCAAGAAATTTTTATTCACAGGAACAACTTCAGCATGATGACACTCCATACCACACATCATCTCTTTCATTTTCTCCAGATTGCTTCGACGTTCAAGAATCTCATTGTTCTTTTCACGACCACATTCTAACGGTTCATTACTCTTGGTTTTTAATTCTGCATTCAACCAATTATTCTGATTCACCAACAATTCATTTTCTTGTTCAAGGCATTTTACATGCTATTTTATAGTGACTACTGATACTTGAAGTTCATCAAGTTTTTACTGAAGATTGACCTTTGTTAAGTTTGCTTCTATATGTTTATCATTTAGACATTTCAAATCCTCAGTCAAGTGTTCTATTTTCCATAACTGATTTTCAGTTGTTCTCAACAATTCTCTTCTTTCATTCAAAAACTTCTATTTCATATGTGAAAGTTGGTTTTCTACGTTAATCAGGTTTTCCTCCAATTGCTTATCAATAATAAGTGTTTCACTGTTAGCCGCAGTATTTTCAGAAGTTTAAGATCTGCATGATCAACCGCCTTCTGTAATACAGTTGTTGCCATATTACTGTCTTTACTAGCCAAATCATTACCAAGAATAAAATCTACCCCTTCAACAGGTGATTTAGGAATAATTCCCACCTGTAACAATTCCATTTATGAAGTGACTTTGTAAGTTGACTTAACAAAAAGAAACAGATTCATAAATTCCATTAATGCCTCTTATTAATACTTTTTCCTTCATAAAACTGCCTAGAACACAAATTGTATCATCAGCCACCATCAATATTGATATGCCATCTCTCAAAATTTTAATGTTTACTTATTTTGTTGGAGGAGTAAGGGAACGTTTCTCCCCTCGAGACAAAACATCCAGAATCTCTAATAACCTGACTTCCTTCACCAGTAATCAAAGAGTGGCCAATCCTGAACCATATCCCCTTTCTCATAGGTTCTGAGGGAACATGTTTCACCTGTACTACTGCTACAGTTTTAACAATCATTCCCTTTTCAGATGCAGCCTTTCCTGCGGATTCCTTAGGCATTCCTACTACTGCAGTAGGTCTTCCATTTAGTTTCTAGTAATCTGCCCAAATGTGTCCCACTTTGTTACAATTGAAACACTTAGGCTTTCAAATGTCACTTCCACCCTCAGCACCTTCTTTTCTGGTCTGAGGAGTAATTTCCTGGGAATTCCCAATTGTCCCTTCTCTTCTCTGACTACTTGCCTTACTTTCACCTTCTATACTTCTCAGGTTTGTGGAGATAACAGAAAAAGGGTTTGGATCTATGGACTAGCTCATAATCGTCAGCTATCTCTGCTTCTCTGTTTTAACCCTATGGTCTTCAACATAAATGAATCTTTTAAATTTTTCCAAGAGAATTATTTCCCTAAGTGCTTCAAACGTTGTCTCTACCTTTAATGTCCATTCAATGGTCAAAATTACTTTGCTTTACCTGCTGAAACTCACGCTAGGTCTGCCCAGGCTGTTTCCTTAAATTCCAAAATTTCTCCATGTACCTCAGGGACCAACATATATGCACTCAGAATCACAGCATCATAGTCTACCCACCGATACTCTTCTGACAGCAATGCATATACCTCATGAGCTCTACCCACCAACCTACCCTGTAAGAGCAATATCCAGATTTCTTTTGGCCAATTCACTTGCTTAGCCACCTTTTCAAACATAATAAAGAATGCCTCTACTTCCCTTTCCTCAAACTTTGGAAAAGCTTGCACAAATTTAAACATCTCCCCACTGGGCTTTGGGTTGGAGGTTTCTTCATCATCAGAACCTTCCACAGTATCTGAGGCCTCTTTTTTTAAAAAGTCCAGACTTTTAAAAGAGTATTCCCTTTCTTGCTCCTTCTCTCTCTCCTCCATTGCTAACTTCTCCCTCTGGAGGTCAAGTTTTCGCATTTCCATTTCTCTTTGAAATGTCTCTCTTTTCGTCCCTTTCCTTTTCTGTTTCTTTCATCTCCAATTCAAGTTTTTTTTTCCATTTGCAACTGAATCTTAGCCAATTCAATTGTCTCATGCCCTGGAGAACATAGTCTCTCTGGTATCCCTTCCAATTTCAAATGTTGCGCTATTACCTCAACTGTGTCTGCTTTCCTCGCCCTATGGGCAATTCTAATGCCAGCTTATTTGCCAATTCCACTAGCTTACTCTTGGTTAATTTCAGGAAACCAGTCAGGGTTACGTTTTCCATCTGTAGAAAAGTCTTAGCAATCTCCAAAGCCATTTCGAATTCCAACTTGTGTAAGATACCTCACAGCAATTCCAATTCCTATGTCCAGTACCACCACGTACTTGTTAAAAGGATTCACAGAATCCTACCAATGTTCAAGGATTTCCAATCCCATAAGAGATCCCATCTTATAATGATAATCCCAGACAAGCCCCCACTTTGTTATGATCCCAGCTGATGTTACTGTTGGACGAGCCAGATCCTAGGGTGGAACCCAGTTTGACAGATCCTAACTTTTATTTTTTTGTATTTTTAGACATGTGGAGAGTGACTACTGAACAGAGTCACAGGAGTCAGCTGATGAACTTTTAACAAAAGAATAAAACATGTATTAAACAAGAAAAAATGAACTATATTACAATACTCCTTCACCCACAACTACACCATTACAGATACATACAGATTTGTAAGGATAACGCAAGTTACAAAAGCTATCTTATACTCTAATGTTCTGAGTAAGTACATAGTCCATGTAAACCAATAGGTGGCCTGTGGTCAGGTACATCACACTCTAAAACCAAGTGATAGATGCCACCCCAGACAGATGCTATGGGTCTCTCCTCAACTCCCCCCAGATGCTTGTCACATGGTGAGCCAACCGGTCTCACTGAACTCAGTCTTTCACACGAGGATTTCCAATCTCCACTCCCCAAGAACCTGCTTTGGAATCTTCTCCCAAACCGACGCTTTCTCAGATGCCTTCCGCAAAGGTCCACCTCCAGGATTATTTCTTCTTCCGATGTTCCCATCCCCTGGATCACCACATGTATTCAAGCTCTCTTCCGCACACTCTCTCTCACTGACTCAGCCATGCAAACAGAACACCACTGCTTCACATGCCCATTGTAAAGACTTACAGACCTTCAGCTGTCTCCTTGGACCTTATGGCTTCTTGCAAGCCGTTTATGCTTTGTCTGCTTCCTGCAGCTTTTTTCTCTTTAAGCTTGGAACCTCCCTCTCTGTTCCTTACTTTCATTTCCACAGAACAGGACCTTTTCCAGACTCCTGTTCTTCCTTTGACTGGAAGATGGTCTTGGGATACTTCCTTTTTATCTCATTCTTTGGGTTTGGGACCTTTCAGTTCCTTTGGGAACTCTGCTCTCTTTGCAGTCCCCTCTCCCATTATCCAGCCTCTCTAGAATCCTGGCTTCAGTTTTAGTTTGGGACTTGCTATCTGTCCCTCTGCTATGCTGCTTTTGTTGGTATATCCAGCTCCAAGGGTGAAACCCAGCTTTCAACCTTGGAGTGCACACTGACCAACTGCCCGCAAACAGAACTAAAACTATTTCTCTGTTTTGTGGGGCCTCCGTTGCTAGGCAATAGCACAGTTCTTCCCCTACCTTGTTTGTTCTCCCTCCCCTTGAAGAGTCATAAAATCTCATTACAATGCAGGCATCTTTTAAAGTGAAACTAAAACTCAAATTCTCTCTTTCTTAACACACAAATACAGAAATACAAATCAAACTTCATTTTAACACACCAATACACATATAACTTACTTAAATTATCTATTTCCTAAGAATTGAGTTAAACAATTTGAGACCATGAACTCTCTCCTCCATTTTGTTATTTATTTCCCAGCCCCCTCCCAGCATTGGGCCAGTCTGTAACTCGCTCTCATGTTTTGCTTTGAGGGTGTGCTTGACCCTTGTTCTGTTATTAACATATTTTTCTTTCTGACCTTTATGATACTATTAGCACCTGCCTTAGTCTTTAATACTATCATTACCACTCCCTTTGTCTTGTGTCCATGACATCTTTGTCAAATCTCTCCTGAGCTCCCACCTATTCCTGACCTTCTATTTTGCCTCACCAGCTCCTCTTTTCAACAGTACAAAATCCATCATATTTTTTCCTCTCTTCAGCTCTGAACAAGAGTCACATGGACTTGAAATGTAAACTCTGTTTTTCTCTCTCTACAGATGCTGCTAGACCTGGAAGAATAGAAGCCATTCAAGTTAATGGCTGAGACATTTAAAAGGTTAATTACTTCAGCTAAAAGTCAACGGATAGGTCTATGCCCCCAGACCTTAACTAACCTAAAACCTAATAAGGGAGCTTTGTGATTCGACAGTTTGGGAGACCAGCCATTTTGAGTTTTGAACTGTATAAAGTCTGGCTGAGAACAGTCATTTTGTGCAGAGAACCCAGAAGAACTCCAGAAGTCAGTTCTGGCCCACAGCTCTCAGCTGAACTAATTGAGAACAGCATGTGAGAGCTGGGTTTCTCTCTGCCACCGGGAGTCACAGAGGAAGTTGTCCAGAAATCATCGCTGTTCTGTTGAAAAAGGAGTCCAGGCAATATTCAAGTGTTGTGCCAGACCTTCACCCACTCCCCAAACCTGATGATTCCACCTGAATAGGCAAACACTGACTATATGACTACAGAAGCCATCATAGCTGCAGTGCAGAACTCTTCAAGCTACAGCCCTTGACTCCAGCCAGCCAACACTTCAACTGCAAGCTACGAGTTTGCAGTGATATCTTGAAAGTCTGAACTGAATCTCATTTTTATCCTTATCTTCATTTAATCTTTGTATATATTTAGTTAGTAACTTTATTACTTAAGTAACTTACAGCAGTGTTTTGTAATGAACTAACCTTTTCTGATTTAAGACTAAAGCTTTGCTGCTGGGTTACTTTTAAATTGAACCACTCACAATTTAAAGGGGGCTACATACACAAGCATTAGCTCACAGACACTTTGAGGAAACCCCTTTTAGAGTGGTCATGACACGTGAGATGTGGGAGTTGCTGGCAAAGCCAGCATTTGTTGCTCATCCCAAATTGCTCTTGAAATGAACATTTCAGAGGACAGTTAAGAGTCAACCACATTGCTGTTGGGTGTGTATTTCCATGTAGGCGAGACCAGGTAAGGATGGCAGCTTTCCTTGTCTAAAGGAGATTAGTGAGCCAGATGAGTTTTCACAACAATCACTGATAGGTCACCATTACTAAGAATTGCTTTATATTCCGTATTTTTTAATTGAATTCAAATTGCACCAACTGCCATGGAGGAATTTGAACCCATCTCCCCAGAGCATTAGCCTGGGCCTCTGGATGTCCAGAGGCATTACTACCCCCAGCTACCTTGATACCCTTACTGGACAAAAATCTATTGATCCCCACCTTGAAAATTTCAAACGACCACAAATGAGCTGCTTTAGATCTATATTTCCGTAGGGTTGTATGCACCATCTCTGGCTATCATAGCACTTCGCCTCTTCTGCTGCTGATTTCAGGCTAGCCTGCAGCAACAGGACCACTGGAGAATACCTCGGGTGTCAGTGAGCATAAGCACACATTGACTAGCTCCTAGTGAGGCAAGAAATTGGATAAACTTCATTTTCTATAGAAAAATGGTGCGTATGTGGAACATTCTCAGTAAGAGCAGCTTGCACTGGGTTAAGCACCACTTGAATAAACGCCAGGTTAAGAACTGATTTGAAGATTATAAATACAGTAAAGTCCCGCCCTTCGTGACTTCTTTCTTCACGTACTCACTTACCCACAATAAAGCTTTTGTACACCACATCACCCATCGCGTGAGCAATTGTTCCGTGTTTTTGTTTCCCTCTCTCTTTCCCCCAGGAGACAGCAGCCATGATGGAGCAGAGACCTTGGCACGTTTTAACAGGGAGATGATGTTGAAGTCCCTGGAAATGGGTTCCTTCCATTAGTCCTGGCTGTGGACATTTATTTCTATCTTTTATTTAAGTACCTATTCGACAGGGGTGAGAAATGGTGCCTGGATTGGATGCAACTGAATTACAGCCCGAACGGAGAGATTAACCTGGAAATATCCAGATCTCTCAGTCTAGAGCTGTAATAATGGCTCTATCCAATTTTGAAAATGTTCACCAATTTTGTCTGCTGGTTTTGAGGTGATTCATGTTTTTCTTAAATGACTGTCTCTTTCTAAAATTTTCCTTACATCTCTTGGATGTTAAAGTTGGATTCTTTCGTTACACGATTGAGCTCAAAGTCTCCCCCCATCTGTTGCATACCACAATTTGCTGTACTGTAACAGCACAGACCAATGCTGCCCACGCATTCATGGAACCTATCTAATTGATGTTCATCGTTTGCAATTTCGTTGTCCACGAGGTTTTGCGGGAACTTAACGTAAGGTGTATATGGACTTCCAAAAGGCATTCGATACAGTACCAGACAACAACTAGAAGGTCAAGGGCAGCAAATAAATGGGAACACCTGTCCAAGTCACTCACCATCCTGACTTGGAAACATATCGCCGTTCCTTCACTGTCGCTGGGTCAGAATCCTGGAACTCCCTTCCTAACAGCACTGTGGGTGTACCTACACACATGGACTGCAGCGGTTCAAGAAGGCAGCTCATTACCACCTTCTCAAGGGCAACTAGGGATGGACAATAAATGATGACCCAGCCAGCAAAGCCCACATCCCATGAAAGAAGTTTTAAAAAGTTGAATAAAAGGGACAGTAGCAACGTGGATACAAAATTGGCTGAAGGATAGGAAACAGAGTAATGATTAATAGGTATTTTTCAGGCTGGAAGAAAGTTGGTAGTGGAGTTCCCCAAAGGTCAGTATTGGGATGCTTGCTCTTCCTGATGTATATAAATGATCTAGATCTTGATGTGCAGGGGACAATTTCAAAGTTTGTGGAGAACCCAAAACTTGGGAGAATTGTAAACTGTGCAGAGGACAGTGTAGAACTTCAAAAGGACATTGACACATTGGTAGAGTGGGCAGATAAGTGGCAGATGAAGTTCAATGTAGTGTGTGGTGATGCACTTTGGTACAAAGAACATGGAGAGACAGTGTAAAATAAAGGATACTATCCTAAAGGGTGTGCAGGACCAGAGACCCCTGGGTGCATAAGTACATAAGCCACTAAAAGTGGCAAGACAGGTAGAGAGAGCTGTTTCTAAAGCATACGTTATTCTAGGCTTCATTAATAGGACATAGCGTACAGGAGCAGGAAGGTTATGATGAACTTATATAAGACACTGGTTAGACATCAGCTGAAATATTGTGTACAGTTCTGGGCGCCACACAATAGGAAGGATGTGAACGCATTGGAGAGAGTGCAGCAGAGGTTTACAAGAATGGTTCCAGGGATGAGATATTTCAGTTATGAGGAAAGATTGGACAAGTTGGGATTGTTTTCCTTGAGAGGAGAAGGCTGAGAAGAGACTTGATAGAAGTTTTCAAAATAATGAGGGATGTGGATAGAGTAGATAGGGAGAAACTGTTCCCGCTCGTAAACAGATCAAGAACCAGAGGGCACAGTTTTAAAGTGTTTTGCAAAAGAAGCAAATGCAAGGTGAGAAAAAACTTTTTCACACAGTGAGTAGTTAGGGTTTGGAATGCACTGTCTGCAAGTGTGGTGGAGGCAGGTTCAATTGAGGCATTCAACAGAGCATTGGATGGTTATTTAAATCGAAACAATGTGCAAGGTTACAGGGAAAAGGCAGGAGATTGGTACTAAGTTAAAATGCTCAGAGAGCCGGTGCAGAGACCATGGGCTGAATGGCCTCCTTTTGCACCATAACAATTCTGTGATTCTGTAACCCCCCCCCCCAACCGAACAGCGGGACTTTGCTGTACAAATAGCAATGCTACTAATGTGCAGAAGGATGCCTCATGTTAAGGATGTAAACCAAGTGGTGAACAACAATTATTATGCAAAACAGAGAGTTTGGTTAGTGCACGCAGATGAGAGTAAAGACCAGATGATCTTGGAACTCTGAAACGTAACTAACTCTGTTCTGTTAACACTGTGATAAGTCAGTACCGAATTGGTCAGAGCTGCAAGACAGAATTAATATCCTGCAGTTCTGCTCAATTAGCTTGTGACGCATCGGTGCAGGGGTTCTTAGAGAAATTTCATCGAACTTCAGCACCTGAGCTTGACACGGAAGACTAATTGGGATCCCTAACGAGGCAGATTCCTGAACTGGGTTTGCAATGGGCCTGATGGGCTGAGCAGTGTTTTCTTGATCCATACTTGAATTATGAAAATACAGCTGACCATGATGTTACGACTGTACCTTTTCTTCTTTGCAGCTCATTTGGGATTGACCATCATAGTTGGGGATTTGAGCACCTTCTGCAAAACAATCAGCAGTCATCAAGGTACAGAAATACTCTCAATCCTACATGAGTGTTACTGGAATAGTGAAGTAGAGGTTATACATTCAAATTCCACTTGGCAAGTTACCAAGATTTTTATTTTTAAAAGGACCTAGTGATGCAAATCTACCATAGAAAGCAGATTGTTTCATCAAGGCCTTTCAGAAAAGTGGAAATGGCCAACTGGATCTAGTCTGGCCTATACATAGTTTCAGTCCACGTTATGAATGGCTTTTATTGCCCTCTATAGTGCTCTAGTAAGCCATGCCACTATTTAACAACTATTAAGAAGACAGCTCATTGCATAGCCTTGGCAGGACATGAACAGATATGAAAAGGAAATCCCTCAATATCCCCCACTGATTTTTGAGATGCAAAATGGTAAATAACAGAACAGGAACATCTAGAAATGCAGCTTCTGAGTGCTCTTTCCTTGTAGATCTGCGGGTAGACCACCAGTGTTTCAGGGGAAAAGATGTAGCATGTGGAAATCCCCTTACTCAACTTAATGCACCATCACTCTTTATTAATCTAAAGTTTTCTTCATCCTATTTGGTTTGGTTTTCAGACCACAAGAATTAAGAGCAGGAGTAGATCCTTCAGCCCCTTGAGCCTGCTCCACCATTCGATAAGATCATGACTGATCAGTTTGTGGCCTCAACTCCATTTTCCTGTCTGCCCGCCATAACCTTTGTCTTCTTTGTTGAACAAAAATCTAATGAATATATTCAAAGACCCAGTCTCTGGGGAAGAGAATTCAACAGACTAACAACCCTCTGAGAGAATCAAATTCTCCTCATCTTGGTTTTAAATGGGAGATCCCTAACTTGTAAACTCTATCCATCAGTTCTAGACTCCCCCACAAGGGAGTCCTCTCAGCATCCACCCTGTCAGTTCCATCTCTAAGGATCTTTGTGTTTCAATAAAATCACCTCTCATTCTAAATTCCAATGGATATAGGCCCAAACTGCTCAACCTTTCCTCATAAGACAACCCCTTCATCCCAGGAATCAGTTGAGTGAACCTTGTCTGAACTGCTATTGTAATTATATCCTTTCCTAATTAAGGAAACCACAAATGTACAGAGTATGTCTGATGCCGAGAGCCTGTTAGCAAAGAACCCCATTTTATATCTTGAATTTTAAGTATTTGAGGCACTTATTTTGAGGACTTATTCAGTCAGAAGATCAAGTTCTAAACAAGCTGTGGGGAATCATATAGGTCGAATGAGTTTTCCTACTAGATCACGAGGAAATGGGATTTCTGCCTCTACTATATATTCCACAGGACCTTCCACCTCATTGTGCTAAAATCAAACCACAATGCACTGTTTCCTATTCAAACTCCATTTATCCAAGTATCTTAAAACTCACTGCCTTGCTCTTCCTTCTCCAAACATTGGGATTTAAAAGAGCTCAGACACGTACAGGTACCGGATCCCTTATCCAGCATCCCAAAACCTGGGAGGATCGGAAAACCGGCTGAATTAGAAGCTGGTGCCCTGGGTAGCAATTTGAATAAAACCCTTTTATTCTTCACTTTTCATAAATTTTTCATACATGCTGGGCCTAGGACCCAAAGTCCAGAAAATCCCCAAATCCAGCACACATCCAGTCCTGGATACAGGGTCCGGTACCTTTATGTCTAAGGTAAGTTAATTACAGATACTAACCAACCAGTTACCACCTTAATACTGAAGGCTTGAAGGATAGAGCTGGAGCCTAATCTTTACACACCTAAGCTTTTATTTATGGAGTTAGAAATTAGAAGCATGCACCTCCAGAACCTAACCTACACTGTCTCAGTCTGCCCCTATATACATACAGGAGCACAAGAGATTTCCTAGTTAATGTCCACCACTTGAAGACAATTACATATTCAATTAATAATTAGCACCAGTTATGTACTTCCAGCAAATTCTGTTCTTAGTCTCAGACAAGTTGAATTTAACAAAACTAATTGTTTTCTTCATTTCTTAGCATATTGGAAGAACGCTGTCGAAGAGTTTGGTACGTTGATAAAGATATTATACATTGCACACTTTTTAAAAAAAAGACAGCACATATGCAGAATAAAAGAATGTTCTAGACACTGAACTCTGTCCATATTCTGTATTCCTAGGTGTGAGCCACAGTATAATGCACAAAAGCAGTAGAAGATCGGAGGTTATGAATGTACAGTGCTGCCAGACCTGCTGAGTTTTTCCAGGTAATTCTGTTTTTGTTTCACCTTTCTTACTATCTGTGTAGTCCGATTACATAACTGAAACATCCTGGGTTTTGTGCTATACAAATGTAAATGGTTAAAATCTTTGAGGCATTTCAAAAGTTGGTTATCAGAGTTTTGTTCAGGGACTGTATAATCTTTTCTTCCACCCTGACCATTTAGATCACTGGTTCAGGCTGACTGGTGCCACTTCTGCATTCTAATTTTGATAAGTAATGTTGAGGTAATGTAGAATCCCACTGTTGCAATGCAGAGGTTATCCAGGAAATGCTGATTTTGCCACTGTGCTCCTTGAAATCACTTCCACCTTTATCACTGCACTACAGCAATAGGGGACGCCTACTTTAAACAGGCCAGTGCAAGGAGAAGCAAAATGTGACATGATATCGCTTCATTACTTTACATATACTGGGAAATGTGTGCATGCTGCTGGCGCCCAACCTGTCATTTTACCCAAAAGATGGTGGGTTCCCCTTTTCCATTTCCAACTACCTAGGTAGTGTGGATAAAGTGGCAATGTTAAATATTACCCTTCTCTGCCTCCTTCTGTACTGTAATCACTTTATGGTTCTATTATATCCACAAGACTGGTTCAGTTGGTAGCACTCTTGACTCTTGAATGGTGGATTCAAGCCCTAAAGATTTAAGCACATAATCTATGCAGACACCAGCACACTGATAAAGAAGTGCTGCACTGTCCTCTGTTGAATGTTCTCTTAAACTCAGGCTGGTTAGGTGGATGTATTTAAAGGAGTAGAGAGTTCTCTTTGGTGTCAACATCGTTAAAATAGGTTATCCGTTCATTATCTCATTGCGGTCTGTCGGACTTTGGTGCACAAAAATTGGCTGCAGCATCTCTCTACAATAAAATGATTGCACTTATATTCACCACCCACCTCGCTCTCAATGCCACCCCCAGCTTTCACCGCACCCCCACTCTTGCCGCCCCCTTGCTCTCACCCCACCTGCTCTCGCCACCCCACTTCGCTCTTGCCACTCCCTCCTCCACATTCGCTCTCACTTGCCCCCCCTTTGGTTTACCCCACTACTCTCGTTGCCCCCAACCCTTCCGCTCACCAACCCCCTCCGTGTTCACCGCCCACGGTTGCTCTCTCACCTCCCCCTTGCTCTCACGCCCCCCCCCCCCCACCCCATGCTCGCTGCCACACTTGCTCTTGCTGCCCATCACCCCCACCCCGCGGACAGCGGGTAAAACATAGGTTTACTCGTCCGCTACTGCACTTAGTGCAAACCTGGGATGATTCCACCCCAAGTGACAGATGCCACTTCAATCAGATGCTATGGATCGCTCTTCAACTCCCCCCTTGTCACATCGTGAGCCAACCGGCCTGCTGCACTCCGCCTTTCACACGAGGGTTTCCAATCTTCACTTTCCAATAACTTGCCTTGGAATCTTCTCCCAAACCGACACTTTCTCTCAGATTCCTTCCGCAAGGGTTCACCTCCAGGGTTTCAAACTCTCCTTCCAAAGTTCCTCTTCCCTGGGTCGTTCACATGCATTCAAGATGTCCTCATGCACTCTCTCTCACCAACTCCAGCTGTCAACAGTACACCACTGCTTCACATGCTCATAGCAAAGAGTTATAGACCTTCAGCCATTTCTTTGGACCTTCTTGCCTCTTGCAAGCTGTTCTCATTTTAAATCTGCTTTCTGCAGCTTTTATCTCTTTTTAAATCTGAAGCTTGGAGTCTCTCTCTCTGCCGCTCACTCAACTTCATTAACGGGCCTTTTCCAGGTTCCTGTCCTTCCTTGGACTAGAATTTTGGGGTCTTTTCTTTAGCTTGGGACTTGCTGTGTATTTTGCTCCAGTCCTTTCTCTCTCTAGCAGCTAGTTTCAACCAATTTTAGCTTGGGACTGGCTATCTGTCCTATCCAGGTGGTTTCTATTTGGCAGCTGTCTTCAAACTTAACTTAAAACTCATGTTTTTTTAGTTTTTCAGTGGGAGGCACATGCCTTTCTGGAGCCCTGTTGCTAGGCAACAGTCCAGTTTCTCTGCTCTTTGTTTAACTTAGCTGCAACAGTCGATAAAATGCTCATTAGAAATGCAGGTACCTTTTTAAAGTGAAACTGGAACTCAATTTGACCTTTTCCTAACACAGAAATACAAATCAATTTTAAACATTAAAGCTAAAATTCATTCCTAACTCCCACAAAGACCAATACAACTTACTTAAACTATCTCTATTTTCTAACACCGCCCCCACCCCACCCTCACGCTTGCCATTTGCTGTTTCCCCCATTCCACATTCCACTCACTGCTCCCTTATGCTTGCTGATTGGCACTTCCCCTCCTGGTCACTGTTGCCCCTTCCCGCTTGCCTCATCCCCTGCCCCCTCCCCAAAGTTCACTGACTATTGAGCCCCCCCACCCCCATTTGCTGATCACCACTCATCTCCCCGCTTGATGCCTCTCTCCATTTAAAAACAAAAATTTAGGAAGAAAGATCCATCTGTAGCTTACTAAGGATGTTAACGATAATATTAAATAAAAAGAATAAGAATAGCAAAGAAGAGCAGTAAGCCTGGAGATTAGGAATATTTAATAAACCAGAAAAGGGCCACCAAAAAGTTGATGAAAAGGGGATAATAATAAAATGGGTGAACTAGCTAGGAATATGAAAACAGATTGTAACAAACTTGCGGTACACTGATGACAAGAACTGCTTGCAGAGTCAGAAGAGAGGGCAAAATATTGCAGATCAAGTAAAATCTAGAAGTTTAGATTATGGGTTTAGTACGAACACCAAAATGACAAAAACAATGGTGATCAGAAGGAATATATTAGAAGCAACTAGAGTGAAGATTGAAATGGATGGTGTCACACTGGAACAAGTAGATAAGTTTGCTAATATTCACTCAGTTCTGTTGAAGGGTCATGAGGACTCGTAACGTCAACTCTTCTTCTCCGCCGATGCTGCCAGACCTGCTGAGTTTTTCCAGGTAATTCTGTTTTTGTTGTGTAAGTAGATAAGTTTGTCCATTTAGGTCAAATGATAACACAAGATGACAGGTATGATGCTGAAGTCAGAAGAAGGATAGAGATAGCCAAAAGTAATTTTGCAAATATGAAGGATGTGTTAACAACAAAAAAAAACCTCAAGCTTTTGTTAAGGACAGGAGGGGTGTTAATTTAAATGGCACTAATTTCTCCTTTCATGACCCGTCCGTAAACAGAAAGATGTTTTAATTTGTTTGCCTCTTTATGAGCTTGGGTATATTTCACAAAGCCTTGGTTTTGGGCGATCCAATTTTCTATTAATAGCCCCACAACAAACTCAAGATAGGATGAACTCAAAGGATTAGTTTCTTTGCAAACACTCAAAATGCAAAAGAAGGTTCACAATGTCCTCCTCATATTCAGATAGTAAAGAGAGGGATAGATAAAAGGAAGATTTACAATACAGAGACCACAGATAAAAGAAATATTGTTTCACATGGGATCTGGAGTCCAAATCCAATGAGGTATTCCTTCATGGAGGTCAGTAGGCTGAAAACAGATGCTGGATAGTTCACTTTTCCAGTGGTGTTGACTTCACACAATGAGATAGGCATGCAGAGAAGAATCAGTCTCGAAGGTGAGCCTGCTAGCCAGATGTTAAACAGCAGACTAAGCTATGCAATTCAGCAAGGCAATACTACCTGTTTCATAATTCAGATTCCATGTCACATAAATTGCCACCATCTTTGACAAATGCAGATGGCTGTTGTATAACTCTCTTTAAAGTTGGGCTGTACAGGCCGCAGGGGGTCATTAGTGGTTCCTCTGAGATAACGAGATGTGCGATTTCCTGAAACAACCAAGTGGCTTCTTTTGTTCAGGGATCACAGACAGAAAGTTTGAACTATTTTTCAGGTCTTTGTTCAGTTCCTAAAATTTTAGAAATAGCGATACGCATATTTATATTCTAAAAATATATAGTGTGAGGTCTTAATCCCTCACTTGTAAGAAGGAAAAATCACGTAAGATGTTCCATTCTATCCACTTTCCTGTATGCCTCAGAAACCTGCATAATAGGTAAAGATCTGTGGGGAAAAAAAGAAGCCTTTGAAATGTGGATGCTATGCGAAATGTGGATACAAACCATAATATCAATGAAGAGGTGCTTGAATTTTTTTTCTTCATTCATGGGATGTGGGCATTGCTGGCTAGGCCAGCATTTATTGCCCATTACTACTTGCCCTTCAGGTGGTGGTGGTGAGCTGCCTTTTTGAAGTGCTGCAGGCCATGTGGTGTAGGTACACCCACAGTGCTGTTAGGGAGGGAGTTTGAGGCGTTTGACCCAGCAACATTGAAGGAACGGCAATATATTGCCAAGTCAGGATGGTAAGTAACTTGGAGGGGATCTTGCAGGTGATGCTGTTCCCATGTGTCTGCTCCCTTGTCCTTCTAGATGGTAGTGGTTATGGTTTTAGAAGATGCTGTATAAGGAGGCTTGCTGAATCCCTGCACTGCATCTTGTAGATGGAACACACGGCAGCACTGTGCATCATTGGTGGAGGGAGTGATTGTTTGTTGATGGGGTGCCAATCAAATGGATTGCTTTGGCCTGGATGGTGTCAAGCTTCTTGAGTGTTGTTGGAGCTGTACTCATCCAGGCAAGTGGAGAGTATTCCATCATACTCTTGACTTGTGCCTTGTAGATAGTGGGCAGGCTCTGGAGAGTTAGGAGATGAGTTACTTGCCGCAGGATTCCAAGCCTTTGACCTGTTCTTGTAGCCACAGTATTTATATGGCCAGTCCAGTTCAGTTTCTGATTAATGGTAACCCCCAGGATGTTGATAGTGGGAGATTCAACGATGGTAATGCCACTGAATGTCATGGGGTGATCGTTAGGTTCTCTCTTGTAGGAGATGGTCTTTGCCTGGCATTTGTGTGGTGTGAATGTTACTTGCCATTTGGCAGCCCAAGCCTTGATATTGTCCAGGTCTTGCTGCATTTGGACATGGACTGCTTCAGTATCTGAGGAATTGCAAATGATGCTGAACATTGTGCAATCATCAGCAAACATCCCCACTTCTGACCTTATGATGGAAAGAAGGTCATTGATGAGGCAGCTGGAGATGGTTGAGCCTAGGACACTACCCTGAGGAACTGCTGCAGTGATGTCCTGGAGCAGAGATGACTGACCTCCAACAACCACAACCATCTTCCATTGTGCTAGGTATGACTCCAGTAGCAGAGAGTTTTACCCCTGATTCCCCTAGAGTCCAGTTTTACTAGGGCTCCTTGATGCTACACTCGATCAAATGCTGCCTTGATGTCAAGGGTAGCCACTCTCACCTAACAAAAGCGAAAAGAACTCTTAAAAAGTGACTCCAGAAAAGAATATGTCAGTATTGGGGCCATTTGATTCGAGCTCCAAAAAGAGCTACAAAGTTACAGAAATCTCTTCTAGGGAGCAAAGTGGAGGGCAGCAGAAAGACGAGTCGATTTAGGCGTAGTTGGAAGATGGACATCACGGAGTGGTTGCAGACGAGCTACATTAGATGTATGAGGATGGCACAAGACAGACAAATGTGACAGATTATATCCTGTTAGGAGGAGCTACAAGCAGAAGCAGCAGCAAGAGATTTTAGAAGTCTATAAAAAGAGTGACTAAAGTAAACAGTCCCTTGAAGGCTGAGACAGGCCAAATTATCTTGGGGAATGAGGAAATGGCAGGGACTTTGAATAAATATTTTTTTGTCAGACAGGGTGATCCAGGGGCTAATAGGAGTGAGGAAATTAAGGTAAATGATACCAGTAGCGAAAAACCACCGCAGAAAATTAAGGGGCAACAACAAATCCCCAAGACCTGACGGCCCGAAAGAGATAGCTGCAGAAATAATGGATGCATAGGTTATGATTTTCCAAAATTTCCTAGATTCTGGAATGATCCTAGCAGATTGGTAGTCAGCAAATGTAATGCCTTTACGACTGGAAGGAGAGAGAAAATAGGGAACAATAGGGCTGTTAGCCTGACATCAGTTGGCAGTTGCGGAACCAATGTGCAACCTGGTGGAAGCCTTCAGATATTTCCACTCTGATGCTGACATGTTTCCAAATTTGCCTCTTGAGGCCTGCAATAGGAGCTGAACTCAAGGGACAGTTTCTGACCAGAAAGCCGCATGTGAGGTTTCTGACAGTAAACACCACATCAGTTATCATGAAAGTGCCGTAATCTATCTTTAAGCAAGTCTGAAGAGGGTTGACAGAGTAAACAATGATCGATTGTTTCCACTAGCTGGGGAAATCTGGAACACAGGGACACAGTCTCAGGGCAAGGATCGATAATTTAGGACTGAGATTTTTTTCACTCAAGGATTGTCAATCTTTGGATTTTTCTACCCTTGACAGATGTCGATGCTCCATCCTTGAATATTTAAAGCAGAGAAAGAGAGATTTTTGGTCTTTCAGGGAATTAAGGGTTGTGGAGTTGGACAGGAAACAGGACTTGAAGCCTAAGATCAGCCATGATTTCACTACCATCTTCTCAAGGGCAATTAGGGGTGGGCAGTAAATGTTGGCCTAGCCAGTGACGCCCATATCCCATGAAAGAATTTTTAAAATCATATTTAATAGTAGTCAGGCTAGACGGGCCATATGCTTCTGCTTCTATTTCTTATGCTGATATATAGCCTGGGGAGAAAAAATTAATTCTCTTTGTGGACAACTGATTTAAGGGAAAATATGAATAAAGCAAGTGATTGGACATGGTGTGACATCTCATACTAAGTCCAATGAATAAGGGGAGAGGGTGGTGGAGTGGTAACATCACTAGACTAGTAATCTATAGGCCTGGGCTGATACCTTAGATACAGGGGTTCAAATCCCACATGGCAGCTGGTGGAATTTAACTTCGATTAATTAATAAAAATCTGGAATAGAAAGCTAACCTAAGTAATGGTGACCATGACAATTATCATCAATTGTTGTAAAAACCCATCTGGTTCACTAATGCCCTTTAAGGAAAGAAATATGCTGTCCTTACCTGGTCTGGTTTACAAGTGACTCCAGACCCACATCAATGTGATTGACCCTGAACTACCCTCTGTAATGGTCTAGCTAGCCACTCAGTTCAAGGTTAATTAGGGATGGGTAACAAATGCTGTCCTTGCTAGTGACACCCACATTGCTGGATGTGAGAGTCACTCCTCTAATTATACCTGTCCCTTTTAAAAAATAAATGAAACTCACATGCAGTTTTCCAGTCCTGTCTGGTGTGCTTTCTGCACCCATCCAAATCTATGCTTGCACTTATGCATCATATGTCCTAAAAAGTTGAAAACTGAATGCTGCTACCACATGAATGAGATAGGCACCCATTCTCAACTACTGCGAACAGGCCTCCACCAGTACTTGAGAAATGGCACGCTGCATTGAGAATAAAAGGCTTTTCTTTCACCAATGTGAGTGGGATTACGAAGCAGCAAAAGTCCTTATTTGTTTGCATGAAACTTTTCATTTAACTTATGGACTGAACAGATTGTGCAATTGTATTATACAGCCTGCATTTACATGTGATCAAGAGATAATGCACTCAAGTAGATTCAAACATGTTGTTAAGAAAAGACTGTAAAAGCCGAAGTGCATTTTCTACTTTCTCAACAGTTCTACTGGAAAACTAGCTCCATGCATAACACACTGAACTGCTCACAGGAGATAGGAGAAGGATAAATACGTTTATATATGTTTTAAGTGTAAATGGTTAATATTGTATATTTAAAAATCTTAGTCTTGTATACTAAGAATATGCAATGTATATGATAAATGGGTGATTTACCATAGTGCAATATTGTGACAAAGCATTCGCGTGGAGCTTATTGCATTGTCTTAGTATTGCTCTTGGGTGTATACAAGCCCTAAAGATTGTAAAAATACCAGTCTTAGTTTTTAAAAAAATGCGTCTTTGAAAAATTTAAAGAAAATGATTGAAGTAATTTATGTAGTGACTCTCTTTGAAGGAGTATATGAGGGTCCATTTTGACTTTTGAAGGCTGGTCAGTGGAGTGCTGACCCTAGCAGTGAAAAGATCCATCTCAGATAAATCTGCCTGGCAAACTATCAGGCTCCTCTGGGGCCCACAATATTAATCTGACACTTTAGAGGGCCTCTTCAGTTCCATCTCCTGAGGAACTGGTTGGAGTGTGCACCACTCAAGTTATCAGATTTAAATATCACAAGTTGTCTAACACCTAACACACGTAGGTGATTTTGGCATTTTCCAAACTGAGCCAGCTGCATCATGTCGATGAGGTGGTAATGCCATCAACTCCATTTTGAAGCTATTAAAACCAGGCAAACGCAGTAAATATCCACCTCCTACGTCTCTTAAAATAGGAGTTAATGAAGCAATAGTTATACTGTTGAAGATCTAGGTTGATTACTTTTAAAAATACGGGTAGGAAAAATCTCAGTGACAGAACACTGGACCCAACTAAATAACACGTTCAGTCCTCCACTACCCCAACCTTATAAAGGGGAGGATTTTTGGTTCCTTAACTCTTTATAATTTTCTCTGTCTGTGGTTGATGATTCAGTAATCATTGTCACCACATAATGGGGAAATTCCACAATTGGTTCACTCAGCACTGACCCAAAGTTCAGTGCTGAGGAACAGAGTTCCTGGCCATAACTACACATTAGTTTAAGACAGCATCAGATGTACTTGATGTCAGCCTCTTACAGCCTATGGGGGGAGGGGTTGGGAGAGATAGGAATGGTAGACGGGAGGAATTGTTTCCTCCATCAGGGTTGAACAATATTCAGACCCAGGTTCCAAACTGTGCTGACACACTAACAGTCTCCATGAATGGAATTTTACGGCTCTGTCGTGACGGGGACGGAAAATGTAGCGAGCAGTTCAAAAGCCCATTGACTTCAGCGGGACTGGAAAATCCTACTAGCTGGAGGGGCTGTAAAATTCTGCCCTAAAATTCAAAACTATACAAATTTTTTTTTCCTGAGGCGCTCAGATTTTTCACAATTAGATTTCACCAGTTAAACAAAATGGAACTGTCCTATGCAGGATAAAAACAAGGGGACAGTTAGTGACAAATAAACCTGTGTAGTATGTCTTGATAAACTCTAAAGTGAGCTAAGCAACCCTGACTTCATCCTTGAAGTTTATTTGCTTCCCCTCCCTTTTAAATATTCAGTTCAGATCCAGCTTTTAGTGAAAACACCTCAGAACTTTATAAAGGACCTGTGAGGTCATGTGATAAATAAATGTGTGTGCATGGAAAATATATTGTTGGAAATAATGTGTTATGTGTATAAAGAAATATTTAAGGTTTATAATGTGTATTATTGTGAATATAAGTCTAAGTGAAAGGTGGATATGGTAAGCACCAGACCAGAGGACGAGAGCCTTTAACACATCAGGGCCAGGGAAATGATCCATTCACTGTATCATCATCACCTCTCAGTAAGTGTGCAATGGGAACCAAACCCCTTCTCTATCCTAAACAAAAATAAAAATACCTGGAAAAACTCAGCAGGTCTGGCAGCATCTACGGAGAGGAACACAGTTAACATTTCGAGTCCGAATGACCCTTCAACAGAACTAAGTAAAAATAGAAGAGAAGTGAAATATAAGCTGGTTTAAGGGGAGGGTAGGACAAGTAGAGCTGGATAGAGGGCCAGACAACAACAGCACCACCCTTCTCTATCCTGGTTGGCAACAGCAGTATGAAAATTCAGAAAGAAATGCTTTTACTGATGGCCTGTTTGCCTACTCATTGTAATATTAATCGGCTTCAGATTAAAATAGAGCAGTATTTTTAGCTGGGGCTAAACAGAATGGCATCCGTTCATTTTACAATTTGATATCAAAATTTACAAATGTAAGGTGCTCTATTTTTAAAAAAATCTTGCAACTTCGTAGCGTCAGGCATATATGTACAATGTGCATCTGCAATGTGTCTATTTAACAACAGATACCGAATGACTCAACAAATGACTTTAAAAGGCCATTTTTAAATGTGCACCATCAGCTTGACATAACAAGGCAGGCACATTTGGCTAGATGCACTGTTGTGCATTCTTCATATTTTCCTCAGTCCCAGCCGAACAGCATTCCTTTGAAAAGTCATTGGGATTTCAAAGGAAGCAGTCTGTGCAAAATAGAGCTGGATCTTATCCAGTAGTATTTTGATTGAAAAAAACATGAATAGCAAAAAAAAGACCAAAGCAGTAATATTCCTGAAAAGATCACGTTTGGCAGCCATATTCCAGTCCTTTTAATCTATTGTTAATAGCTAGGTGCCTTTTGACATGCCTCAATCTGTTTACTTCAATGGTGGTTGTTGCATGGACTGTGGATAGCTTGCTTAAGCTAGTTTAAATAAATCTATACATGCTGATCTGCACATTTTATTTGTGTCTGTTTTTAAGGGCAGATAATGCTCACCACCACCACCCCCCTCCCCCCACCCATCCACCAACCACTACACCCCTCCACCAACCACTACACCCCTCCATTGGTCGAACAATTTTCTTCAAGTCTTCCGCATTGAGCTACATCCCATCTGAACTTGCAACCATCTTTACATATTGCTGTGGGATTTTTCTGTACATTCACCAGAGGGTAGACAGGGCCCTCAGTCCAACATTTCTTCTGATGGCTTCTGGGACTCCTTTGTGAATCCCCAGAATTTATGGACCCCAAAATCAACGGAAAGTATAAAACTAAACCAACATTGGATTCTGATTTTATACAGTGTAGAGTTTGTAATGTGTGACCTCCTTACATCTGGAGCAGTAGAATTGCAGGTGCAGTCCTGTTTTGACCATCCCTTTCCAGTCAACATTCCACAGCAGTTCCAGCTTTGTTTAAACCATTCAAGTTCTTAGAATGCCTTGGTAGGATTTGAACTCACTTTCGCTGGATGATTTGTCCAAACGCGCACCAACTACACTAATATGCATATATAAATATAAAAACAAAAACAAAAAAACTGCGGATGCTGGAAATCCAAAACAAAAACAAAAACAGAATTACCTGGAAAAACTCAGCAGGTCTGGCAGCATCGGCGGAGAAGAAAAGAGTTGACGTTTCGAGTCCTCATGACCCTTCGACAGAACTTGAGTTCGAGTCCAAGAAAGAGTTGAAATATAAGCTGGTTTAAGGTGTGTGTGTGGGGGGCGGAGAGATAGAGAGAGAGAGAGAGGTGGAGTGGGGGTGTGGTTGTAGGGACAAACAAGCAGTGATAGAAGCAGATCATCAAAAGATGTCAACAACAATAATACAAAAGAACACATAGGTGTTAAAGTTGGTGATATTATCTAAATGAATGTGCTAATTAAGAATGGATGGTAGGGCACTCAAGGTATAGCTCTAGTGGGGGTGGGGAGAGCATAAAAGATGTAAAAAAAAAAAAAAATTTTTTTTCTTTTTTTTCTTTTTTTATAATGGAAATAGGTGGGAAAAGGGAAAATCTATATAATTTATTGGGAAAAAAAGAGAAAAGGAAGGGGAAACAGAAAGGGGGTGGGGATGGGGGAGGGAGCTCACGACCTAAAGTTGTTGAATTCAATATTCAGTCCGGATGGCTGTAAAGTGCCTAGTCGGAAGATGAGGTGTTGTTCCTCCAGTTTGCGTTGGGCTTCACTGGAACAATGCAGCAAGCCAAGGACAGACATGTGGGCAAGAGAGCAGGGTGGAGTGTTAAAATGGCAAGCGACAGGGAGGTTTGGGTCATTCTTGCGGACAGATATGCATCATTGACTTCAATATGTAATACTGCACAAAACGTAAATTATTTTGAGTAACCTGCAGCTCCATTATTTGGCTTTTTGCCTTCAGGGTGAGGAGCAGTAGCTATCCACCTGCAACTTCTGGATGCAGCCAATCAGAAGGCCCCTTGTTTGTTTTGTTTTTTGTTGCCAAAAACTGTGAATGGAGAAAAGACACAAACAGTCTTGACAGGTACAGCATGCAATTACCTTATCCTGAGCTGGCTGCATCCCAATCTTCCACCCTTTCCTGACAAGCTGAGACTGCTCCAAGACACTTCACGCACTGGGGCATTCAAAGTGTTAGCCTGGGGGGGTAATTTTAACTTAAACTTCCCAACACGAAGCTGACTGAGTCTGCCTGGCTGCCTGTTTAACACCCTGTCCGTAAAATCAGGCAGGTACTGAACTTCAGTGCTTGCTTTCTTCTTCATTTATAGACACTATTTTGTAGAGGTCAAAAAATCTATTTGCATAGCCCCAATATTACATATCTGCATGGTTGAAGTATGGGAAGAGCAACTGCTGTGAGGTGACTGGAGTGGCACAGACATTGCACCCTTGCGTGCACCACAAAGATGTTGAAGGAGCAAGATCAAATGGTCAGATTTACTGCACAAACACTAAAATTGGCCAACCAATGTGCAGAGAACATTACCTGAGCACAGGCACTTTAGCTACAACTCGAGTCATTCGTTAAATACAGTACGACCTCGCTTTAAATTGCCCCGTTTTAAGTTGTTTCATTTAGAAGTGTTTTTAATGGAGCAGGTATTTGTGTTCAGGGTTGTGGATTCGCAGTAACATCGTTTTGAGCCATGTGTGACCTAGGATCGTGTGCCCTGATTTTCGCCATTTTGAAACACACTCTGGCTCCCCGACCCTCAGGCTTGCACCCTTTCCAGTTTTTGCTTTACCTCCATAACCCTGCAACTCAAAGCTGCTCTCATTTCATAGGGGGGTTCCTGTCTCTCACTGCTCATCCCCCAAGCCCTTGAGCCACAGCAAGCAGGAGGGTCGCTGGTGCTGCCAGGACTGCAGAGGTGCCAGCCTCAGATAGGCTGACAGTTCTACGAGGTGAGACATCCTCTTGCAGAAGTTCGGAAAACTCACCTGATAATTAAAGGCCTGTCAACTGAAAAAATAAAGCAGGGTGAGCGAGCTGAGCAAAGGCAAGCTCGCCCCCAACATTTACGCTGGGGTGTGGGGAAACCACCATCATCATTTAATCCCACCCTTGGAGCCTCAAACCAGGATGAGGATGTCTCTCGCAGCTGCTGTGAAGATTACAGTCATCTTTCTTCAGGACTGGTTCCTTTCAGACAGCAGCTAGTGACATTTGCTGCAATTTGGTGTCCACAGAAGTATCCAAGAGGGAACTTCATCCTCATCTTCCTGAGGAGGAAAAATCCCCGTTTAGGATCGGGATCCCCTCCAACCAGGAAATTTATGGAACATAATTTCAAATTCACGGACATGTTTTGACCTCATGATCGGAATTATAAAAATACAAAAGTCAAGCTGCTATCAGTACAGGGCTGGGCTGCAAGGGGTTAATTTGGTCGTTTATTTTTTTTAAAATGACTCATCAAAAGGGTTTGGATATTGACTGACTGCTAACAGGGAACAATGGTACCAGGGAAATGCCATTACCTGCCATCAACTAATGCAATCAAGAAGTCTGATTACCCAATACAATGGCACAAAAGACATATCATCAATACAATACACTGAAGGAATTATGCAACTAAGGTCTGCATCATAGACAAAAGACACTGGAATAGGGTCATTCAAACCCTCACTAACTTTGGAGCCAGTGCTGTTACTGTGCCACTTCAAAACAGCAGGAGAATCGCTCATACAGTGAGAACTGATAATATTCATCTGGATACAGCTTCCATGGAAAACCCCCATATTGTTTCAACCAGCAAGAGCTGATGACATTTGTTTGGACTTTGCGTGGAATCAACTAAATGGCCACTGGAACACCAAGAAATACATTTTGGCATGTCGGAGTTAAATTATTGTAAAAGAAGAGCAGATCTGAGTATCTGGGCTGCAGTTGGAAGGAGGGTCAGGGCTGGTCACCTTGACTCAGGCTTACATTAACACCGGGCAGACAAGTTATGTTTGGAATTGTTAGTTTCAGCCAAATCATAGTGATATTGTTCTGGGGTGGGGTGGGGTTCTTAAGGTTACATTACAGTTGGTGGTTTTGTAAATTTAAACCGAATCATGGGGACTTTGTGTGGAGTTAGCATTTTTGTAAGTATTAGCCCGAGTCGTGGTGGCTTTGTGTCGGTTATTGGGAATGGGTTGTTTTAAATTTTGGGGTTTTGTACTGTGGGATTTTGGGTGATTCAATAAAGCAATTTTGAATTATCAGACGAAACTTATCACTCTGTCCAAGCTGTACACTTCTGAATCTGGCATCACAAACTTGAGCGTGGGGAGGATCTCTGAGGGAAACGGGGAGCCCCTATAGAACTGGCAACTGCACGACAGAACACCAGTAGGTGATATGGCTGAACAGACAGTACTCTGGACAAAGGGAGGAAAAGTGATCCTCCCATGACAATGGAAATGAGGTTACAGAAGTATATCTATGAGTAGCTAAAGCCAAGTGAGGCTTAGTGAAGGGAAATAGCTATTCAGAGGGTCCATTAGGGTGGGTCGAAGGGTGGACTGAGTCATACCAAAGGCGAAAGAAGATAGAAAAGACAGTGTGGTTGTATGGATATGACAATCAACACTGCAAAGGTCAGTGTGAAAATATTAAACTCAGACATGAAGTAGAGATCCTGAGTCTCTTGAGCTCCTACTTACAGCTGTTCCAAAAGGTACCTTGAAGAACGAAGACCTTGAGAACCCAGGACTTAAGTTATTTTCTTTGATTCTTTGTAAAACAATTGCTAGATTCATTGATTTGAGTTGATAAAGTTAAAGGAATATTGTGGAGATTGAATTGAAAGTTTCCAAAAAGGAGAGAATGTGTATGATAAAGATTTTGCATGGATATGTTTTAAAATTTCTCCGGACACTGCAATATCTATCTTAAAAGGGAAGTGTAATTAGTGAAGTAAAATCTTCAAGGTTTGTACCTGGAGTCATGATTACTGGCCAGAATCATTATTCCAGGGTATTTTCATAAACGTGGGAATTTTAACCGGATACGAATTCGCACGTGTGAACGCGAGGTAGTTTTAATGTTTGGTAGGGTTGATTGGAATCTGGGATATTTGAAGCGATCATGGCTAATCCTGATTGATTGATTGGTTTTGGGTTAGAAACTTGGTAAAGTTTAAAAATTTGGGAATTTTGTCCCTAAAAAGGGAAAATTTTGAGATTGGATACACCTAATTGGAACTTGACTTCAGACTGCCAAAAGTAGGGGAATAAAGACAGCTTGGAATTTTAAACAATTGGAAGGGCGATTTAAAATACTATGAGTGTTTTACTCAGTAATAGTAAAATTTCTTAAGAAGTCTGAGAGTGTGTGTAAAAGGTATCAAAAAAATTCAAAATGTAGAAATGGTTTCTTTTTTTAAAAAATTTATTTGTATTGGGCATTACAAAATTTTTAAGTTTCTCAATTGTCAGATATGCTTGGACAAATTAAACCATTTTTCCCCCGAACAAAATAGGTCTTTTGCGTTTTTCTTACAGGTAAACTGTAAGTAATAAGATCTGCAGTAACTTTGACAAAATAGTCATGGACTAAAGACTTTTTTTCACAAAAAGAAAACTAAGAGGAATTTGGCCTTAACCCATTCGGGCCATTGGTTATTTCCCAAACAAAGTGCTTGAGTATGGGAAATCTGATGTAAACACATTGAATGTAAGACTTTTCAAAACCAGTACGTCTGGGCACAAGAAATTGGAATTGACGAATTGATTTTAATTCATATTTAATTCATACATTTTGAGGGGAAATTATCTGAAATTCAAAGAGATTCTAGGAAAACCAAAAGGCATACACAGTCTAGGTGGTTTCTAAAGATATACAAAAGGGGTTTCTTTTGAGGAAGAAGTGAATTAAATATTAAAAGAAATCTGTCAGCCTAATAACACTGCTATTTGAATTTAGGATTGTGAAAGGTGCAGTGTAATTTAGCAAGTTACTTTTGAAAACTGATGTAATCTAAGCAAGCAAGCATGATGTAAGCTATGATGCAAGCAAGACATGCCTGATGCCTGGAATCAAATGAAACTGTTTGATTTCTGTTTTAAAGAAACTATGAGAATATTTTATTGGACCGTAAAATTTCTCTAGGGCTCAGAATGAGATAGGATGATAGGATGCTGACTAGTGGGATGTGTAAAATTGAATAAGAGGAAGTGAATCAAGGGTAGAAGATAGAGACAGGAAAACACAGCATACCTGTCAAAGGGAGAAAAGAAGTAAAGTAAATGGGAGGAAAATTTGGATTGAAAAAAAATGAGATGCCTGGGAATAAGTGCACTGAGTAGGAAGTGTCCACAAGATGGATACAGATGAAGGGAGAGTCCCTGTGTGATGTTCTTTTAACGATATTGAGTGAGGTAATCAGCAGATGGGTAGTGTCAGGCCAGAAGGTGTAACAATCTAAGCTGACATTATTCAGAGATCACATTCAAGTCACAATGGATAAACTGTTTCACCCCAGAGGGATCATAGAGTTATAATAGGGATGGATTTTGGCACTGATGTTCAGATCCATCCCTGGATCTGTATTGCTCCTCATTGTTTGTTATTGCACAATTCATTATTATATTTAATGTGTGAATTGAGAAGATGTAGACATAAGAAAGCCAAATGTTTGTATGATTATATGCAATTGCAAAAATGAGAAGAAATGTTGTAAAATGGGTAACTGCTTAGATAAATATGTATGTAAGTTAATTGTTAAAGGTGAGGAAACACTTAATCAGCCATGGCTGACAAAAGACATGTGACCAAGCAGTAATATTTTGGGTATGATATCCCTCCATTACCCAAGCATTTAACAAAATTGGTAAAAAGAGGTGAAGCTTTCACAAAAACATTATTATCCTCTCCAACAGGAGAACAATAAAATGAGAGATGAGATCAGGGAGATAACTACCCCACCTTGGTGGGATGTTGGTCTCAATATCGAAGTCCCCCCATGGATTCAAATTGTATCACATGTATTAGTAATTATACAATTAATAATGGTGTTATATCTACTTATACTATCATGTAAATTAAAACGTAAGACAAAATGGGTAAAATTGGAAGGATTATTTCAAGGGAAATTTGGGTTGATGGATTTAAATGTATAGAAATGTAATGTTTGGCTGGGACCTGCAAAACCTCATCACAGTGGAAGATTCATTGTCAGTAATATCTCATTTAAGGTATAAAAGAGATATTAAAGGGGAGGACATATAGGATTGGAATCCATTCCAACTGGGAGATTTAAGGAACATAATTTCAAACCCATGGACATGTTTTGACCTCATGATTGGAACTATAAAATTACAAAAGCCAAGCTGCAGTCAGCAGTACAGTGGTGGGCAGCAAGAGGTTAATTCAGACGTTTAGTTAAAAAAAAGTCATCGACAGGGTTTGGATGTCAACTGACTGCTAACAGGGAACAATGATACCAGGGAAAGGCCATTACCTGCCATCAGCTAATGCAATCAGGAAGTCTGATTACTCAATACAGTGGCACAAAGGACATATCATCAATACAATACATTCAAGGAATTATGCAAAAGGTCTGCATCATAGACAATGGTACTGACATAGGGTCATTCAAACCCTCATTAACTTTGGAGCCTGGTGCTGTTCCTGTACCATTATTATGCCACCTCAAACAGCAAGAGAATTGCCCATAGTGAGAACTGATTATATTCTAGACGCATCTTCCACGGAAAACCCCGTATTGTCAAAGGTTAGTGTTACTGTAACCACAAGGCCACCACACAATCAACATGCATGTGATGTGTAATCAAACCAAGAAATTCACCTTGGTGAATGCCTGCTTTTGTGAAGGTTTCACCCTGGGGTAGTCAGAAATTCCCACCATCTTTGGTTCTCAAAGATAGACAACAGAATAACTGCTCAGGGAGAAGGAAGTCCTCTTTTCATACATGGCTCATGATTCCCCCCTCCTGCCATCCCACCACAGGAAGTTAGAGGGCCTTCAGTGAGAACCATGGAGTCACACATGACACCATAGAGCAAGACATTGGAGTTCTGAAACAGATCATTCAGGGATCTCTGCAGTACATGCTTGAAGGGGTTTGTATTGGTGTGCTGCATCCTCCACAACCTCACAATAATTGTCCCAGCCACTACTTCCTGTAATCTGAAGGCCATCTAGGGAGGAGGAGGGTGAGGAGAAAGTGAGACCACATGCACCATGAACAAGCGGATGGAGTAAGAGAAACCATAGTGAAACTTCAGTTCAGCTGAAGGAATGGTCCCATCATTCCCTTTAAGTACATCCATTTTTGACTTCTCATCACCAAGATGCCTTGACCTATCGCACTCAATAAAGGCCAACGCCTAAAACCTTCACATAGGAACAGGAGTCAGCCATTTAGCCCCTCAAAGTTCTTTTTTATTCTTTCACAGGTTGTAGGTATTGTTGCCCATTTGTTGCCCATCCCTAATTGCCCTTGAAATGAGTGGCTTGCCAGACCTTTGCAGAGGAGTTAAGAGTAAATCATACTGCTGTGGATCTGGAGTCACATGTAGGCCAGACCAGGTAAGGATGGTAGGTTTCCTTCCCTAACGGACATTAATGAACCAGGAGGGTTTTTACAACAATCAATGATAGTTGTCATGGTCACCATTCCTGAGACTAGCTTTATATTCCAGATTTATTAATTAAATTTAATTTCCATCAGCTGCCGTGGTGGAGATTTGAACCCATGTCCTCACAGCATTAGCCTGGGTCTCTGGATTACTAGACCAGTGATTGTTTTCATTAATCACCGTTCCCACCCACCCGCTGCCGCCCCACCCCCTCCCCCCCAAGATTATTCTGGCATTCAATGAGTTCATGACTGATCTACACGCTGACTCCATGGGAAGAATTTTCCCCCCGTTTGGGGGCGGGGGGGGGCGGGTAGTGCAGGAGCAGGCCAGCGGCGCGCTGCTATTTTACGTGGGCGGGCCAATTAAGGCTATGCGGTCCCTGTGCGGGCGATGGGGGATTCCCTAAGCCGGGAGTGCGCTCTTTCGCACATGCACACAAAAGAGCGCACTCATCTCCCTGAAGCTAAGTGCTGCCTCAGGGAGAATGGCACCAAATACAAACATGGTTAATGCACAAAAATAAAATTTCCCTGACATGTCCCTGCATGTGACACTGTCACATGAGTTGGGACATGTCCATCACCTTCATTCAAACTTTTATTAAATTTTTAAAAACCTACATGAAATCTCATCCTGCCCATGGATGAGGCTTCATGCTTTTTCTGAAGTCTGCCAGGGCTCCCAGCCTGCGCACCCCCCCAACCTTAAGGGTGGACGGGCAAGTCCATTAGCTATAAAAACAAAAAACTGCGGATGCTGGAAATCTAAAACAAAAACAGAATTACCTGGAAAAACTCAGCAGGTCTGGCAGCATCGGCGGAGAAGAAAAGAGTTGACGTTTCGAGTGCTCATGACCCTTCAACAGAACTAGCAATGTTGTTCTGTTGAAGGGTCATAAGGATTCGAAACGTCAACTCTTTTCTTCTCCGCCGATGTTGCCAGACCTGCTGAGTTTTTCCAGGTAATTCTATTTTTATTTTAGAAGTCCATTGGCTAGTTGAATTAGTTTTTAAATGGCTTCAATAGGCCGTTGACAGGATGGTGGGCGCACAGCTGATTCAGCTGTGCCCCTGCCAACCTGAAAATTGTAATGAGGCGGGGTGACGTCGGGAGTTCCACCCAACCTCATCCTGCGTCATTTTACTTGTCAGCAAGCAGGCCTCGCACCACCCCCCCCCCCCCCCCCCAATCCCACTCGCCGACCTCAATATCCTGGCCCATATACCCACCATATTCCTTAATACTCTGGATAATGAAAATCTATCAATCTCAGTTTTAAAATTTACAATTGATCCAACATCAATTTCACTTTGCAGAAGAAAGTTCTAAACCTCTCCCATCCTTTTTGTGTATGAGTGTTTCCAAGTTTCACTCCTGGAAGGTCTTGCTTTTAGATTGAACCCAATAGCGCTTTTTAAAAAAAAATTCATTCATGGGATGTGGGTGCCGCTGGCTAGGCCAGCATTTATTGCCCATCCCTAATTGCCCTTGAGAAGGTGGTGGTGTGCTGCCTTCTTGAATCACTGCAAACTCTCCAACTAGCTTATCTTAGTATCTTGAGAGCTTCAATCAAATCATTCCTTAACCTTCCAGCTTCCAGGGAATACAACCGTGGTGTATTGTAATTTCTCTAACCCTTGGAGTTCAGGTGTCATTCTGGTAAATCTACACTGCGTTCCCTGCAAAGCCAGTATACACTTCCTAAGGTGTGGTGACTAGGACTGCACTCAGTAACTCTGTAACCAGGGCTTTATATGGCTGCAGCACGACTACCACCTCTTTGTATTTTAGTCCTTAAGAGACAAAGAGCAACATTCCATTAGCCTTTTTGATTATTACAATTACAAAAGTGGCTACACTGGCAACTTTGGACCTAGGGCTCAAAGTTCTCCACCTGTGGTGTTTTCCTTACTTCAAAGGCTATGGGCCCTGATAATATCCCAGCTGTATGTTACAAGAGTGGACTAACGGTACCAATTACATAAGACAATTTGAATTTAAGGCGGACTTTTTTTTTAAAGAAATGCAAGCAAAGACAATGAGCAAAAGATGGCTGATAATGTAAAAGTGACCACTTTATGGAAACTTCCTATGTGAATTATACTGACAGAACTGTCCTGAGAGAATATGGAACGCTGCACCTGAAAAGGTGTCCTGGTCTTCTTCAAGCAGAGACACATGAAAGAGAGACAGGGGAGAAGCAAAAGACTGACTTTAATCCTGTAACAAAAATTAAAATAGCTGGAAAAACTCAGCAGGTTTGACAGCATATGCAGAGAGGAATACAGTTTAATCTCCTGTAGTTTTGGAGACAAAAGACTGATTTGCACCTCTCAGCAGACATCCAAAATCCATCTCCTGTTGATTTTTATCTCAGAATGTGTGAATGGTCTGAGATGAAAAGAACATGGACTCTGGGTGCGAGTCATAGCTTTTTTCCTTCCACAACACACAGGGAAAAATCAGTTTACTGGTGTGTGACTGTGAGACCACGAGAAGAAGAACAAGCTAGTCGTCATCCTGCAGCTTGCAGGCAAAAGATCTCTCTTTTTCTCTCTCTGTTGTTGGAGGCAAAGCTAAGCAGAAGCCACAATCCAAAGAAAATAGGACGGCCTTTCAGCCATCCTGCAGAACCAAGTGTCTCCAAACTAACTGCAAAACTGTCAAAGTCAGCTCTACTGGAATTACCCAACTTAACAGCCGCAACATACTGCCATCTCTGCCTCACAGAAAAGCCAAAGACCGATTTTTTTTTTAAACTTTTATTTGGACTCTTCAGATTTTTGATCTGTGTATGCGTGTTGCATTTTTATTATTTTTCTCAGGTTTTAGTAACTAATAAACTTAATCTTTCTTGGACTCAAGAAAGCCTGATTAAATTGGCTCCTTCTAAAAAATAAATACATTTGAAATGGGAATAGTATCAATGGGGGTGGGGGCAGGGGAGGGGTGTTGGGGATAGAAGGGATCCCATTTAAATTAACCTTGTGACCAACTGAGCAGGCTGAACAAAGAAGGGGAGCCAGCTCATTCTTCCTCACCCTGCAGCATAACAAAATTGGGGTCCCATTCAGGAAGTTAACAAATTGGGACCTCACCAGGGGTCCGGTTATGAGATGTAGTACTGAAAATATATGTGTTCCAGAACTAGCCACACCCCGAGGAGGGTCAGGGAGAAGGAGGGGCGGGAAGCAGGAGGGGCAGTGAGTGGAAGAGGGAGCAAATACTCAATGGAGTTTAGAAGAATGAGAAGTGATCTTATTGAAACACAAGATTCTGAGGGGGCTTGACAGGGTAGATGCTGAGAGGATATTTCCTCTCATGGGGGAATCTAGAACTAGAGGCCACAGTTTCAAAATAAGGGGTCTTCCATTTAAGTTGGAGATGAGGAGGAATTTCTTCTCAGAGGGTCATTAATCTTTGTAATTCTCTTCCAGAGAAGCAAACTTCAGAATGCTTCAGTGCAGAGGGATCTGGGTGTCCTTGTGCATGAATCACTGAAAGCTAGTATGCAGGTACAGCAGGTAATAAGGAAGGCAAATGGAATTTTGGCATTTATTGCTAAAGGAATAGAGTGTAAAAATAGGGAAGTGTTGTTGCAACTGTACAAGATATTGGTGATACCGCGCCCAGAGTACTGTGCACAGTTTTGGTCCCCTTACTTGAGGAAGGAAGTAGTTGAACTGGAGGCGGTTCAGAGGAGGTTCACTAGATTGATTCCAGAGATGCAGGGCTTGTCTTATGAGGAGAGACTGAGCAGTTTAGGCCTATACTCGCTAGAGTTTAGAAGGATGAGAGGAGATCTAATTGAGGTATATAAAAGAGGATAGACAAAGTAGACGTAGAGCAGATGTTTCCCCTTCTGGGGCATTCTAGAATGAGAGGCCATAGTTTTAGGCTAAGGTGTGGTAGATTTAAAATCAGAGATGAGGAATTACTTTTCTCAAAGGGTCATGAATCTGTGGAATTCACTACCTCAGAGTTTAGTAGATGCTGGGACACACTGAATTTAAGGAGGAGATAGACATTTTTAATTAGTAATGGGTTGAAAGGTTATGGGGAGAAGATGGAAAATTGGAGTTGAGGCCAAAATGAGATCAGCCATGATCATAACGAATGGCGGGGCAGGCTCAAGGGGCTGAATTGCCTACTCCTGCTCCTTGTTCTTATGTTCAGTGGAGGCTGGGTCATTGAATATATTCAAGGCTGAGTTAGACAGATTTTTGATTGACAAGAGAGCCCAGCATTATGGGGGCAGGCAGGAAAGTGGAGTTAAGCCCACAATCAGATCAGACAAGATCTTATTGAATGGGGGAGCAGGCTCAAGGGACCGAATGGCCTACTGCTGCTCTTAATTCTTATGATCCTTTCATGCAATAAAAATAGAAAATGCTGAAAATACTCAGGTCTAGCAGTGTCTGTGGAGAGAAAAGCAGAGTTATTGTTACAGATCTGTGACATTTCATCAGAGATGATGATCTCTGATGAATGGTCACAGACCTGACATGTTAACCCTGTTTTACTCTTCAGAGATCCTGCCAGACTTGCTGAGTATTTCTAACATTCTCCCCTTTGTTCACCCCGCTTGTTACAGTCTCAAAGAACTCTAATAAATCTTTTAAAACAATTTCTCTTTCATAAAACCACATTGACAGTGCTTGATTATGATTTTCTAAACATCCTGCCACTACTTCCTTATTAATGGGTTCCAGCATTTTTCCAATGTCAAACATTAGGCTAACTGGCCTATAGGTTCCAGTTTTTTTTCTCCCAACTTTCATAACTAAGGGTGTCATATTTGTGGTTTTCCAATCTGCTGGGACCTTTGCAGAATCTAATGAATTTTGGAAGATTACAACCAATATAGTCACTATCTCTGCAGCCACTTCTTCTAAGACCCTAGGATGCAGGTCATAATTCCAGGAGACTTTATCAACCTTTAGTCCTATTAGTTTGCCTGTTACCTTTTCTCTAGTAATAATTATTGCTTTAAATTCCTCCCTTTTACTTCCTGATTTTCTACTATTATCAGAATGTTTCCAGTGTCCTCTGCAGCAAAGGCAGATACAAAATATTTATTCAAAGTCTCTGCCATTTCTTCATTTCCTATTAATTCCCCAGTCTCATCTACTCAGGGACCAACATTTACTTTAGCCATACTCCCCTTTTTTTTCTAAAGTCATCCTTTCCTAGTTTCTAAAATTTTCCCAATCTTCTGGCCTACCACTAATTTTTGCAACATTGTGCACCTTTTCTTTGAATTTGATACCATTAACTTCCTTAGTTAGCAACAGGTAGTTCATCCTTCTTATAGTCTTACTTTCTCAATAATTCTCAACAAAAATCTATTCCATTAAGTATCTCCTTAAATGTCTGCCATTACTTATCTACCATCCTACCCTTTAGCCTATTTTTCAATTCCACTTTGACCAACCCTGTTTTCATACCTTTTCTGATTCTGTTTGTTTAAGACACTAGTCTTGGATCCAAGTCTCTCATCCTCAAACTGAATGCGAAATTCTATCACAGTATGATCACTTTTCCCTAGAGGATTAAGAGCTACCCCACCTCCTTTTCCTTTCCGCCTATCCTTCCCAGATGTTAAGCATTCAGTTCCCAAACTTGGTCACCTTGTAGCCATGCCTAGCTAAGGGTGTGACCGCCAAAGTTCAGACTCCAGCTCATCTACTCTGGGCTAAAGTTTCTCAAACTCAGACACTTACTGCAGATGTGGTTGCTGTGGATCACACTGGTGTCTACCAGTTCCCACATGCTAAAGCTGTAACACATCACCTCTTATGCCATCTTTATTGTGTTTTGTTTAACTAATTAAGTTTTCAAGTTTAGAAATATCACTCAATTGCCTATTTATACTAATATATTACTCCTAACTAAGTACAAAGCAGCTGAAATGCAGAATCTGTGGCCTATAATCATTCTCAATTATAATAGAAGAAAGTCAGTACCTGACACTAAATGCTCAACAGGCCTCCACCTGTCTTTTGACCCACGCAATGGACGCCGGGAATTATAGTTCTCCGCGTACTGCCTGCCGGGGGTTCTAGTTTCCTGCGCAACGCCTGCCGGGGGTTGTAGTCCCCGCTGCGTGGTTGGGAGGTAAACTACATTTCCCGTCGCCCCACTGGCGGCGCATGCGCTCAGTAATCGGCCGTGGTCGGGCCTTGGCTGCGGTGAGCGTTCGTCTCTTCAGGCGGCGGGTGAGTATTATTCGGCGTACGGGGGAAATCGGGGAACCGGCAAGGGCTGGAGAGGTGGTATCGAGAGCACGGCAAGTTGTGGTCTTGCCTGTCCGGGGACGGCGGGGTGGTTACCTGGGTGGGTGAGACTCAGACAGGGGCAGCACCGGGGTCATTGTCCTGATCACCTGAGGGATTGGCAGGGACCGCATGTCCCTTCCTGCTCTGGGTGGGGGGGGGGGAATCAAAACCCATTCTCAATAGAGCTGTGAAGCAAAAGGCAGTTTGAGTTAATGGGGGAGAAAGGGGGATTGGAAAGGATTTGGACAAATCTCTGGGCTGTGATGGAGATTTATGCGTCCTTTTCATCACCTGCAAAAGAGCATGATGATGTGTTTCAACCAGAAGTTTGGTTAAAAAAAAACAATGCCAAAATATGAAGGGGGTGCCCCTTTAAGGCACCTTTGTTGACACGGGTGTATTTGGTGTTGTGGGTGCGACGATGTGTCACCTTTCAGAATGAACCACATCAGGGAGCGGGTCAGTGTGGCACAGCCTTGGTGCTGTGAGACCCCTTTAAGTTTGGAGATATTAATGTAGGTTTTGTGATGGCTTAATATTTGTGACCAAATATTTCTGTTGGATTGCATTATAACATAGTTATAACAATATTAGTGCAAGTCACAGCAGATAAAGAAATTTTAACACTGTTATATAAGTTAATGCAAGCTTCAGATTGTGTAAATCCACGTTTCTTAATCAGGAACTTCTGTGCCAGCAAGTTGCACTTCTGAAACAGATTTCTTTGACACAAACAGTCTGAACTATACAGTGGTATTGGCATAAAGCAGGTACTCCTCAACGGTAAATTTTGAGTGATATCAGTAGCATACCCTAACTCAGAACTCCCTAACTGGCAGACTCATTTCTCCTCCTCATGCCCACCACTCCTTTTTAATGGGCAGAGTCATCCTAGCTTTGAGGAAAAGATCAAAGATACTGTACATCTTGATGTCATTGTGTACAAGACAGCAAGGGTTTCTATTTCTCCAGCAAAGAGCTACAGTGGTACATTGGGGTCACATGCTGCTATAAACCTGTGTAGTGATATACAGCGTTCTGAAATAATGCCATTGTGTAATTAACAGAGCAATTTATTGGGTGATTATATTTCTTTATAAGGTGTTGTGTTTTAAGTGGATCTTTATTTTTATATAGAGCTGTTTCAAAAATGCTTTTCTGATGAATCACTTTGGACTGAAAGCTTATACATATGTACAGGACTCTGATAATTGCAAGCCTAGCTCATGAGTATTTGCTGTTTACATATATCTGCTGTTAAATGTTCCATGCGCATGGCAACTTAAAAGAGAGAAGCTATTTCATTTTTCCCTCCCAATTTTCTCCCAGTTTCCAAAAACGTTCATGAGTTTGTGTTAGCAGTATGATTTTATCATTTCTGGAATGTCACTAGCACCTCACTCACAAAAGTAACTTTTCCTCATGTGTGAGTTCAGACAGTGATTACTGTCAGAGTAACTGACTATGTTTGGGGGAGTGGAGAAGGGTCTCCTCCGGCCTCCCTACACCCTACATTTCGTTTCCAGCTGAGCCACTGCCTAGCAATTGCTTGACTCCGTTCAGAGCTGGGCTCGAACTCTGTTTTATATTACAAAAGCGTCATCATGAAGTCCTGCTCACCCTGTACCCTGTCCTTGAAAATTACTGCTGTCCCTCTTATCACCGGGAAATGAATGTAACTCGCATAGAGGGGGATGAATGAATTGGTGCTTTAATATGTTCATTGGTGGCCCAGAATTTGTGTACACAAATGATAATATCGCTGCATCGAAACAATAACATATACTTGCAAATATTGGTGACTTGAGAAGAGAAATCTGAGTGAGCTAAGGGTGATGGACAAGAGGGGTCTAAACAAAATATTGGACACAGTGTTATATGAAAACCACTTTGTTGTGATAGTGTGAAAGGAAGCTATACGAAATTATTGCAACCCTCCCTAGCATTAATACAAAAGACTTACCAGCACCTGAACGAAGAAAGATCTCTTTTTGTGAAATCCACCTCTCCACCATCTACGTGGCATCATTAATGGGTACAGTGAATGGCCCACAGCTATACCGCCAGGTGTGAAGTCACTGTAGTACTCAGTCATTGCCCTTGGAACTAGAAACTTATTTGAGCAGTCAAGAGAGGACTGGTAGTCTGTGTTTAATCTGAATATGAATTCAAATTGTAATCATACTTAAAAAGCCTCCTGGGTTTTATAAAATTACTTGGATCATGCTACTGGATAATTTGATTATTCTAAAACGAAGAAACACAGATTTGAATTCACATGATAGGAATAGACTTATCTCAAAGTGAAGGTCTAATGTCAATCAATCAATGCACGAATTTTAGCCAGTGTCTCAGTTTAACACACACCAGGATTGTAGGTAGAGTTCTTACTTAAGAGTAAATGTGAGATCCTTTCCTTCTATCTTGTTTCAGCCCATCAGTTTCTAGACTTTGTGTCTTTTTACATTTTATCCATTTCTCTTTTGTGCCCCTGCAATGTATGAATGAGAATAGTGATGTTACCACAATACATAATTATGAGCTTTTAAAGACTTGAGAAGTGAAATCTGAGTCAGGTCAACAAGGGAGCAAAGGACTGAAGGCATGTTATATGAAAGCAACCTTTGTGTTTTGATGACTTGAAACTAAGCTTTTCAATAAACTACTTCTCCCTTCCACACCCACCCCTTCCCCCCGGTCCTGTGCTGTTTGTTTTAAAACTGCTCGACATGGGCACAAAGACAATTGAGTTAATTTGTTTGGTTTTTCTCTCTTTTTTTCTTTCTATTCTCACTCTCGTTTCTCTTGCGCTCCTTCTGGCTCTCGCGCTCCTCTCGCTCGCGCTCCCTCTCTCCTTCTCTCACGGTCCATCCCTCTCTCTTTCATGCACCACCCCCTCGTGCACAAGCGCTCCCTCTTGCACTCTAGTCCGCTCCCTATTGCTTGCTCTATCACTCGCTCACTCCCTAACATTTACTCTCTCTCTCTCTCTCTCACTTGTACTTACTCGTGCTCTCTTGCTCCGATTCTCTTGCTCTCTCTCACACTTTCTCTGGCTCTGTCGCGCTCTCTATTGCTCTTTCGTGCTCTCAGGTTCATGCTCGCGCTCTCTCTTGTTTGCTCTCTCGAACACCAGAGGGGAACATGTGCGCGAGCACACGAATGCTAGAGGGGGTGTGCACGTGCAAGCACGAGACAGCGTGCTCGAGAGAGCAAGTGCAAGAGAACGAGAGCACACAGGCAAGGGAGAGGGGGCGAGCGGTGGGGGAGTGCAGGTGAGCAAGCTAGGGCGCGGTCGAGAGGAAGAGGGCACGGGTGAGCGCTGTGGGAGAGGGAGAGCACCCTTCTCGCCCTCATCCCTTCACCCCCACGCGCCCTCTCACTTTATAGCACTCGCACCCCCTCTCTTTCTTGCCCTGCTCCCTCACCTCCCCCCTTGCTCGTTCTTTTTTGCTCACTCTCTCCAGTCTTCCCTCCACCCGACCCGATCGAGTGCAGGTGGCTAGTGTGTCTGACCTGGCGATGTTGCTCCTCTCCTCAGGTTTCTGAGCTGACTGCTCACTCCCATAATGAGATGCTTCTGTGAAGCTGCTGCTGTTATGGTGTACAGTTGATGCTGCTCTGGCTATGGCTGATAGCGTTAGGACGTTCCTTCTGGATGTAGCTAAGGTGAGTGTCCTTCATATTGTAAAAACTGTTCTGAGACACCATGTACAAAGAAAGACATCACACCATCAAAACTGCAGATTGCAGATGAAATTTAGGAAGGTAAAATTCCAATTCTCAGGTCCATGCATGGCTTGTGCAATGTGAGTCTATTTTGAAAATGGTGTTTGACTTTATATTTAGATGTGTATGTCACCAATATGTTAAATTTAATGTGACAAGGTTGGTCTTCCTGCGTTCAGAACTCTCTGCCCCACCTCGAGGTTTCTTCCCCACCTCTCCTGAAGGTGCTGACTCGTTAGGGATGTGTTTCCACATTCATTGTCAACCTAGATGGCTGATTTTAATAGAAATTGAGTCTCAGTCCACATAATTCATAGCAACAGAAGAAGGTCTTTCATCCTGTCAAGCCTATCCTGCCTTCACTTAGATCATGGCTGACCTGTGCAGCCTATTTATCCCCATATCCCTTGGTAAGTTCTGCACAGAGGTGGAAGATTTTCTGTTTCACTGAATGTTCTCTTTCGTTTACTCCATTTTCTCGCTGTTGAGGTGTCTGTGTCACCAACATGTTCAATTTACAGTGATACCTGACCTTGAAAGAGGTGTCTCACAATGGGGTTTGTTTGGTACCACCCAGTGCATAAACAAGGAAAGAGTTTATACAGCCTCTTCCAGGTGACAAAAAATGCTTCACAGCGAATGAATTATTTTGAAATATAGCCCCTGTTACATGGGCATACTTGGCAGCCAATGTATCCGCAAACAGCAATTGAGACAGAAACAAGAGCTTCTATTTGTAGAGTCTGTCGAGATGTATTACTGAGAGGCTTCTTTAGTTGAACAACAAACTTTATTTACAGAGCTACTGGATTAGCTGCAGGCCTCTAGCAAGGCTAGAGAGAGGTGGTGGCATAGCGGTATTGTCCTGAGGGACCTGGGTTCAAATCCCACCACGGCACAAAAAAATCTGGAATTAAAAGTTTGACGATGACCATGAAACCATTGCCAATTGTCGTTTAAAAAAAAAACCCATCTGGTTCACTAATGCCCTTTAGGGAGATCTGCCATCCTAATCTGGTCAGAAGTCAGTGCCCTCTGAACAAGGGCAATTAGGGATGGGCTATAAAAGCTGGCCCAGCCAGCGCCACCTGCATCCCATGACCGAATAAAAAAAATACATCTCTAGACCAGGAAAACTACACCCCTTATAAGCTTCTTCATGCTCGATGCTGATTGGCTGTTCTGACCACATGACCCTTGTTCTGTAAGGCTAGCCTTAAAGCAGCAATCGCCAATCATCAATCTGTCCCTTTTAATTTCTTGTTTCCTTATTTACACAAATTCTTTATACAGGTGAATAGAAAACAATATCAAAAATCTTAGAAATAATCACACTGGCACTTTGTCATGAATTCAGATTATACACTTATATATATATAGGCCCAGTAATTACTGGAGTTTCCTGTTCTGGGTAGAGTAGTGTAATTCTATAACCTGAGGCTCTCCTACAGGATCGATAATGGGTACCTCTTTTGGAAAAGGCTGTTCATCATTATTTAATTCAATGGAAATATCAGTTATGTCTATAACAGGCCAATCAGGTACTTTGGTGCTTTCGGGTTCGATAACATTCCTTGGTGGCAACTCTGACTGTGGAAGCATCTCCCTGATCCTCAGGTGATCCACGTGTTTACGGACAATCTGACCTTCCACGTTTACTTGGTATGAAAGGGGTTCGCTACCTAAGTTTCTTACATATACGACTTCATCTACGATAAATTTCCGTGCTCTACTGTGCAAACCATGGCTTGTTTCCTGATTACCTTGGTCCTTCCCTGCCCTCCCTGGCAAATTTGGAAATACGAGGCTCAGTCTCATTCTGAGATGACACTTCATTTGCAGTCCTGCTAGTGGAACTCCAGTTGTTGCATGTGGAGTCATGCAGTAGCTAAGAAGGAAGCATGAGATTGTGGCTTCCAAGGTTCCTTCCGACAATGTTTTTTTCAGTCCTGACTTGAAAGTTTGGACGGCTCTCTCGGCTAGACTGTTTGATACTGGGTGGTTAGGCGCAGTTTGGATGTGTTTAGTGCAGTTTAGATTGTGAAATCCTGAAATTCAGCACTTGTAAGTACGGCTCCATTGTCTGATACAATAACTCTGGGCAATCCATGAGTGGAAAAACATTGGCGTAACCTTTCAATGGCAGCATGTGACGCAGGTGATTTCACTTCAAAAATCTCCATCCATTTTGAGTACGCATCAATTATGAGCGATAACATTGTGTCTCGGAATGGACCCACGTGGTCTATATGGATCCGCACCCATGGTCAGCCAGGCCATTCTCAAGGGTGTAGGGGGGCTGTAGCTGGCAACTTCTGTTGCACTTGGCAGTGTTGATAGTGCTTGACTAACTTCTCTATCTGCATCTATACCAGTCCACCACACAACTCCTGGTGAGCATTTTAGAAATGCCAGGATGAGTGCTGTGTAACTCGGCCAGGAGCAGTTCTCTGTCTGGCACAGGAACGATTACTCTTGCTTCCCAGAGTACGATGCCATCCTGACAATTCAATTCATATTTGCCGGTAAAAAATGGTTTCATTTCCTCAGAGACTGGTTCATTTAACCATCCTGTAAGTATCTGGTCTGTCACTTTGGACAAAAGCAGATCTCAATTGGTCCAATTCCTGATCTGCTTCGTGCAGACGGGTGATGTGTCTAAAAAATTAAATGCAAGGACAATTTCTTGGGGTACAGGAGTATACAAGATGCTTTCTTGCAAGGGTAGGCGGCTAAGGGCATCCACATACGCTATGTGTATCCCAAGTCGGTGCTTGAAAGTGTATTCGTAGGCGGACAGAATTGCTAAATTCTTGCTGGGGCTATAGGCGGAATGGATTTGTCTTCTTTGAAAAGGCCCAAAAGCTGTTCATGATCAGAGACTGCCACATAAGTACTGGTGGAATTTTTAACTCCAAAGACTATTGACAGTCCTTCCTTCTCAATCTGTGAATAACCCTTTCTCAGCCGCTGAGAGGGTTCTTGATACGTAAGCTATTGGCCTCTCAGATCCGTCGTCCATTTCATGGGACAATACTGCACCAACATTATATGGAGAGGCTTCGAAGGTCAATATCAATTTTTTAGGTGGGTCAAAGTGCACTAAGAAGGTTGAGGAGCGCAGCAATTGTTCTACTCTGCTGAGGCTGCCTCCTATTGTGCCTTCCAGGAGCAACAATGGTGCTTCTTTAGCAGTATGTGCAAGGGGGGTCAGTACAGACAATAAGTTGGGTAAAAATCACCTGTTGTAGTTTACCGTCCCTAAAAATGATTTGAGTTCAGTGATACTTGTGGGGGAAGGCGCTTCCTTTATTGCCTTAACCTTTTCTTCCGCAGGATGTAATCCTTGTGCGTCTACATGGTGCCTAGGTAGGTAACCTTTGTGGCTTGGAAAGTGCATTTCTCTCTTTTTAGACGGACTGCAGCTTCCAGAAATCTTATTAATACCTCCGCTAAGTTTGCTAAATGCTTGGCCTCTGTCGAGGTAATCCCTGTGGCACACTCACCTTCGTCCTTTGAAATATTGCACATGTCAAGGACACGCCAAAAGGTAGGTGTGTATACTGGAATAGGCCTTTGTGTGTGTTTATTGTGACAACCCCCGGGATGTGTTATCTAACTCGAGTTTCTGGTACGTGTGGCTCATATCAAACTTAGTGTAGGATTGAACTTCTGCCAGCTTTGCGTGCAAGTCTTCAGTTCTTGGAATTGGATATTTATCCAACCTGGTGGCCCGGTTAACTGTTAGCTTATAATCACTGCAAATGCAGACAGTCTTATCCAGTTTCAGTATGGGGACGATAGGTGCTGCCCATTCCGCAATTGAACCAGCTGTATGATGCCTAGTTCCTCCAAACTGTTTAACTCAGCATCCACTTTCTTTCTTAAGGCACATGGTACTGGTCTTGACTTTTAAAAAAAATCAGTGAGTTACCTCTGGATCAACATAAATTTTGGCTTGCAAGCCTTTGATTTTTCCTAATTCGTTGTGAAAGATGCTGTCGTATTTTTTTAACAACTCTAGCAGTTCTCCTGCCTGCACTTGAAAAATCTGGGACCAGTTTAACTTGATTTCTTTTAGCCAATCACGGCCCAGGAGGTCCTTCCCCAGTCAATATTATTACTGGAAGCTGCTGCCCATAGCTCACAGGCACCGTGGTGGTGCTTTTTACTTTTATAGCTTCTCCCGTGTAAGTCTTCAACTGGGCCGAAGCTCTCTCCAGGCTTAAAAGTTGGGTGCCTTCTCTCAGGTACTGAAATGTGCACTCATCCATCACTATGGCTGATGCCTCTATATCCACCTGCATAACTAGAGGCTTCCCAGTTTTGTGGAGTGTGACAGTAATAGCCTTGACTGCTTTAAAATTAAAGAGGGAGTGAATGTCAGAATCAGTTATTTCAAGCTCTTTCACATTATGTACTTCTAACATCTTTGCTGGCTGGTTACTTGGCAGTCTGGACTTAGCCCTGCACTGCTTTATCAAATGTCCTCTTTTGCAAAAGTAATAGCACTTGGCCTCCTTAAATCCAAATGTTTCAGGAGTGTGGTTACCCCCACATCGGTAACATTTCAACTTCAGGATCGCTGTCTGATTGCCTCTGGTATATTTTTTTGATTTCTGGGTGATTGGGAATGATTCCCACTTTGCCACTGCTTCTGCAGTTTTGGTGCATGTCTGGCTGCAGGTTCCAGCCCTAACTGGTAAATGGCACCACTTTGCAAACTCTGCAGCTCCTGCAAATCTTTTTCAGCGCTATCTCCATTGCTTGTTTAAAATTTATATCGATTTTTTACAGCAATTAACACTGAATGGCATTGTTGCGCACACCACAAACTAACCAAACACTTAGCATGTCGTTCAAGGTCGCTCCAAAATCACAATGCTCTGACAGTTACTTCAACTTAGCAATGTAAGTTCCGATCGATTCGCCTGGGGCCCCTCACCCTTATATTAATTTTGAATCTTTGCATAATGACTGATGATTTGAGCTGAAAATGGTCCTTCACTAAATCCACGAGCTCACTGAACAATTTGGAGTCAGGCGTGCTTGGGGCTGCAGCACTGCGAATAAAGTTGTAGGTTTGACCCCACAGACACTGAAGAGAGCTGTTTTGTGCCTTGCCTCCTCCCTTATTTCATTAACCTGACAATAAAACCCGAGGTGCTCTGTGTTTTGAATAGTCAAATGAGTTGATCCTCCCAAAGAGAGGTATCCTGCTGAGTATATATTTCTTCCCTTCTTTAAAGCGAGATACTCACAGTTGTAGGGCGAGAGGCAGTGCCAGGATCATATATCCCCGTTGCCAGATGTAGAGATGTATTACTGAGATGCTTCTTTAGTTGAACAACGAACTTTATTTACAGAGCTGATGGATTAGCTGCAGGCCTCTAGCAAGGCTACAATCCACTCTCTAGACTAGGAAAACTCGCCTTTATAAGCTTCCCCACGCCCGGTGTTGTTTGGCTGTCCTGACCACATGACCCATGCTCATAAGGCTTCCCTTAAAGCAACAGTCACCACCAAGTGTCAAAATGTAATAAAATCCCAAAGCACTTCAAAGGAGCATTATAAAACAAAGTGTGACACCAAGCCCTGTAAAGAGATATTAGGTCAGATGACCAAGAGTTTGGCTTTGAGAAGGAGGAAAGCAAGATAGAAAGGTGGAGAGATTTGAGAGATAATTTAGAGAGAGGAAACCAGTTGAGCTGTTTTTTGGTTACGTTGCTTGAGGGAAGGATATTGGCCAAAACACCAGAGAACACCCAGTGGTCTGCATAGTGCCATGGTATCTTTCACAATCATCTGAAGAGGCAGGCAAGGAGGGTTTTAGTTAACACTGTCTGAGAACGACACTCCCTGAAAACCCCACTGAAGCCTGGTCTCAAGTTCCTGGAACGGGGCTTGTTCCCACAACCTTTGGACCCCGGGGGTAATGAGTAGTCATTCTGCCCATAAAGGACAGTGATAGTTTGAGCTTTTCCACTGTGAGCCATCATATTTGACCCTGACCCTGACTTCACCCAGCAAGGGACACATACCAGTTTCAATTCCCATACTATAATTGTCCCTGATGTAGCAGTAATGTCACTGGACTAGTAATCCAGAGACCCAGGCTAATGCTCTGGGTACATGGGTTTAAATCCCACCACAGCAGCTAGTGGAATTTAAAATCAATTCATAAATCTGGAATATAAAGTTAATCTCGGTAATGGCAACCACAATACAATGGTCGATTATTGTAAAAACCCATCTGGTTCACTAACGTCCTTTAGGGAAGGACATAGAAACATAGAAAGTAGGAGTAGGCCATTTGGCCCGTGGAGCCTGTTTCGCCATTCATCATGATCATGGCTGATCATCCAACTCAATAGCCACTTTCTCCTCATATCCTTTGATTCCTTTCGCCCCAAGAGCTATATCTAATTCCTTCTTGAAAACATACAATGTTTTGGCCTCAACTACGTTCTGTGGTAGCGAATTCCACATGCTCACCGCTCTCTCTGGGTGAAGAAATTTCTCCTCATCTCAGTCCTAAATGGTCTACCCCGTATCCTCAGACTGTGACCCCTGGTTCTGGACTCCCCCACAATCGGGAACATCCTTCCTGCATCTACCCTGTCTAGTCCTGTTAGAATTTTATAGGTTTCTATGAGATCCCCCCTCATTCTTCTGAACTCCAGTGAATATAATCCTAACCAACTCAATCTCTCTTCATATGTCAGTCCCGCCATCCCAGGAATCAGTCTGGTAAACCTTCGCTGCACTCCCTCTATAGCAAGAACATCCTTCCTCAGATAAGGAGACCAAAACTGCGCACAATATTCCAGGTGTGTTCTCACTAAGGCCCCGTATAATTGCAGCAAGACATCCCTGCTCCTGTACTCGAATCCTCATTATACTACATGTGCCATGCATTTGCCCACTCACTCAGCTTCTCCAAGTTACACTGAAGCATCTCTGCATCCTCCTCACAGCTCACCCTCCCACCCAGCTTTGTGTCATCTGCGAATTTGGAGATATTACATTTAGTTCCCTTGTCTAAATCATTAATATATATTGTGAACAGCACCGATCCCTGTGGTACCCCACTAGTCACTGTCTGCCGTTTGGAAAAAGACCCATTTATTCCTACTCTTTGTTTCCTGTCTGCCAACCAGTTTTCTATCCATCTCATACACTATCCCTAATCCCATGTGCTTTAATTTTACACATTAATCTCTTATGTGGGACTTTGTCAAAAGCCTTCTGAAAATCCAAATAAAACACATCCATTGGCTCCCCCTCATTAACTCTACTAGTTACATCCTTGAAAAATTCCAGTAGATTTGTCAAGCATGATTTCCCTTTCATAAATCCATGCTGACTCTGTCCAATACTGCCACTGTTTTCCAAGTGCTCAGCTATTAAATCTTTTATAATGGACTCTAGAATTTTCCATACTACCGACATTAGGCTGACTGGTCTATAATTCCCTGTTTGCTCTCCATCTCCCTTTTTAAATAGTGGGGTTACATTAGCTACCTGCCAATCTGTAGGAACTGTTCCAGAGTCTATAGAATCTCGGAAGATGACCACCAATGCATCCACTATTTCTAGGGCCACTTCCTTACGTACTCTGGGGTGTAGATTATCAGGCTCTGGGGATTTATCAGCCTTCAATCCCAGCAATTTCCCCAGCACCATTTCCCTACTAATACTGATTTCTTTCAGTTCCTCCCTCTCACTAAACCCTGTGTTCCCCAACATTTCTGGTATGTTATTTGTGGCCACCTTTGTGAAGACAGAAACAAAGTATGTATTTAGTTGGTCAACCATTTCTTTGTTCCCCATTATAAATTCCCCTGTTTCTAACTGTAAGGGACCTACATTTGTCTTCATCAATTTTTTTCTCTTCAAATCTGCCATCCTTACCTGGTTTGGCCTACATGTGGACTCCAGATCGACAGCGATGTGGTTGACTCTTAATTGCCCTCTGAAATGACCTAGCAAGATCAGTTCAAGGACAATTAGGGATGGGCAACAAATGCTGGCCTTGCCAGTGACATCCACATGCCATGAAAGAATAAAGAAACAAAACAGATTCAATTAGCCGAGGCAGGGATCAAACCTGGGACATTACTGGTTAAGTGACGCTTTGTGGACCCCTATTGAGAAGTTTTAATCTGAATTTCCATTTAATTTCTATTACTTGGAGTTTCAAGTGGGTCAAAATGTTTGAGTGGGTGAAGGCTGTTTCACACAAGACACTGGGGATGCAATCCTACTGAAAGTGCCTTCTACATTTCAGTTATTTATTTTGGTTTATGTTCATTTCCTAGATTTTAAATGCTTATTCCTGCTCAGTTTACAGGCAAACAGTCTTAGATTTATCAATTTGTGTGAATTCCCAAAATTATGCCTTTTTTTTGGCTGCTTCAGCTCAACGTGTTTCATCCTGGGGAGTCACTGTGTCACAGCGAAACGCCACATTTACTACTAGGAGTTGTCAGGGAAAGCTAACTGATTATTTCTTTTGAAGCGCTTCCTCGTTGAGAGTCAGAGAAGTTAGAAAAGCTCCAGAGCTCACAAAGCCCGCCTATTTTTATTTCAGGGCATAAAAGATTCCGTCTTCGGAATCCGAACCATCTCCAAACTTGATGAGCGAATTCACCAGAAGCGAGAAGAACAAAGGAGGAAGAAGGAACAGCGCAGTGTACTTGCGCACCGGAGGGCCCAGATTGAGGACAAGAGAGAGGAAAAGTGAGTAAACACTGGCTATCCGATAGCAAGACCTTTGAATATAGAATGAACGAGAAGCCTGCAGGTTTGAGTGGTCATGCGTGCTATGGAACCATTGAGTTTTGTTTTTGTCACAAGCATTGGACAGATGCATTAAGAGCAGAAATCTTGACTTCAAAATTTGCTAAAAGACCCTGAACTTATACTTAATGTATTTGTCTGAGATGCCTGCCTGCTATTTTACCAGAGGCACTTTTTATTTTTAACTAAAACAGACATGAAGCAATTTGAGAGGACATGTAAAGTCCGTATCCATTTATAACTCAGCATAATTTCAGGGCCTGGGTATAATGATTACTCCACAATAAAGTCCAGGTGGAAATCCAGAGAAACTCAACATGATAAGAAGATTCAATACATTCAAATGTTTAGTTTTGTGAAAGCTTTGGCATGAGTATAAAGTAGGAAATGCTCACATCATGGAGCAGGGGAGAATGTAATCTTTGTTCAGTTGAGTAAAATTCTTCCTGTAAATTGAAGGATGAAAATCAACATTCAATCCCATCTTGTGTTTGCACTGATGTTTTTGCTAAAATTATTGATGAGGTCTATTGTACCTCTGTGTCTCGTTCACTGCTTTTGTTATTGTTCCCAATACTTTTAAGTTCTATTCAAATATATCAATAAAATTTAAAAGAAAGCATAAAGTTCTTTAAACAAGAGTGATGTTAATAACTATAATTATGACTGTAAGGCCCACTGGAAGAGAGATGACATGAGAAAGAGTACAGATACCATATTCCTGTATGGATGAAAGAACCATTACATAAATCCCATTATAAGTCTCATAATACAAAGGGAAAATTGGGAAAGTGCAAATTGCCAAATATTTGACTGAGTAAAAATTGATGAGGGATATATAATTATTAAAATCTTTGAGGAATCAAGTATGAAACGGAAACTGAAACTGTTAAACAGTAAGAGTGCTTTGAACTGACCCACAGTTGTAGTTTAATTACAGCCTGAATCTTGAATTGGGGTCCAACCTGAAATTGGAACAAAGATAGCTCAGAGTATGGAGTTTCACTGTGCTTTGCTTCAGAGTCAGTTTGGAGCTGAGCACCCTGAAGTACAGTGTTGCTGTTGTAGTTAACTTCAAAATTGCATATTGCCTCGCATTGAAGAGGATAATAAAATATCAACAAAATATGAATTTAGGATTAGCAATGTGGAAAGTGGATACAGCAAGAGCAGACTACGGGTGCTTGGTCTTCATGAGTAGGGCAATGATTACAACGTTGATGTCTATGTGGCTACAGTGCAGGGCAACCACTCAATAAGAAAATTGCAGCAGCTTTCAGTTAGCCTTGTAAGCCTGTTAGTTTGATATGTATCCCATGCAAGTGAGATATTTGTGGTTTAGTCCCACTGTGGTGTGGAGTGGGGTTGGTCTGCAGCAGAATCTCCATCTATCCCCACTGCTCTGTTCAACCAGTGAAAAGCTTTCAACTTTTGTCTAGTAATTGCTGGGGGGCAACTACAAGCCCCAAAATGTTTGTGCGAGGATTAGACAGAAAGTGTCCTGCCATACTGACCCAGCAGATACTTTCAAATGTGAGCTGCGCCGACTCAACAGTACTGTGATATAGCAGGAATGAAATTTGAAAAAATAAGCAACCCCGGAAAGAGAAACCTGAAATAAAGAGAGCATGAGATCAGGAAAGAGCAAAATTGGAATTGACAGTGGGAGGCTCTTATACCGTACTTTTGCTGCTTATTGTTATAAACACATCAATATAGAGGGACTTAATTTTCTCCATTCACTAATTTTAGTGCCTCGGTTAATGAGTTAAATTCCTGTCTGTATTCATTACGTGGGTTAAAGACCTCATTAAGATAACACCTGATTGGAATTCAGTGAATGAGTTAAATTCATAAAGTGACAGCTGTCGACACTATAGAAGGAGGAATGTGTTGCTTTGCACGTACGTACTTTTGTATTCTCCCTAGCTGGAATGGCAATGACCAGTGACTTGGTTTTTTCCACTCCTTCCCAAGGTTCCTCAGGGCTCAAGCTAGGTCACAAGGTAGCAATGCTGGAGAGGTGTGCGATGGGATTGGGAATTCAATTGATGACTCTAGGTTGGTAACAACAAGACATAACCTCCAGATTAGTGTTAGAAGGATCAACGGAGAGGTGAGATGCAATCTTTACCCAAGGTGTTAAGATTCAGAGTGCTTTACCACTGAGTCAAGTGTAGAATTTTGATTTTAAAAATTGAAGGAACAGGGAATGAGTTTGGAAGTGCAATGCCACAAGACAGTTCCATTCAGGGAACTATTACAGACATTTGAATGTGAATGCCTCCACTACTGAAACTTTTATGATTTACATGGTAAACACTGGGTGACGTGCGTGCATGTGCAGTGTGCGTACATGCAAGCAATGTTTGCATGCAACTGTCAGTTGGGGCAAAGACCAGCGTCACATACAGCTTGTTCTATTTGACAAAAGACATCTGCTACTATTTTTCAGTGAGCCGCGAATAGCACATCGGATCGTGCAGTGTTGTGCCTGGAATGGAGGAATATTCTGGGTAAGGCCACTGTATTTTACTTACTGTCAGGTCATCCTAAACGATGGTGCTCCCAGAATGTGATGAGCTCGACTGTTGGTTAACTTCTTTATTTTTACCTAAATCACAGCTGATTGAGCAATGGGACCTATATTGATCCACCAAAACGTCCAGGTAGTTTAGTTTAACATGGCTAAACAACCGTTTTATTATAAAGGGTAAGAAATTGTGGACATTTATGTAATGTGATTGTTGAGGACATACAAGAGGAAGAGGCTTCTCCACCACCCCTCCCCCCAGTTGTTAACTACCCATACCACCACCTATCAGGTGACTTGTAATTGAAAAGCAAAGTTATCTTAGGTAAGAGGTACAATATTACTCCTTTTTACAGACTGTAATAACAGCTTGCCCTGTGGCTGGCTGTCATTGCAGCTTGCCCTGTCATCGCATACAAAACATACAGCATTTTGGAATAACACGCATTCTACAATAATGAACTCATTTGAAAATATATTAGGCAATGCTAGTGGCATTGCTCCTGGTAAATGGTATGACATGTTAATTTGTAACAATTGGACGTTTTGTGTGGTAATGTATTATCCTGTGGCTAAGATGATAATTTTAAAGCCAAAAAGTCTTATTGCTGTCAACTTTGTAGTCAGTGGAGGTTAAAAATGAAAGTTTACAAATTAATTGTCGGTTCCCAGCTTTGGGACGTAAGCAGCATGAAATTACTGACATTTCTATTTTCTCATGACATTTTTTTCACACTTTGATGTCTAAACATGAGATGGGTACTTTCAAAACATTGTAATTAAATATTTGAGTTTCACAAAACCTGTGGTACTTCAGCTGTAGTGTTATGATCAGGTGAGGAGTGGTCAATTGGCTTCCCTCTTTTCCTTCTCGTTGGACCGCAGCAGGTTTTTGTTTGAAAATTATACACTTACTTGCCAATTCATTGAGTTTACATGCTGTGATCATAAAGGAACAGGTTTTCTTGAGTTTAACAAAGAACTTTCTCTCTCTCTCTCTCTCTTTCTCTATCTCTCTCTCACACACACACACACATACACACTCTTGAAGCGCTCACACCCTTAAATATAGATTACAGAAGGGGCAGGTGAGGTTGGTCAACGTAGAGTCCTTAAGAAGTAATATACAGTCTCTAGTTTGGTGACTCGGCTGGCTTCATGTTGAATTCAGTGGTCTTGCGACTTTCCTTTGGTGATCCCGATCGTTCCGATTAAAAATGTGGATGGCTGATTTGATTCTTCTTCTGAAGATGTTAGCGCTGGGTTGTCTTAAAAATACCTGCAGCAGAGGTGTCCCTGGATAGTCACGACCAGCAAACAGGGTTTGAAGATTTCAAAGTGGGTTGGAGAGAGAAGGGAGGCAGGAGGAATCCCACTCAGGTCTTCTCTGACAGCGCCTCAGCTGCTTGTTCTCTTAATGCAGAGAAATAGGTGCTTAAGCATAGAAAGGGTTGGCTTGTCATGCGACCTCCCCTCTCTAGCTGACCAGGGGATCCAAATCAGATCACTGCTGGGTATTCCAAAATAACTTGATTAGATTATGTCTCTGAAACTGATCTAATCAGGGTCCCATTGTTCAAGCCTTAATAGTTTTGCTAATTTAACAGGAAATGTGGGTTCTTCACATTTCCCTGAGGCCATTGCCTTTGATGAATTTTGCAGATAGGCTGTTTCCATTCCAATGGATTGGAATATGGGATGTGCAGTAATGCAAATTGGGAAGACCATCTTGGCTGCTCGGACAAGTCATCTTTCATCTAAGTGTTTATGACACTCCCTTTCAAAGTTCAATTCAGGTTCCCAGCCAGTGGATTAAAAAGAGTTATTTGACAAAAAGCACATTTTCATGACAGTAATGAAGAAATTTGTAGCAGACTGCAGTCACTATCATTCTTCAACATTCGTTTAGAGCAGAACTTTCCCATCCAGATGATGGTGGATTTTGGTGCAAGCAAAGTGGAAAAGCTCCAGAAATTGATGTGGGGCTAGCCCAACATCATCCTGCCCTCCTTCAGCTTTCCCCAGGTAAGATTCCGATTCCAATGGGGAACCCCTATGCGTCTGGGAGGGAAGCTAATTGAGAATATTTTTCATTATGAGCTCCTTCTTTCCTAACAGTGCAAGGCTTCTACGCTGTGTCTGCATCTTACCCGAGTCACCCAAGGCGAGTGCACAGCGAGAAGAACTTCTTCAGTGAAATTGACAAGCTTGGGAAGGCTTTGGTCAGTTACATAGAACAGCTCCACATATCACCATTAAGAGACTTCTGTTCAAATCACTTATTCTCTCAGAGAATGGTTTCACTGCTTGACAGGTGATTGCTAACTTCTTGGAAGGAATTTCACCTTCAGCTGCACTTCCCTGCTGCCTGACTTCAGCATGGCATGGGAGCCGTTTAGGCAGCTCCACCTTCTACCTCTGCTGAGGGGGAAGAGCAGAAACCACACCACTGCCAACAGCTCCAGCAGGAGTAGCACAAGCAGTCTTCTCAGTTGCATGCCCCTTCACAGCGCAAATGGGGTGGATACAGAGATCCAGCTGGAAGGAGGTGAGACCAGCCCCCACCTTGCAACATAACGACTGCAGGAAGAGGATCGGCTCTTTTGATGCATCTAAGCACCAGTGCCACAAGAGGCTCAGGCTGCTGGCATGTGTAGCCTCCTGAAACAAGACCTCCTTCCCAGTGGAGCAGGTGGGCATAAATTGCCAAATGGCCTACAACTTGCCTTTCATTGGAGGGCCACCTCTACCCTGATCCCACCCCCAACCACACACCCGAGTCTTTACCTCCACCCAAGTTTGTGTGCTCTCTACTCCTGCAAGCAGAGAAAACAGGGGGGCATGCTGTAATGACTTGTTGGGAGGAGGGAGGACCCCATTTGGTGGAGGGTGACTGTGAGCGTTAGCTGTTTGGATGGGGATGTGCCTGCAGAGAGAGGAATGTATGGAGCTTGAAGATATGTTGCCCTGAGGGGTGCTGTGCAGGAGAATACTGGACACATCAGAGTCTGAGGCTTGGTACTTGAAAGTGTTACACCAACCACCTGTCATCTCCTGAGATCCTGGTGCACTCTTTGTGCACTCTCTCCAGGTTGGATGGAGCACACTCCTGCTGCTGACTTCCTTAGCCATTTCCATCCATGGTTACAAATGCAAAATACTGCAGATGCTGGAAATCTAAAAATACTCAGATGGAAGGCCATTGACCTGAAGCGTTAACTTTGTTTTTCTCTCTCTATAGATGCTGCCTGACCTGCTGAGTATTTCCAGGCATTTTCTGTTTTTATTCCATCCAAACATCTCTATTGGAGAGGTTCTCCTCTTCCTCCCATCCTTGGGAGAGGTCACCTCACTGCAGCCCCAAGGATCGCACAGCAAGACCTCCAGATTCGAGGAGCCGCCTTCCCAGGTCTACTCTGCATTCCTGTGGTTGCTGCAGCTCCAAAATCCAAGTGCTAGCGACTCGTAACTTATAACTCTTGCTGTGGTTCCTTTAATTAGAAATTATTTCACAGAATGGACGCACTACCCTGCCTGCCCTCCTTAATTGGTTGGGAAGACTGGAGGTGGAATGCTAATACTGCTGCTCTGGGAAGGAGCCTTTGCAAATTCCACCTATTTAGAAATCGGGCTCCTGACCTGAAAGTGGCCCTACCATTCTGGCAGGTACTAGGTGGACAAGATTCCACCCCTAACGTCACAAAATAGAAGGGTAACAGGCCGATTTTAATCAGTCATTGGAACAAAAGGTGCTGCATCACTCATCAGGGATGAGACTTGAAAGGGAAATCAAAGTTTTTTCATGTTTCTTGGCAGCTCCTAGATAATGCAGGGAGTGTTCGTAGTGTGCTAGGACCAGTAACCTACACAGGCATTAGAGCAAAGAGATGAGGAAAAGGGAACATTTTACAGGGAAAAAAGGAAGAAAGTAAACCAGAAACATCTTCACAAAAATGAAAACTTGAAAAATAAGTTGTTGCCTCACATACAAATCTGCTATTCCAAATACAGACCACTGAGCAGAGGCAACCATAAACTACATTAGTGAAGTTTTTTTAACGTTTATATTTTTTTCTTCTTTCTCTCTTCACCCAGCCCCCTCTTTCCCAATCTTGGCTCAGTGGTATTGCCCTCACCTCTGAATCAGAAAGTCAAAAGATCAAGTATTACTCCAGCGATTTAAGCACATAAGCTCTAGATGTAATCTAGTGTCAAGGGAATACTGAAATGTTGGAGGTTCCGTCTTTAGATGAGAAGTGAATTTGAGATACTCTCTACCCTCTCAGTTGGATGTAAAATCCTTGCACTTTATTTGAAGAAGAGCAGGGGAATTTGCCAAGTGTCCCAACCAATGCCACTGAAACAGATACAAACATACAAATTAGGAGCAGAAATAGGCCGTTCAACTCCTTGAGCCACCATTCAATAAGATCATGGTTGACCTGATTGTGGCCTTAACTCCACATTCTGCCTGCGCTGAATAACTTTAGGCTCCCTTGTTAGTCAAAAATCTATCTATCTCTGCATTAAAAATACTCAATGACTCTGTCTCCACTGCTCTCCAGAGAGGAGTGTTCCAAGGACTCGTGATCCTCTTGAGGAAAAAAGCTTCTTTTCATCTGGGTCGTAAAATGAGGGACCCCTCATATGTAAACTGTGTCCCCTACTTCTTGTCTCTCCTACAAGGGGAAACATCTTTCAGCATCCACCTTGTCAAGTCTCCTCAGAATCTTTGTTTCAATAAAATCACCTCTCATTCTTCTAAACTCCAATGGATACAACCCAGCCTGTCCAACCTCATAAGATAACACCCCACCACCACCCCCAAGCCCAGCTATCAGTCAAGTGAACCTTCTTTGAATTGCTAACACATTTATATATTTCCTTAAATAAGGAGACCAAAACTGTACACAATACTCCGGATGTAGCAAACATCACCACTTTTATGTTCCATTCCCCTTGCAATAAACGACAACATTCCATCTGCCTTCCTTGCTGTACCTGCATACGGACCTTTTGCGATTTCACGTACCCAGATCCCCCTTTACCTCAGGTTCTGCAATCTCTCTCCATTTAAACAATATGCTGCTTTTCTACCCCTGCCAAAGTGGACAAATTCACATTTTCCCACCTTATACTTCATCTACCAAATTTTTGCCCACTCACTCAACCTGTCAATTTGCAGATTCTTTATGTCCTCTTCACAACTTACTTTCCTACCTACCTTTTGGTCATCAGCAAATATAGCAACCATACATTCGGCCCCTTCATCCAGGTCATTAATATAGACTGTAAGTAGTTGAGACCTCAGCACTGATCCCTGTGGCACTCCATTTGTCACATCTTGTCAAACCAAAAATGACTCATTTATGTCTACTCTGGTTCCTACCAGCTAACCAATCCTGTATCTGTGCTAATATGTTACCCCCTACACCATGTGGTCTTCTTTTGCATAATAACCTTTGATGTGACACCTTGTCAAATGTCTTCTAGAAATTTAAGTGCAGTACCACCACAGGTTCGCCTCTTCACGTTGCATGTTAATTCCTCAAAGAACTTCAATAAATTAGCCAAAAATGATTTCCCTTTCACAAAACCATGTTGACTGTGCCTGATTTTCAGATTGAAATTTGCTAAGTGTCCCACTACAACCTCTTCAATAATATATTCCAGCAATTTCCTTATAACAGATGTTAAGCTAACTGGCCTGTAGTTTCTTGCTTTCTGTCTCCTCCTTTCTTGAATAGAGGAGTCACATTCACTATTTCCAAATTTGAATGGACCTTTCCAGAATATAGGGAATTTTGGAAAATTAAAACCAGTGCATCTACTTTCACAGCAGCTTTTAGTTTGAATAATTTTCTTAGTGCCCTTTCCCTAGTGATTGTAATTGTTTAAATTCCTCCCTTTCACCTCTTGATTCACAATTATTTCTGGGATGTTATTTGAATCCTCTACAGTGAGGACCGATGCAAAAAATCTGTTCAATTCATCCACCATTTCCTTATTTTCCATTATAAATTCCCCATTCTCACACTGTAGAGCACCAACTCACTACTTTTTTCCTTTTTTAACAACCTGTAGATCCTCTTACTATCTGTGTCTAATTTTTTAACTAGCTTTCTCTAGTACTCTGGTTTCTCCCTCCTTATTAATCTTTTAGTCATTCTTTGCTGTTCTTTACATTCTGTCCAATCTTCTGACCTGCTACTCATCTTTGTGGAATTATATGCTTTCTCTTTCAATTTGATACTATCTTTAACTTCCTTAGTTAACCAAGGATAGTGCAGACTTCTCTTAGGGACTTTCTTCCTCACTGGAATGTATTTTTTCTAAGTATTCTGATGTATCTCCTCAAATGTCTGCCACTGCATCTAAACTGACTTATCCCTTAATTTCCCAGCTCTGCCTTCATGCCATCACAATTGCCCTTATTTATGTTTAAAACACTAATCTTAGATCCACTCATCTCTCCCTCAAACTGAATGTAAAATTCAATCATTTTATGATCACTGCTTCCTAGAGGTGCCTTCACTATGAGGTCGTTAATTAATCCTGTCTCATTCCACATTTCCAGATCAGTATAGCCTGCTTGCTGTCTGGTTGGTGCTAGAATGCGCTGCTCTGAGAAACTATCCTGAAAACACTACTATGAACTCATCATCCAGGCTACCTTTGCTAACCTGATTCATCCAATCAATTTGTAGATTAAAATCACCCATGATTATTCTCACAAGCCCCCATTATACCCTGTCCTACAGTGATCTTACTGCTTGGGGCCCTATAAACCACTCCCACAAGTGACTTCTTTACTATTTCTCATCTCTATCCAAACTGATTCTACATCTTGATCTCCAGAACTAGGGTCGTCTCTCTCTATTGTACCAATGTCATCCTTAATTAACAGAGCCACCCCTCCAGTTAACTGAACATTTATCTCATTGCTGGGCACAACTTGATCCTTAGACCAGTGACTACATTTCACTGTGACAATACTTCGCTGCAGTCCACGTTCAAATGCTGCAAGACCAGGACAATATCTAGGCTTGGGCTGACAAGTAGCAAGTAACATGCATGCCAGACAATAACCATCTCCAACAAGAGAGAAACTGATCACCTTCCCTTAACATTCAATGGCATTACCATCACTGAATCCCCCCACTATCAATATCCTGGGGGGGTAATCATTGACTAGAAACTGAACTGGACTAACCATATAAATACTGTGGCCACAAAAGCAGCTCAGAGGCTACTCTGCAGCGAGTAACTCACCAAAGCCTGTCTACCATCCTTAAGGCATAAGTCAGGTATTCTCCACTTGCCTGGATGTGTGCAGCTCCAATAATACTCAAGAAGCTTAACACCATCCAGGACAAAGCCTGCTTGATTGACACCCAATCCATAAACATTTACTTGCTCCACCACCGACACAGTGGCAGCAGTGTGTACCATCTACAAAATACACTTCAGGCGCTCACCAAGGCTCCTTAAACAGCACCTTCCAAATCCATGACCGCTATCATCGAGAAGGACAAGGGCAGCAGACATATTGGAATGCCACTACCTGGAAGCTCCCCTCCAAGCCACTCACCATCCTGACTTAGAAATATATCGCCACTTCTTCACTGTTACTGGGTTAAAATCCTGGAACTCCCTCCCTAACAGCACTGTGGGTGTTCCTACACCATATGGACTGCAGCAGTTCAAGAAGGCAGCTCAGCAACACCTTCTCAAGAGCAATTAGGGATGGGCAATAAATAAATGCTGGCCTAGCCAACGACGCCCACATCCCATGAATGAAACAAAAAACTGTTGTAAAATCTGTACAGAACATGAAATCATGCTAAATCCATCTGGAAAAATAGCAGATTCACATTCTGCAGTAATTTGCAATGCAATACAAGAGTATATAATACAGTACATTACAAAAATAACAAAACTTATTATTAATTAATTGCCTAGCAAAATACATACATGTAGGGTAACGTATTTCTGAACAGGGTCCAGGATCATTCTTCTGCAGCCTTTATTAGATTGCATGTCATTGTAATCATATTTAGGGTTGTTTAATTTTCATGGGGTGAAATTCCCCTTTCCATTTCCCACCTTTTATGATTTATATTTTCTACAGCAGTTAACACACTAATGTGCTCAAATGAAATACTTATCCATTGTTTGGAATAGGTTAAAACCATTGTTAAACCAGTAAACAAGAATTTTGTATAAACACTTTAAGCAATTCTATTTGAGAATCATGCAATTGGTTTTCAACCACTTTCTGTATTGCTTCTTACTCATTTCAGCTGTTCTGATGGTTCTTTGTGCACCATGTGGCGTGATCCTGAGTCTGACGGGATAGAAAGCTCCCACTTCATGCTCCACATGCCTGAGGAATTAGCCAATCTCAACCAGGGTGGAAGTTGGGCATTACAACTGACCTTGTCACCCACCAGTTAGAAGGGGATAAATCGGGAAATGCTTCCTGTTCAGATAAGTTTTAAAGTTGAGTTAGGTTGGAGGTAGGTGTTGCCTATAATGTGCCCCAGAAACAGCCTGCTGACACTTGTACAGGATCGCACGTGCAGGATGGTCACTGGGCAAGGTACCTGGATGGCTGACATCATTGCTGGAACCACAAAACTTTGAGTTGGAAAAGTATACACTGTTCTCATCCCTTACCTGCTGGGGCATTGGGCAACAGAAACTTGTGTAGTGTGAATTTTATTGCATTAAATGTTTGTCAAGTGATGCTGTAACACCTGTTTCTCCCACTCTCCACACAGCTGAGTATCCTGGTCTTCTACAGAGTCTTTATCCCTCTGCTTCAAGCCATCACTGCACGCATTATTGGTAAGGAAATTATTAACTGCGAGAGAGAGAGAGAAAGAAAGGATGTGGAAGTATTTGATGAATCTGAGACCAGAAGCTGTTAGCAGCCCATAAGGAACAAAACTTCCAACATAGCTCTCTGGTTACTTGTTCAGTAAGTGCATTGCCCAGTATGGAACTGACTGTACAGACCAGTAAAGTCATAGTTTTAATCTTCTGGCTGTGCCGAGTTATTTGAGCAATGGATTTTTGGTAGTTAAAGATGTCAACTGATATGAGTCGAAAGTGAATAAGCGAAGTTGAGGTGCAGAGCAGCAATGATTTAATTAAATATTGGAACAAGCCTGAAGGACAGGCCTAGTCCTGTTCCCGTCTGACGTCTGTCAGAGTGATAATGAAGGGTCTATGATTGGTCCTAGGCTAGGGAATGGAAAAATCAATCTGGTTCCTTCTCCCAGTCACTATCTCAGTGACAGCCGCAGGATAGTACATGTGTCTGGATGTCAAGCAAAGAAAGGATCCTTCTAGGCACTACAGTCAGCTAGGGTACACCTGAAGAATGACACTATTCTTTTGGATGACTTATCTTCAGCAAATCAATATTATCAGAGGAGAATAAACAAAAACTGGTGACAAAAGCTTTAAAAATAAAGATCCTGGCAAGTCAGGAATGATGTTTGGAGCTTGATTCTATTCCAAGGCATTTGCAATCTTGTAACATGCTTTGACTTGTTTATTTCAAGCCCTGTTTAGAGTTCTAAGGCTAGAGAATGCACCGTCATGTTAATAGATAGAAACAGTTCAGTCTGTTTGACTGGACCATGTTTGTTTTTATTCAGGAGGAATGAGGTGATCGTAAAATCTTATGCCAATCAACTCTCCACTGCCCACTACTGTCACAATAACAACAGCTGCTAGTGCAGCCTGAATCCCACTCTCCACATCCACGGTATTAGTAGCATCCTCTTTGAGAACACAGAGTACACAAATTATATCATATGCACTGGTGTCGATTTACCATCTTTGGAAAGGATCTGGTGGGTGGGTTAAACAAATGCCTATTTTAGCTACCTTTTCTGATAATTGCTGCCAGTTAGAAGAGAAGGTGGTCCTGACTGGACAAACTTAGCTAGTGCTCTGTGCTTTGTTGAAGTTTTATTCCTCACGGTGTTGGTCAGATGCAATAAATTTCAACAACCTTACCGGTGTTTGGGAAGTAGTGCCATCAAGTTATGGCTGTGACCAATTGGACAGGGTGTGTCCCTGTAAAAGGTGGGGTAGGGAGAGAATTTCATTTCATATTGGGCAATGGAAACTATAATTTTTGGTATTTCAGTATTTTGGAGACATGAGCTTGATGTGTGTCGGAGAAACACTATTCTTTTTAATATTAATTATTAGTAGGGTCTTCTGCTCACTTCCACTCCCATGTTCTTGATTCTTCTTGGAGCTATGCGGTTTCTATCTTCCTTGTTTTAATTGTGTGTGGTTTATTTGGGGAAATACTCTCCTGTTTAACTCATTTTTCTGTTCTATGTTGTTTCTGTACCTGCATTTCCCTTGCATGGGATTAGTTTCTTGCTTTATGTATGTCAAGCATCCACAAACTAAAAGGTATTGTATCAGGCAGTATTGGTCATTAGCAGGAAATCTCTTTGTTTTCATACTGAGTCAAAGTTGCTAATCTTTGGCTGTTTATGTGAAACAGTGTTTTTGCCTGAGCAGGTGACCCCTCATTACATGGAGATGTCTGGTCCTGGCTGGAATTTATCCTGAACTCCACTTTCAGTGCTTTATGGATATTGCCTCTCTTTGTCCTCAGTAAAATAGTGAATGCCATCTGGTTTCAGGTAAGTAACACTCAGCCATAGAGCAGATTGTCACTGCAGATTGTTTAATTACAAACTTGATATTGTAACTAACAAGCCTTCAGTATCAACAATTTATACTGTGCTTTTAATATAAGTAACCTAAGGTGCTTCATGGAGGCTTGGGAAATATGGACACCAAAAATGGAACAATTAGGTGGGGTGACCTTAGTCAGAGGTGGGTTTCAGGGGTGTTTTTAAGGATGAGAGGGTGGTGGAGTTTGGAGGGGGTCTTGTCAAAGATCAATTTGATAAGAGTGTAGTAGCAATCACTAAATGGCAGTACAAAGATGGTGCTAGCATTGAATAAAACCTATATAAAAATAGAGCAGGTTTTATAAACCCATGCCAGGAAGTGACTTAAAAGATATGGGTAGAACTGAAAACAGACAGGAATAAAATGTGACCAAAACAACAGCACTAAATTTAAAGAAACGATCCCAGCATCTCACTCCCTCCACTTCTTTACTAAACGTTTAAAAACAACTGACAATAGCTATTACATAGGATATAAAGCCCAGAAACAGGCCATTTGGCCCAACCAGTCCAAACTGGTGTTTATGTTCCATTCAAGCCTCCTTCCATCTTTCCACTTCTAAATCTATCATTGTACCCCGATATTCCACATTCTCACTGTTCTTTGGATAAAGGAAGTTTTTTTCTGAATTCCCTATTGGATTTCTTGGTGACTGTATTATATTGATGGCCTCTAATTATGCCCTTCCCCACAAGAGGAAACATTCTTTCTGCATCCCCTCCATCAAAACCTTTCATCATTTCTGTTCCCCTATCTCCCTGTGTTTATTGACCTACGTAGGCTCCTGGTCAAGAAACTTCTTGATTTAAAATTCTCATCCTTATTTTCACATTCTCCCATGGCCTCGGCCCTCCCTATTTCTGTAATCTTCAGCCCCACTACCTTCTAAGATATCTGCACTCATCTAAATCTGACCTTATGTGCACCTCTGATTTTAATCACTCCAGCATTGGTGGCCACGCCATCAGCTGTCAAGGCACTAAGCTCTGAAATTTCCTCTCAACACCTCTGCGCCCCTTTACCTCCCTTTCCACTTCTAAGACATTCCTTAAGATCTATCTCTTTGACTGGGCTTTTCATCATCTCACCTAATCTCTCCTCACATGGTTTGATGTCTTATTTTATAATGCCTTGAATTAATGCAATTTCATTGTTAAAGGTGCTGTTTAAATACAAGATGTTGTTTTACATCTGAAACAGTTATTGGGTTTGTGAACGCAAAGAGGCTGAATTAATATGAATTTGGGCATTGGTCCAGGATGCCTCAGTGTCACATGTGTGTGTGTGCATGTGCTTGCTTGTGTGTTGATTCAGCTCCCGTGTGCTGAGTCAGCCATCTCCCTCTGTCTCTCAAGTCCTTTGCCAAGGCTGTATCCCAGTGCTATTGTTCTATCATCGGTACTTGTGGCTTCAATATAGGAAGGAAAAAAGGAATGTTGACGGAATTCCAATACTATACACTTTTATTTTCAAAGGAGTCCTGATGGCGGGATTCTGTTTCACTTAAATATATATACTGACTGCCATTACCAATCATCTTATCAATTTAAGATTCTCACCGGTTAAGTTTACAGCAATTATGTAACACTGTTTAATCCTTCAGTGGAGATCTCCACAGAGTCCGTGATTTTACTGAGTTCCCAATCTTAGCCATTTTATACCAGGTGATGTAGATAGTTGGTATAGATAGTTTTCCATAGCAGAAACACGGCAGGTTACAACCATACACCTAGCCCTCAGGTCATAGTGACATTAGCAGAGAAATAACAAGGAAAAACTGGAAATGTGAAATAAAACTGGGTAAGTGCTGAAATGCCCACGGGGTTGGGGTCAGGCTGCATCCGTAAACAGAAAGGACAGACTGCGGGGTTTCAAAGTTACATCAGCGGCCTGGGAGCAGAATAATTACCTAATTATAGATGCTTAAGAGAAAATAACTGTGTGGTCAGGAGTTGGAGAGGATATTTACTCTTACTGTTACCTCCCTTACGCACCCCCCCACACCCACCCAAAACAAAAAGTAAGCATTAAGGAGGTTTTTACAGTGAATAATTGTTTAAAACATTATTTCTTACAGGACATTGCAGACCTAGCATTTAAAGTGTCTGGGAGGAAAGCACAACCCTTCCCCAGTATCAGTAAGATTATCGCAGACATGCTCTTCAACCTGCTTCTGCAGGCCTTATTCCTCATTCAGGTATGTATGAAACACAGTGTTGGATGAGACTGATAAATGAGGCAGGCTACAGCTGGTGGGGTAGAGACCATGAAGTTGCAGAGCAACTGCAGTTCTAGTTGGATTTCTTTTGTTTTTGACTAGGTGTCCATGGATTACTTGAACCCTATGCTGGTGTGATATTGTGAGGAAACACAGATTGGACAGTACATGAGTGATATTCGTAAGAATCAAAGTGCTTCATAAGACTATAAGACGTAGGAGCATAAGTAGGCCATTCAAGTCTGCTCTGCCATTCAATGAGATCATGGCTGATCTGATAATCCTCAACTCTACTTTCCTGCCTTTTCCATATAACCCTTGATTCCCTTACTGATTAAAAATCTGTCTATCTCAGCCTTGAATATACTTAATGACCCAGCCTGTACAGCCCACTGCAGTAAAGAATTCCACAGATTCACTACCGTCCTGGGAGAAGAAATTCCTCCTCACCTCTGTCATAAATGGGCGACCCCTTACTCTGAGATTATGCCCTCTGATCCTAGACTGTCCCACAAGGAGAAACAACTTCTCAGCATCTACCCTGTCAAACCCTCTAAGAATCTTATATGTTTCAATAAGGTCACCTCTCATTCTTATAAACTCCAATGAGTACAGGCTTAACCTATTCAACCTCTCCTCATTATAAAATCCCTCCTTACCTAGGATCAACCTAGTGAACCTCTGGACTGCCTCCAATGTCGGAGTATATCTTTCCTTGTATTTTTCCACAGTATTTTAGGTGTGGTCTAACTAGCACCTTGTATAATTTTAATAAAACTTCCCTATTTGTATACCCCATTCTCTTTTAAAATAAAGGCCAACATTCCATTTGCCTTTCCTATTACCTGTTCAACTTGTATGTTTGCTTTTTGGGATTCATGCACGAGGACTCCCAAATCCCTCTGTGCTGCAGCTTTCTGCAGTCTTTCTCCATTTAAATAATATTCAGCTCCTCTATTCTTCCTGCCAAAATGTATACCCTCACATTTTCCCACATTATATTCCATCTGCCAAATTTTTGCCCACTCACTTAACCTGTCTATATCCCTCTGTTGACTCTTTGTGTCATCCTCATCACTTGCCTTCCCACCTATTTTTATGTCATCCACAAACTTGGCGATAGTACATTCGCTTCCCTCATCTAAGTCATTAATATATATATTGTAAATATTTGAGGCCCCAGCATTGATCCCTGTGGCACTCCACTAGTTATAGGTTTCCATCCTGAAAATGCCCCCCTTAATCCAACTCTGTCTTCTATTAGTTAGCCAATCTTCTATCCACGCTGATATACTACCCACAACACCATGGGCTCTTATCTTTATTAAGTAGCCTTATGTGAGGTACCTTATCGAACGCCTTTTGGAAATCTAAATATGTGACATTTATTGGTTCCCTTTATCTATCCTGCTGGTTACCTCCTCAAAGAATTCTAATAAATTTGTCAGGCATGATTTCCCCTTCATGCAGCAGGTCAGAGAATTTTCCTGTACAGCACTTTGTTGGGTTATGTTTTAAAAATGTAGTACAAAAAAATAGTTCTGTTAATCAATACAAACCTTCAGTGTGAAAGTAAGCTGTAGGGAAACATCAAGGTTCCAGTTCAGTCTCAGTTGTATTGTTAGCTGATCTCAACTGGACCAGTGCAAAGGACAGAAAGCAAGAGTTGCATTCCAAAGTACATTAAAACCAATAAATCACTTTTGAAGTGTAGCCACTGTTGTAATGTAGTAAATGCAGCAGCCGCAATACACACAAACAGCAATGTGATAATCTGTTTTAAATGGCATTGATCCCTTTTGAGGGATAAATATTGGCCAGGACAGCAGGGAAAATTTGCTGTTCTTCAAAATAGTGCAGTGGGAACCTGAGAAGACAGTTTAACATCACACCGAAAGGCAGCAAACCCTCAATCCTGCATTGGAATGTCAGCCTAGATTTTGTCTCTGAAGTGGAGCTGGAACCCGTAACTTTCTGATTCAGGTGAGAGGTCTACCACTGAGCTAATGTTCAATTACGTTAAGTGGGGAATATTACTGCTGGATAGTGCAAGCGTGGAGATTCAGCAAGAACAGGTTTTGAGCTTAGCTATTGTATGCTATTTTGATCATGAAACTCTAGTCTTGTTTACTTTATTCCTTTTCTCCAGGGGCTGATAGTGAGTCACTTTCCCATTGAAATCATTGGACAGCTGGGCAGCCTGTTCCACATGTCAATGCTGTATTCTCTCTACTGCTTTGAGTACAAATGGTTTAACAATGGTGAGTAAAATCTGTGCCAGTGACATCTGATGAATGAGACAAATGGGTGAAATTGTATGTGTACACATGATTCTGAAGGATAAGGAAGGGACAGCTTGTTCATTGAGCCAGTGCCATACTGTCATGATGCAGCTTTTGCACATTTACCTTCAGTCACCTCCCTCCTGCAACCCCCACCCCGCCGATATAGAAGGAAAAATCTTAGCCAATTTAGGAAAGGCACTCTGGGAAAAGCGATCAGACAAGGTCCAGTAGGCCACGGTAACTCGGAAACATGTTCCCGCAATACCCCGCCTATTGGCCACCTAGAACCTCGTCCTTTTGAATGCTTGCATTAAATCCACACTCACTGCTGAAGCTGGCACCTTGTACAATAGACCCTGTTATCTCACCCAGTTCTATTCTTAGGTAACGTATACTCATCCACCTTGGAGTCTGCTTGGGTGCCTGCTCAGCCTGCCCACTCTGAAAGGAATCTCAGCTCACTGGCTGAAACTTGAAAGATCACTTGAAATAAAACTGGTGACACTAACTGCTGGACATTTCAAAGCATTTTATTGCAACTTGGTGGAATGATTGTGAAGTGGGAAGGGGTTGGGTGAAAGGGGCCTTCCTGCAGCAGCTCATCGGCTAAACTGGACTGTCCAAGCGCAGTTCATGCTCACTCCAGAGCAATGGCCATGGGGGTGAAAATCCACCCGCAGAACCTCATCCCGGAGCAAATCACTGAAGAATCACTAAGTGGAGAAACAGTTCATCCCCATTCACTTCTGTACAGTGAAGTCAGTACTTTCTGAAATCCCTGAAGTGTCACCTCTTCCAAGAAATATGATGGACATTTCCTTCCTTACAGTTGCCCTGGCTATCAGCTGATTCAGTTTAGACTGGGAGCCAAATTTGTGACTTTACTAATCTTTATGGTTCTGTACTAAACCATGGAACGTCTACAAACAGCCAACATGAGGAGCTGGTTTGCCTTTTGTGGTGGAGTTTGCTGAACGGTTCATTAATTTTCTGCCTTTTTAAATTGTGCATAGCACTCTTTTTATTTTAAGATTTTGGATGCTTCTTCCTTTTCCTCTTCCGGGCTCCGCTGGAAATTGGGCAATTGACCTGCTCCCAAACTTTCAACTTCACTCTAAATTTGGTAGTTTTGCTATGCGTGAGATGTTTATATTTTTGTCCTTTTTTTCCCCTTCCTGCGACAAAGTGTTTGCTTTAGCTCACAGCCTTCCTCTGGTGGGACACCTGAGATCAACAGCACAGCATGTAGCAGGGAATCCTTGTTCCACTGCTTATTGCTGCACCGTCACACTGTACCCTCACTTGCCTTCCAGATGGCACACACCATCACAAGGGCATAAAAGGAGGGGCAATAATTGCTGGCCTTACCAATGATACCCACGTCCTGTGAATGAAATTAAAAAATCAATATGAAACCATACATTTTTAAGATGTATGTCGATTCCTCTATATTAAAAGCTTTGGATAGAGTGTGCACATATTATTTCCTGCGGTTACGATTTTTGGTCACACTTAAGGTGAATACGGAGTTGGGCAGGTATGGAAATTTGTGCTAGCGGCTAACGTACTGGTTTGCTGTCACCATCTGCTCCATCCCCACCCCAAGCCATTTTCCCAGATGGAGGATGCAGGGGAAGGTGTAGAAGGGCTACCCACCTGCAAGCGGTGAATGGCTAATTATGGACATTTAAAAGAATATTAAGGCCCATTAGCAGAGGCTGACTGGAATTTTCCAGCCTTCAGGCCCCCAAAGGTGTCAGGGACTAGACCAGAGGTGGCAAACTGCCTGGGGATGGTGGGGGGAGCGCTACAGGTAGGCTTTAATGCCTTTTCTGCCTGCCTGATCACAGATGCAGTGATAGGCCCTTCTGTGGAGGGTTCCCCCTCATAATGGTGACCATAAAGTCATAATACAATCAGGCAGAGTCAACATGGTTTTGTGAAAGGGAAATCGTGTTTGACAAATTTATTAGAATTCTTTGAGGAAGTAATAAGCAGGGCTGATAAAGGGGAACTGGTAGATGTAGTGTATTTAGGTTTCCAAATGGCATTTGATAAGGTGCCACATATAAGATTACTGCACAAGAGTTGGGGGTGAGATATTAGCCTTGATAAAGGATTAGCTAACTAACAGGAAACAGAAAGTCAGGATAAATGGGTCAATGGCAAACTGTAACTACTGCAGTACTACAGGGATCAGTGCTGGTGCCTCAACTATTTACAACGTATATTAGTGACTTGAATGAAGGGAGCGACTGTATTGTAGTCAAATTTACAGATGATACAAAGATAGGAAAGCAAATTGTGAGAAGGGTCTGCAAAGGAATATGGATAGGTTAGATAAGTGGGCAAAAATTTGGCAGATGGAGTATAATGTGGGAAAATATGAAGTTGTCCACTTTGGCAGGAAGTGTAGAAAAGCAAATATTATTTAAATAGACAGAAACCGCCGAATTATTAGGAACATAAATTGAAACTTTAGACAGGAGATCTTTCTCTTCATCACATCTGAGGAATGCTCAGTCCCCAGCTGGAGTGAAGATAATAGGAGTGGAGACACGTTGTGTGAGGTCCCTACCCTCCAGTGCTGCTCTGGGAATTATAAGGGTTTCCCAAACTGGTGCAGGTCTAGTCAGAGGGGCATTCCCAATCCCCTGCTTCTCCCCTCTGTATAGAGTTGTGGGGCTCCCAAACAGAGGAGCATATCTAAAAAGAAGTTAGCATTGAGGCTTGTGCTGGGACCCTCCGCAGGCTGGAGGGTTTATGTTGAACCCAGGGCTATCCTGAAGATGTAAACAAGCACTTAAGAGTCTTTTGAGTCTTTGAACTTCAGGCGTTTTGCTGTTCAGCCGCAGTTACAAGGCATCAATGCTGGGTGATCGGGAACATTGATGTAGGCCTGAGCTAGGCTCCTATTTCCACCTCACAAACCCAGCACAAGGTCCAGCCAATGGACGTGTCTATGCCAGCAAGGTACCTGGGTCAGGGAAATTTGGCTGCTCTCACATCAATGGTGCAGCACACCTCTGATAAGATGTACCTGGCAGCACTCAAGGATGAAAGCATGTATCCCATGAGGCTCCATAGTAGTCTGATATTTAGGTGGCATGTGACAGTGATTAGATTGGTGTGATATGTCACAAATGCCCTATTTGAATTGTATAGCACCTTTCGATGACTGACAGCTACTCCAGATTCACATTACTAACTTTGTTCTATTTGCTAGGGGTGGAGATGCATCAGCGCTTGTCCAACATCGAAAGGAATTGGCCTTATTATTTCGGCTTTGGATTGCCTTTGGCTGTCCTCACTGCTCTGCCATCATCCTATGTGATCAGGTACGTAATTTGCAGCAAAGTCTCACAATAATTTGATGGCTGTTTGAAAAGAAACCTTGGCAGTATAAAAGCAAGGAAGTTATGCTGAACCTTTCTAAATCATTGGTTAAGCCCCAGCTGAATTATTGTTTCCAGTCCTAGGCACCACATTTCAGGAAGGATGTCAATGCTGTAGAGAGAATGCAGAGCAGATGTACTTGACAAGTTATGTAAAGGGTTGGGGATGCTGGGATTATTCTCCTTAGAGCAAAGAAGGTAAAGGGGAGACTTAATAGGTGCTCAAATTTGATAGAATAAATTCAGCAGAAACCATTTCCGTTGGGAAGAGGGTGAGTAACCAGGGGACACAAATTGAAAGCGATTGATAAAAGAACTAGAGATGAGGTGCGAACATTTTCACAAAGCTGATCTATTCTGATCTGAATGCACTGCCTGAAAGGATGGTGGAAGCAGATTCAGTAACATCAAAAGGAAATTGGATAAATACTAAAAACAGGCAAGAATTGTAAAGCTGTGGGGAAAAGAGCTGGGGATTGGAACCAGTTGGATAACTTTTTCAAACAACTGGCATAAGCATGATGGCAGAATAGCCTCCTGTACTATAAAATTCCATGATTCTGTAATAGTGTAACAGCCCCTTCCTTCTAAAACCACTGTCATCACCTGCTTCCCCCAATAAACATCCTGGACTCCTCTGCCCTTGCAAGCTGCTGCAGCATCTTCAACCTACCTTTCCAAAGTCCTTGAATGTCTCATTGCCTCCTAAATTTGCATCCTTAGCCACAGCACCCTGTTTTAATCTTTCCAGCCAGGTTTCCGCACTTAACCAGCGCACCACAATGGGCACCTCTTTGTTTGGTGCATTATCCCGTCTTGGCATCTGTAACTTTTGACCACACCATCTTCCTCCAACCCCACTACACCATCGTCAAAATCAGTAGGATCAAAGGTTCCACACATTCAGATGGAGCAAGAGCATCTCCAGCAAAGACTTCTCGCCCTATTCTCTCACTGTTACCTTCAATGTCCCAAAGACCATTCTTGGCCTCCTCATCTATGATCAGCCTTTCAGCGGCATCACCTGTAGACTTGGGATCAGGTTCTGTGTGTATGCTGACACACCCAGCTCTATCCCTCCACTGACTCATCTTGCCAGACTCCAGTTGTGGGTGAACGCAGTTTTCTGCAGCTAAACATTAGTAAAACCAAAGCCGTTTTCCTCATTACCACCACAGCTCCTGTATCCTTGCCACTGGTTCCATCCCCCTTCCTGACTATTTCCTTAGGGCGAGCCATAGAATCTTGGCATCAGTGAAAACCTGTACCCTCTCATAAAAAAGCTCTCCAACTTCCACCTTCATAACATCGCCCACTTCACCGCTACTTCAACCCATCTTGGAGAAGGCGAATTCTTATGTCTTCATGACCTTCACACAAGGCTATTCAGTCTCCAGGCTATCTTCTTATCCTCCATCCTCTGTAAACCTCAGCTCATCCAAAACTCTGCCCATATCCTATCCCAGACCAATTCCTGTCCATCCATCATCCCTGTCCCTATGACCTACATCAGCTCCCAGCTCCTAAAAAAATAAAATGCTTATCCTTGTGTTTAAATCTCTTTATGATAATTAATTATCACCCTATCTATTCGATGATACAATCTTGTGCACCTTCCTCTCCAATTGCTAGCAATACTGACTGCTCCAAATATCCAGAAAATTTGGGACAGAAGGATGTGCTCACGAGGTGTGTTAAACTAAGTTTCACATTTAAAAGCCCAAGAATGAACAAAAAGAAAGACACCCAAGAGACACAGAAGTGACAATGAGAGAAAGTCAAAGAGTCATTACATCACAGAAGGAAGACATCCGGCCCATCTACTCCAGGCCGGCTCTCTGTATAACAATCCACTCAGTGCCATTCCCCCCCACTCTATTCCCGTAAACCTCCCACTTTATTTCCCTCAAGTTGACCATTCAATTTCCTTTCAAAATCATTGATCGTCAAAGCTTTCAGCACCCTCGTGTGCAGCAAGTTCCAGATCAGCAGTATTCACTGTATAAAAAACATTCTTCCTCATATCTCCCCTGCATCTCTTATCCAAAACCTTAAATTGGTGTCCCCTAGCTCTTGAATCATCAGTTAATCTGAAGAGATTTTCTTTGTCTACTTTATCTAAACCTCATAATCTTGTACACCTCTATCAAATCTCCCTTCGATCTCCTCTGCTCGAAGGGGAACAATCCCAGCTTCTCTAACCTAATCTTTTAACTAAATTCTCTCATCCCTGGAACCATTCTGGCCAATCAAAGACCCTCAAACTCAACAACACTCAAGAAGCTTGACACCATCCAGGACAAAGCAGCCCGCTTGATTGGTACCCCATTCACAAACGTTCACTCCCTCCACCAGCAATGTATAGCGGCAGCAGCGTGTACCATCACAAGATGCACAGCAGAAACTCACCGAGGCTCCTTACACAGCACTTTCCAAGCCCATGACTGATACCATCTAGAAAGACAAGGGCAGCAGATAAATGGGAACGCCACCACCTGGAACTTTCCCTCCAAGCCACTCACCATCCTGACTTGGAAATGTATAACCATCCCTTCACTGTCACTGGGTCAAAATCCTGGAACTCCCTCCCTAACAACACTGTGGATGTACCTACACTACATGGACTGCAATGGTTCAAGAAGGCAGCTCACTGCCATCTTCTCAAGAGCAATTAGGATGGGCAATAAAGGCTGGCCTAGCCAGCGATGCCCACATCCTCTAAATGAATTTTTAAAAATTATGCCTTGCTATCCTATCCACATATCATGCTTTCCCTCAGGTCCGCATCAAACCTTGCTTTAATACACCAATGCTATCATCCCTTGAATGAATAGAAAAAAAAGTCCTTCCTAAAGTGTGGTGACCAGAACTGGACGCAGTATTCAGGTTGTGGCAAAGTGTGTGAGAATTGAACAGATAGAGGAGGGGACAGACAGAAAGAATGAAAAAGAGAAAGGGAAATTAAGAAAACACTTGCATCTGGCATGGTGCATGACATCCAGTTTTGGATTAAAATAATGTCAGAAAAATTAAACCCGTTGGGTTTTATCAATGAGTCCAGAGGCTGAAATTTAACATAAAATGTGCTGCTTGTGTAATTCCAGTGGTAGAAGTGGACTGCTTGGGGCAGGAAACTAATACTATTGCTTTGTAACAAAGAATGTCACTCTTTGTGTTTTACAGTGGCTGTTTGTTCTCCATTCTCTTTCCTCTATTTATAATAAGTGCAAATGAAGCAAAGACCCCAATGAGATCGTTGTAAGTACACTTTGATTCCTATCTCTCATATTGCTAATGAAAAATCTCGAATGTGGTGGCGACTTGTGTTTGGAGAATTGGGAGGCTGGGTAAACATTTGTTGGTGCCATCTCCCAGATGTGGCAACATAACACCTTGCACCAGGCACAACTGAGGCTGTTGATGCTGCATTGTGGCTGGGAGACAGAGCTTTCTCCATGACATCTCCTATGGTTGGTGATATTTCCCTCCAGCATAGATGTTTCAACCCTTGTGCCTACTACAAGAGTATAAAAGTGTGAAGAGACATAAATGATAGGAGTAGGTCATTTGGCCCTTCAAGCCTGCTCCCCATTCAATATGGTTATGGCTGATCCTCTATCTCAACGCCATACTCCTGCTCTCTCCCCATACCCCTTGACGCCTTTAGAGTCCAGAAATTTATCTATTTCCTTCTTCAATATATTCAGTGAGTTGGCCTCCACAGCCTTCTGTGGTAGAGAATTCCACAGGTTCACCATTCTCTGAGTGAAGAAGTTTCTCCTCATCTCAGTCCTAAATAGCCTACCCCTACCCTGGGACTGACCTCTTGTTCTAGACCCTCCCAGCCAGAGGAAATATCATCCGTGCATCCAGTCTGTCCATCCCAGTCAGAATTTTATACATTTCAATGAGAGCCCCTTTCATTCTTCTTACCCACTTACAGTGACCCACGCTATACTGCATCTGCCACGTATTTGCTCACTCACTTAACTGCCTAAATTGCCTTGAAGCGTCTGAACACCCTCCTCACCACTCACATTCCCACCAAGTTTAGTGTCATCAGCAAACATGGAAATATTACATTTGGTCCCCTCATTTGAATTGTTGACTGGGATGGTATAGCAACTTCAATATTGCTACTTCAACTCTGGGCTATCGAAACCAGCCTCAGCTGATGAAGGTCTCCACTCTTTCCCAGTTGTAAGGGCCCTGCATGAATTGCATTTGAACAGTTCCAAATACTTCCAAAAGCCTCTCAAAACCACTCATTGTTGCTTAATATGAGTTAGTGGATAGGCAATATGTTCCCAGGTGCGGCCACCGCCCCGATTATCCCGGCCTAAAGATGTACATGTGGGTGGCCCAGCACAGTTGTTTTCCGTATTTCTGTTTCTTCCCCTAACCTGGTCTCCAGTGTGAACAGCTGAAGCCTCCTTTGGTGTCACCCCACAGAACAGCCCAGAATTGCAGCACAGGCTGGAATCACTCAGGGACTGCACATTGGAGCTGCCAGCAAACTTTCCTTCCATCTAGCATGTGGATACCTATAGATTACCCAGTTAATCCCAGCAAAGGGCATATAGTCCTTTATTAGTGTAGGAAGGAAGTGGGAAGAAAACCAAATTAAAATTTTAAAATTGAGTTCAAGAATCTATTTGAAAATCAAAGCTGATCTGCTTAATTCTAACTTCTGTGGACAACCTGGCAAATCATGAGAAAATAGGAACTTCTATAACACACGTAACCACAGAAATCAAGGCTCGTCTGTTGCATAACCACATTTATTTGCCTAAATTTCATACAGCATCTTACAACAGGGTGAATACAGTGCAGAATCTTCAAATAGAAAAATGTTCACGTCTTAAATATTTTTAAATGCATCTAAGAATTATTACAACATCCTAAAATGCAAGAATGGTACAGCATCTTTAAAAATTAAAAAAAAAGTACTCAAAAGCCTTGTTAGTCGGTATTTCAGCACATCACATCAGGAATTCCAATCAATTGAATCACAATAAAACAAACTTTCACAATTGGAAGTCTCAAGGTAAGGGGAATGGGACTTTATGAACGGATGTGTTAAAATGGGAACTGCAATTCATGTTACAAATGAACAGATATGACTAAGTGTTCTCCTTTCTCCTTCTCTTCCAGTCATTTCCAGCTACACCTCTTCTCCTTCGTGATCATGCTCAGCAATAAACTCTTTCACAAGACAGTTCGTATCCAATCTGCCATGACAACAACAGGGTCATCTGAGCACCTGCCATCTCCTCATCCGTCCCCAGCAAAACAGAGACCTACAACACAGCAGTAGACTCCAGTTGAGGGCATAATGCTTCCTGCCCCCTACCTTTGCACATGGTACACTCAAAAATTAATTTCCCAAGGCGGCAGGATGGTTCTACTGGAGACATTATTGACGAGTAGCCACAATTCGCTTGTGTCTTTGTTGTGAATGTGGATTGTACCTGGTACTCCAGATCTGCCATCCACCTGTCTAACCCTCCTCTCTGAATCTGTAGAATTCACCCACGTGTTACCGAGCTGGGAAGTAGAAGACTTGAACTTCCGTCTGATTTTAAAGTGGTACACTTTTATGTACAAAGCATTTTATAGAATATGTGCGAGTGAGAGAGAATTCACAGCTGAAATATTAGCTGACTTGTGCCTGAATGTTACTTTTTGTACACATTTGTGCCAAGTATGTGACTTACAGAACATAGTGCGTTTCTTTTTGTTGTTTTGCAGGGTTGGGGTGGGGGGGCTGCCAGAGTGAGAGGAATGGTGTGTGAGGTTGTGAAACGTAACCGTGCTTGTGTCAGTATTAGTCTCAGTCCAGATAACCATCAGGGATTTCGTAATGAAAACGGTAACTTGTGTTCTGGTTCAATATTAAACCAGTAATAATTATGGTAATTATATTTGTGATCCCATCAAGTAAATGAAGAAGCCTGATTTGTTTTATTTTGAAAATTCAGTGATTCTTTTCGAAGAGGAGGGATGGAGTACTGCATTGGAGTTCACAAAATCTTATTCCTTAGAGACTGACAGGTGAAGCGATTCTCAATATAAAATCGTGCGCTATTTAAACTGCCTCCAAGCCTGATGTGTTTTACTTAGGAACCACCTTGAGGCTAAATTGACAGTGTTCATACTGCTTACGTTTAGGTATGTGGCTAAATCTCAGACTGGCTGACACTCTCACTGAACAAAAATAAGTAACATCATTGAGTGTTATGAATACTGTTGACACAAATTGTAGGGTGGGTGGGATGACTTAAAGATAAATGGTCAAATCTGTTCATCTTCTGACCTATCATCCATTTGGTAAGATCATGCATTAGTGCTGTCCAAACTTTGTGGTTTGTTTCAGTTCTTTACTTATTGACATTTACTAACATATTTATTGAATTCATTGCTGTTCAGTGCCCTCTGCTCTCCCACCCCAACCCAATAATTGTTGATGCTTGAATCTGGCCAAGCCTCTTCAAGATATTCTCAGTTGACCTTCATTTCATTGTTGATGATACTTTTCCTTTGGGTGAATCTCAAGTTATATCAAACTCTTCAAGAAGTGCGCAAGTTGTTACAGTAATGAAAATGTAGCCACACATAATGAGTTAGCTATCAAGTCCACTGAAAATGTGTGTTGTGTTCCAACAGTTCTGAGTATAGAGTTCCCTGTACAACTGGGAGTGCTGGGGGAAGGGGATGCGAGGGGTGAAGAGAGAGAGAATTGATTATTGCTTCCTTCTGTGCAGATTGTCATTAGTGGGGGGTTGCAAGTGGCCTCCAGAAATGAAAGAAAGAACAGAAAACATATTTATGGTGAGGTAAAGAACATTTAAAAACATGCCGCTCAATCTTGGCAGTTTCTGAGTCAGTGTCAGTCATATTGGCCTTCAGTAAGAAACAGGAACTCTGCAATGACATACAGTGGAGCAGACTATTCTTCTTTCACCATTAGGATTTGAGGTTGAATATGTGTGGATGGAGGAGGGGCTGGGTAGGGGGTTGCACTATTCTATGCCTACTGACAACTGCTTAAAGCCCACTGTGAAATGAGTTTTCGGAGCTTTGATCCAAGCACAAATTCTCCCTCCCCCTCCTCCTTTCAACCACACCTCTAAATCGATGTATTTACTTGTGTTGCTTTTTTCATCCATTTTTTGCCCTGCCTCATCTCCCAAAAAGCCATAGCGCCTTGATTAGGTACAGATCCACAGGTAGCATCTTAACTCCTCATCCTGGGTACTGAGATCACAAGATGTTTACAAGCAAAGGCCCCATCCAGAAAGAGCTTACAAGTCCCTGTCACACCATAAAACCATTCCAGGGTTTTCATCTTCACTGTCTTATCCATAAACTATAACTTCACCTTGTTAATCTGAAATTCCTAAAACAAGTCCTAAATTGGCCTTTAAACCTATGTTGTCTTGTTTTACTGTCAATTTTTAGTTTGAAATTATGTTCCAAATCTCTGTGTGCTGTCCTGTATACTTCTATAAGATCACTGGTCAAGTCCACTCCTAGACTGAAAAGGCCAAGTTTCTCCTCGCTTTTTTTCACCTAATTCCGTCTTCTGATGAGCCTCGCAGCTTTTCTCTCAACTGCTTCTGGGGCTGCAGTGTTTACCATGTTTCTTGGTGACCAGGACCAGTTAAAACAACTGTCTGAGGCAAACAACCTATGGTCTGGTGGTGCACTGAAGGAGCTAATTTAAAGTGGTTGACAAAAGATGTTTAAAACCCTCCAATCTTTGAATGTGTTTAATGCATTCAACTTTTTTAACTCACCAATTGCTTTGTGTGTCTCTGAAGAAACAGAACAACCAGTTTTATGATCTACTATAGTCAGTGCCATTCTCTAGATCCACCAGACTCCTGTGATCTAGCCTACAGTACCCTCCTTTAGCCAGTGCCTCTCTGTGACCAACAACCTGTTGTGGTTAGTATATCTTTGATTACCAGCAGTACTCCAGCAACAGACTGGTTTTGGTTCACAAGTATGATCAGCAGCATATTGTAAATGATGATGAGGAGAGTTCCTTCCCCCTGACCTGAGGTGAAATTCACCAGTACCATAAGCAGCAAACATTTCTGCCTATAGTATACAGCATAGAAGGGGAAACCAATGTGTTTATATGTGGAAGAGATTTGTCTTTTTGTCCATCTAAGATACCTGATGGTTTCTGTTCTCAATTAAAATAGGAAGAACTTCATTTACAGTGCACTATGGAACCAATGTGTCTGTAACGTCAATGTATATATAACAGAGAAATTACTTCTGTAAAGCCAGCTTTTAAAAACCTCAACTCCTCTAAGAGTAAACAGCACAAGAATAACATGCACTATTGTGCATTATTTACTAACAGTTATTTTACTGCTGATTTGAGCCTTAATGTTGCACTAAACTAATTAGTCAGCATTGAAATTGGATCTTGGCAAGATTTCTTACCCTGAATATATAGGACTAGCTGCTCCACTAAAGAACAAGATGATTACACAGATTCCACACACCTACGAACAGGATACTAACCATGCAGGAAGATCATCCTTTATTGGATTTTTGTGATATCCAAGAAGTATTTGTTGAATCTCATAGCCCACATATGACTCTTTGTTTTGAGTGCCCACAACCCATGAAATGTTGAACTGAACTAATTGTTAATATTCTGCAGAAGTTGCCATTTCCATTCTAGAATCACTTGCATCTTGCCTGAGAAAATGGTATATCATTTCTTTGAAAGTACGTTGTGTAGGATTGATCTGTTGATGGTCTCTAAAATGCAGGCTGCAATAAAGGGCCATACTTGATTTTCTTATCAGCCAATGTAATGGGACTTTCCTAGAAAACCCTTCGTTAAATTCCCCCCTTTGATTCAATCCCCGATCATTATTCTATATGTAAGCTATCTGAGTCCCTCATTTAGATTGCAGCCTGTAACTCATTCCCAGATATTCCGTATTATTGTATATTAATTTCTATAACAAAGGAAATCTAATCCAAAAGAAGACTGATTTGTTGTGGTTAGTGCATCTTTGATTACCAGCGGTACCCCAGCAACAGACTGGCATGGTTCACAGATATGCTCGGCAATGTATTATAAATGGGTTTATTGGCAGAGAGCATCTGAGTTCAACCAAGAACTGAAATTATGTGTTGTTTTAATGCTGTGAAGTTGTTGCATTTACACACCAATTGAAGAGATGCTGCGTGAAGCTCTGTATTTAGTTGATAATACCCTTGGAAAGGTATCTGCAAGGATAATGCTGGCTGAAGTTAACCTCTTTGTCTGCATTTAAAAGCTCTGTAATTTAAGGAGTGAGATGTAACTAAGGTTTTTAAATTTACAATAGAGAGCAATAAATAAGGCAGGTTTCGTGGGTGTGCTTGCCAGACAGATGTGATACTATTTAAACTATTAGTGATGGACCGTCATTATTAGTGGAGTGTGCCAGGTTAAATGAATAAACCATTCAGAAGAAAAATTATATTATGAAATCAAACTTGGAACATTGTGATAAGAAAATAGCTAAACATGAGCAGCTGGCACTGCACCTAACACAGCACATACATTAAGAGCAAAGGGTTGAAATTCAGTTCAGTGCTATTTTTTGCTTGTGGATTAGACCATAAAATTCCTCAGAGTACTACCTGGATGAAGCTGTTGTTAATCTGATGCTTGCATGCATGCTGCTGCTGCAAGCAGGAATCACTGGATAGAAATCAGGAGTGGGAGCCCCTGCTGATTTTCCCCAATCACCATCGCTGCCCCATCTCCTCCCCACCCCCATTCATAATTCTGGGCTGAGGCCAGTTGTAGAATTCCCAATGCCACCTGATCATTCAGCACCAAACAGGAATTGACCTGGGATTCTCTCCCCTCCCTCAGTTTGTGTATCATGCCAAACATTGCATATACCCGACCATGTACAAATTAAACCTACTTTGCAATCTGCTATTTCCAGGCTCTTTTTAAACTAAGTTTTATCAACTTTTGCAGAAAAGTTTGAAAAAAGTAAATGTATGGATCGTGGCCAGTCAGTAGGAAATTAGTTCGTACCGACTAATTAATATGCAAGGTCCCTGTCTTTAGATTTAAAGCAATAAAACTCCAAATGGAACATTTGAGGTTTGTTTCAATAAAATCAAGGAAAAGGCGACCAATACAGTTCTATATCTGCCTGTTTACATATCTTAAATGTGTTAAATTTGTGTTTACTTACTCCAAAATTAAAATATATATCTAATCACCTCAACAGTGAATGCAAGGAGGCATTCATTCAGGAACTTCCCAATCCAGGGTGAGATAATAATGCTTCACATTTGTTTGTACCAAATTTTATTTTGTTTTAAAAATTCAGAAGCAAAAGGAACCAATGTAGTTGACCGTTAAAATTCATTTTAAAAGAAGTTCTGGATGCCCTATTTATGCTGTGACATGGTTCACTGACATTGAATTTGATGACACACACGGCTACTTAAAAACTTACTGTGGACTCTACCCCCTCCAATCTCATTACATAATCACGGAGAAAAGGCTCACTGGAGCTTTTTGTTTAATTCAAAATGTCAAAATTTGCCCGCAATTGACAGGCACCAATTGCAGGCTGAAGAACTCTTTGATGCTATCAGATCTGATCCTTCCAGTCCAGTTGAAAGTCATTTGCCCCCTGCTGGAAAACCTTTCTTTTATTATAACGCATTCACCCCAAGGGAGTCCTGGCAGCATTCATTTCAATATACTGTACAGGAAGTCACCAAGACTCAACAGTTATATCGAATGGTAGTATGTGTTGCTCCATGTTATAAAAAAGAGCTTTGACAGTGAATGCTGCTTTTGATTTAAGTTAGTTCCAGGCTGTGTTGTGTCTGCCTCACAGAAAACCGTCCTTAGCATAGTAAGTTGCACATAACTTATGATTGTACTCTTTGTTTCAATTATATTTTGTGTAACTTGTTGTGGACTTGACAAACTCCCTATTGTGGTGTAAGTGAATTGTTTACCTGCCAGTAATGTCTGTGGGGCTTCAGTGATCATGGGTCATTTAATCTCCCTGCCCCTTTTCTCTACTTTTTAAAATGTATGCTTTAACTCTTTCATCCATGGAGCTCCTCCCACTGTGAGGCATGGTTCAGTCCATGAAGATACCTCCAACTATGAATTCAGTACCTTTATTTCCTTTGGTTAAGAGAATGCAGTTTATAGACATGACTTTATTCAATGCACCTTTTCAGGCAATTCACCAAATGCAAGAAGGGTATAAACAGTTTCCCTCCTTGCTCTCTCTCACCTGTGCCAGACTGATTAGCCATTTCACTTTCAGTCAAATCTAGGATTTTGTTTGTACTTTCCTGACACTAGCATTGTAACTGCTAGGTTTCCAGCATTCCCCTGTGTAATGTGACATTAAGTTCACAGAGCTCCCATGCGCAATGCCCTATTTAGATGGCAAGACTCTCTTTCAACCTTGCAGGCACCGTCCACAGAGCTCCTCAGGCATTAGCGTGCTCTGCTGTGTGATACACCGTTATACTTATACTGGTCTGTAATGAGGGCAGATTGCAATTGCCTTGATAACTGGAAATGTTGCCTCACTGGTGAAAAAGTTGAGCCAACTGAATTACTGAGAGATGGACAGAGCTAAAGGCTATTTCTTCATCCTGTCCTTCCCACCCCTGAAGGTCAGGTCAGGTAGTGGTGTCCCCATGTAGCCACTCTTCAGTATGAGCTTAGATGCTGATTATCAGCAGGATGTGATCACCTCCAAGATTGATCCTAACATTTATCACATGCAGCAGGGGTCACTGAACATTAACTATTGTGCTCCAACTTTTGCTCAGGCTGAGAGCTTACTCGACAGAGCTCGGGCTATGACCTGGGATCTCCCTGGTTGGTCTAAGCCTATCACACCACATGCAGTATTAACTCGACGATTATCCAGGGGACCACCTTCTCCAAATATTCTAAATGGTACAGCATTTCCTATAACCAAAAAAGGGATGTAAAATATTATTTCGTAGTTAGAGGATGCTGAAGGACAGTGTCCTGAGGTTTCAAATCAAGCTGCTTTTAATCCTTTATATGAAGGACAATATTCAACTTTATTGTAATGTGCATTTTCAGATTTCATATAAAGCATGTTGTTTTCCAACTGCAGCAAGCTTGAGCTGTTCAATTTTCACTTTTTAAGAAGGAACAAGGTCTGTCTTAACGTGCTATGTTTTGTGAACTTGTACAAAGTAATTTTAAAAGTCGTATTTGACACATTGTATGCTTTTGTAAGAAGGACTTGGTCCTCAGCCCCTGTCGTAGACTGAGGACTATAAAAAATGGAGCTCAAAATGTATTTGATATTTGTCAGTGTACACACCACTAAACGTGAAAATAAAAGTACTTGTACAAGTTGGGGTGACGTTTTCTAAATGAGGCACTGAGGAATGGGAATGCCCGACTCAATACAAAAGCTGAATTGCAGTACTGTCACTACGATATTAACTGGTGCCAGGCACAATAGTGAAACTTGCATTTACTCCAATATTTCAATTAAACTACAGATTGAAACTTTCACCTGTATTGTGAAAACCACAAACTAATATCCCTTCTTGAGATGTGAGTAATAACACAGATTTGATTATAAGTAAACTAAGTGAAGATTACAATTTTAAACAACACTGATTGGAAATCACTGTACTTAAAATATCCTAAATTGCACCAGCTTAACATTGAAAAATTCTGGAATTGCAACAGGTCCAAGAGTCAAGTTGCTTCGTTTAACAATTCAGAGTGATCCTTTGTCAGACCTCGATTCCCATTTGAAAACTTCACATCTTTCTCAACAGCTGAACAATTTTTCATTCCACTATTGCAGAACTGCTAATTTATATCTACCAACAGATCTTCCCATGCCCTATTCATGATGAGGCTGAAAATACAATGTCATAAATAATAGGGATGTTACCAACAAAGTGATGGAATAAATGTTGCAGGGAGTAAGCAAAGGGATGAAGGGTGATATGCACAACAATATGATAAGTGATGGCAATACTCATGGCAATTTCAAAAGAATACAGTGTGTCAAGTATCTTGACTCTTGGGGCAGCTCTGGGAGCACTGGAAAATTGGGGGTGGGGTCTGATAGAACTGGGATAAGGTTTCAGGAACTAACAGCACTCTGAGGGAGGGTCCCAGAGTGTGGTAGCACTAGGAGAGGGGTCAAAGGATTATAGGAATGGTCTTGGAAAAATTGAGGCAGGTCCTGGAACTGGGGACATTGGAGACGTAAGATAGTGGATTTGAAAGAAAAAAAAGTCTTGCATTTTTAGTGCCTTTCGTAAGTTTAAATTGTCCCAAAGTGCTTTAAAGCCAATAAAGTACTTTTCAGCTGTGCTCACTGTTGTAATCTAGGAACAATGGGACAGTTTTAGGAGAAGGCAATAGTCCAGGTGTTTATGTTGAGGTGGGGGGAGTGGGAGTTGGAATTGGAGAGGTAGGTCCTGAGGTCTGTTGGTTTGAAACATTGGAGGCTGAATCTGGTAGTATTTGGAGGATGCTGAGACCTAAAAGTACTGGGGACAGAATCCAGGAAAATAGAATTTCAGTCGATCATGGCCCTTTTTAGACTGTTAGGTGCCACTGCTAGAGTTGCCAATTGCGATTAAATGCATTCCTGGAAGTTTTATTGCATGACTTTCCCCCATATTCCAGCCATTATTCAGCTCACACATCCATCCTTGTGGCATACTCTGCCACTTGAAAAGCAAAAAGACTCATTATCCAAAGTAAAAGCAAAATACCGTAGTTGTTGGAGATCTGAAATTAAAACCAGAAAGTGCTGGAAAAACTCAAGTCTGGCAGCATTCATGGAGAGAGAAACAGAGTTAACGCTTCGAACTGGAAGAGTCTGAAGAAGTCTTCTTGGACTCAAAACGTTAACTCTACTCCTCTCTCCACAGATGCTGCACGACTCATTACCCAATTGGATGAAGCTCAAATATCTGCCAAACAGCCTCCCCCACCGCTTATTTTTAATATTTTTGTATCTGATGAAGAGAAATGTTCAAAGAAAATGACAAAAAAACAATTTTTTAATGTCCTGATGATTTTTCTCCAGGGTTGCACACAGCAGTGGAAATTAATCTTTAGTTCCTGGAGACTCCAAGGTTGACGACCCGACCAACCGTATTGATCTTCCCAACCTGTCCATAGACCTTGTCCCACCCTCAGGCACTGAACCTGAGACTTTGATTGACATATAACCGCTTTAACCATCCTATATCCCATCAGGCAGCGCTGCCGGGGGCCCTTCTTGTCTGCGCTGAGACTCCTCGGAGAGCGCGAGTCTGGTGCGCGCTCCCGCGGGAATGACACGTCCTCTTTGCGCGCTCAACCGAGCTTGATACCGGATACGGGGATCGCTGACTGACAGCTGCATGGACCAATGAAAAGGCAGGGCTCCGGGAGGTCTGTGCCCCTAGTGGCTGAGGGAGGCTGAGTCCGCAATCAGGGTAGGTTTCGCCGGCGTACACTGGGAGCCGGGCTTCAGATGGAGTGAGCGCGGTTCTTCAGGTAAAGCGGCGGCTGAAGGCGGTGGATAGGGGCCCGGGTTCGGATCGGAGCCGGGGGAGAGGAGAGAGCATCCGGATCAGTGCCCCCTTTACCCACCCGACTCCCGCTTTCTCTCCCCCTTTGCCCGCACTCTCTCTCCCCCTTTGCCCACACTCTCTCCCCTTTGCCCGCACTCTCTCCCCTTTGCCTGCACTCTCTCTCCCCCTTTGCCCGCACTCTCTCTCCCCCTTTGCCCGCACTCTCTCTCCCCCTTTGCCCACACTCTCTCTCCCCCTTTGCCCGCACTCTCTCTCCCCCTTTGCCTGCACTCTCTCTCCCCTTTGCCTGCACTCTCTCTCCCCTTTGCCTGCACTCTCTCTCCCCTTTGCCTGCACTCTCTCTCCCCCTTTGCCTGCACTCTCTCTCCCCCTTTGCCCGCACTCTCTCTCCCCCTTTGCCCGCACTCTCTCTCCCCCTTTGCCCGCACTCTCTCCCCTTTGCCCGCACTCTCTCTCCCCTTTGCCTGCACTCTCTCTCCCCCTTTGCCTGCACTCTCTCTCCCCCTTTGCCTGCACTCTCTCTCCCCCTTTGCCCGCACTCTCTCTCCCCCTTTGCCCGCACTCTCTCTCCCCCTTTGCCCGCACTCTCTCTCCCCCTTTGCCCGCACTCTCCCCTTTGCCTGCACTCTCTCTCCCCCTTTGCCCGCACTCTCTCTCCCCCTTTGCCCGCACTCTCTCCCCTTTGCCCGCACTCTCTCTCCCCTTTGCCTGCACTCTCTCTCCCCCTTTGCCTGCACTCTCTCTCCCCCTTTGCCCGCACTCTCTCTCCCCCTTTGCCCGCACTCTCTCTCCCCCTTTGCCCGCACACTCTCTCCCCCTTTGCCCGCACTCTCTCTCCCCTTTGCCTGCACTCTCTCTCCCCCTTTGCCCGCACTCTCTCTCCCCCTTTGCCCGCACTCTCTCTCCCCCTTTGCCCGCACTCTCTCTCCCCCTTTGCCTGCACTCTCTCTCCCCCTTTGCCCGCACTCTCTCTCCCCCTTTGCCCGCACTCTCTCCCCCTTTGCCCGCACTCTCTCCCCCTTTGCCCGCACTCTCTCCCCCTTTGCCCGCACTCTCTCCCCCTTTGCCCGCACTCTCTCTCCCCCTTTGCCCGCACTCTCTCTCCCCCTTTGCCCGCACTCTCTCTCCCCCTTTGCCCGCACTCTCTCTCCCCCTTTGCCCGCACTCTCTCTCCCCCTTTGCCCGCACTCTCTCTCCCCCTTTGCCCGCACTCTCTCTCCCCCTTTGCCCGCACTCTCTCTCCCCCTTTGCCCGCACTCTCTCTCCCCCTTTGCCCGCACTCTCTCTCCCCCTTTGCCCGCACTCTCTCTCCCCCTTTGCCCGCACTCTCTCTCCCCCTTTGCCCGCACTCTCTCTCCCCCTTTGCCCGCACTCTCTCTCCCCCTTTGCCCGCACTCTCTCTCCCCCTTTGCCCGCACTCTCTCTCCCCCTTTGCCCGCACTCTCTCTCCCCCTTTGCCCGCACTCTCTCTCCCCCTTTGCCCGCACTCTCTCTCCCCCTTTGCCCGCACTCTCTCTCCCCCTTTGCCCGCACTCTCTCTCCCCCTTTGCCCGCACTCTCTCTCCCCCTTTGCCCGCACTCTCTCTCCCCCTTTGCCTGCACTCTCTCTCCCCCTTTGCCCGTACACCCTCTCTCCCCCTTTGCCCGTACACCCTCTCTCCCCCTTTGCCCGTACACCCTCTCTCCCCCTTTGCCCGTACACCCTCTCCCCCTTTGCCCGTACACCCTCTCTCCCCCTTTGCCCGTACACCCTCTCTCCCCCTTTGCCCGTACACCCTCTCTCCCCCTTTGCCCGTACACCCTCTCTCCCCCTTTGCCCGCGCACTCTCTCTCCCCTTTGCCCGCGCACTCTCTCTCCCCTTTGCCCGCGCACTCTCTCTCCCCTTTGCCCGCGCACTCTCTCTCCCCTTTGCCCGCGCACTCTCTCTCCCCTTTGCCCGCGCACTCTCTCTCCCCTTTGCCCGCGCACTCTCTCTCCCCTTTGCCCGCGCACTCTCTCTCCCCTTTGCCCGCGCACTCTCTCTCCCCTTAGCCCGCGCACTCTCTCTCCCCTTAGCCCGCGCACTTTCTCTCCCCTTAGCCCGCGCACTTTCTCTCCCCTTAGCCCGCGCAATTTCTCTCCCCTTAGCCCGCGCACTTTCTCTCCCCTTAGCCCGCGCACTTTCTCTCCCCTTTGCCCGCGCACTCTCTCTCCCCTTTGCCCGCGCACTCTCTCTCCCCTTTGCCCGCGCACTCTCTCTCCCCTTTGCCCGCGCACTCTCTCTCCCCTTTGCCCGCGCACTCTCTCTCCCCTTTGCCCGCGCACTCTCTCTCCCCTTTGCCCGCGCACTCTCTCTCCCCTTTGCCCGCGCACTCTCTCTCCCCTTTGCCCGCGCACTCTCTCTCCCCTTTGCCCGCGCACTCTCTCTCCCCTTTGCCCGCGCACTCTCTCTCCCCTTTGCCCGCGCACTCTCTCTCCCCTTTGCCCGCGCACTCTCTCTCCCCTTTGCCCGCGCACTCTCTCTCCCCTTTGCCCGCGCACTCTCTCTCCCCTTTGCCCGCGCACTCTCTCTCCCCTTTGCCCGCGCACTCTCTCTCCCCTTTGCCCGCGCACTCTCTCTCCCCTTTGCCCGCGCACTCTCTCTCCCCTTTGCCCGCGCACTCTCTCTCCCCTTTGCCCGCGCACTCTCTCTCCCCTTTGCCCGCGCACTCTCTCTCCCCTTTGCCCGCGCACTCTCTCTCCCCTTTGCCCGCGCACTCTCTCTCCCCTTTGCCCGCGCACTCTCTCTCCCCTTTGCCCGCGCACTCTCTCTCCCCTTTGCCCGCGCACTCTCTCTCCCCTTTGCCCGCGCACTCTCTCTCCCCTTTGCCCGCGCACTCTCTCTCCCCTTTGCCCGCGCACTCTCTCTCCCCTTTGCCCGCGCACTCTCTCTCCCCTTTGCCCGCGCACTCTCTCTCCCCTTTGCCCGCGCACTCTCTCTCCCCTTTGCCCGCGCACTCTCTCTCCCCTTTGCCCGCGCACTCTCTCTCCCCTTTGCCCGCGCACTCTCTCTCCCCTTTGCCCGCGCACTCTCTCTCCCCTTTGCCCGCGCACTCTCTCTCCCCTTTGCCCGCGCAGCTCTCTCTCCCCTTTGCCCGCGCGCTCTCTCTCCCCTTTGCCCGCGCGCTCTCTCTCCCCTTTGCCCGCGCGCTCTCTCTCCCCTTTGCCCGCGCGCTCTCTCTCCCCTTTGCCCGCGCGCTCTCTCTCCCCTTTGCCCGCGCGCTCTCTCTCCCCTTTGCCCGCGCGCTCTCTCTCCCCTTTGCCCGCGCGCTCTCTCTCCCCTTTGCCCGCGCGCTCTCTCTCCCCTTTGCCCGCGCGCTCTCTCTCCCCTTTGCCCGCGCGCTCTCTCTCCCCTTTGCCCGCGCGCTCTCTCTCCCCTTTGCCCGCGCGCTCTCTCTCCCCTTTGCCCGCGCGCTCTCTCTCCCCTTTGCCCGCGCGCTCTCTCTCCCCTTTGCCCGCGCGCTCTCTCTCCCCTTTGCCCGCGCGCTCTCTCTCCCCTTTGCCCGCGCGCTCTCTCTCCCCTTTGCCCGCGCGCTCTCTCTCCCCTTTGCCCGCGCGCTCTCTCTCCCCTTTGCCCGCGCGCTCTCTCTCCCCTTTGCCCGCGCGCTCTCTCTCCCCTTTGCCCGCGCGCTCTCTCTCCCCTTTGCCCGCGCGCTCTCTCTCCCCTTTGCCCGCGCGCTCTCTCTCCCCTTTGCCCGCGCGCTCTCTCTCCCCTTTGCCCGCGCGCTCTCTCTCCCCTTTGCCCGCGCGCTCTCTCTCCCCTTTGCCCGCGCGCTCTCTCTCCCCTTTGCCCGCGCGCTCTCTCTCCCCTTTGCCCGCGCGCTCTCTCTCCCCTTTGCCCGCGCGCTCTCTCTCCCCTTTGCCCGCGCGCTCTCTCTCCCCTTTGCCCGCGCGCTCTCTCTCCCCTTTGCCCGCGCGCTCTCTCTCCCCTTTGCCCGCGCGCTCTCTCTCCCCTTTGCCCGCGCGCTCTCTCTCCCCTTTGCCCGCGCGCTCTCTCTCCCCTTTGCCCGCGCGCTCTCTCTCCCCTTTGCCCGCGCGCTCTCTCTCCCCTTTGCCCGCGCGCTCTCTCTCCCCTTTGCCCGCGCGCTCTCTCTCCCCTTTGCCCGCGCGCTCTCTCTCCCCTTTGCCCGCGCGCTCTCTCTCCCCTTTGCCCGCGCGCTCTCTCTCCCCTTTGCCCGCGCGCTCTCTCTCCCCTTTGCCCGCGCGCTCTCTCTCCCCTTTGCCCGCGCGCTCTCTCTCCCCTTTGCCCGCGCGCTCTCTCTCCCCTTTGCCCGCGCGCTCTCTCTCCCCTTTGCCCGCGCGCTCTCTCTCCCCTTTGCCCGCGCGCTCTCTCTCCCCTTTGCCCGCGCGCTCTCTCTCCCCTTTGCCCGCGCGCTCTCTCTCCCCTTTGCCCGCGCGCTCTCTCTCCCCTTTGCCCGCGCGCTCTCTCTCCCCTTTGCCCGCGCGCTCTCTCTCCCCTTTGCCCGCGCGCTCTCTCTCCCCTTTGCCCGCGCGCTCTCTCTCCCCTTTGCCCGCGCGCTCTCTCTCCCCTTTGCCCGCGCGCTCTCTCTCCCCTTTGCCCGCGCGCTCTCTCTCCCCTTTGCCCGCGCGCTCTCTCTCCCCTTTGCCCGCGCGCTCTCTCTCCCCTTTGCCCGCGCGCTCTCTCTCCCCTTTGCCCGCGCGCTCTCTCTCCCCTTTGCCCGCGCGCTCTCTCTCCCCTTTGCCCGCGCGCTCTCTCTCCCCTTTGCCCGCGCGCTCTCTCCTCCCCTTTGCCCGCGCGCTCTCTCCTCCCCTTTGCCCGCGCGCTCTCTCCTCCCCTTTGCCCGCGCGCTCTCTCCCTCCCCTTTGCCCGCGCGCTCTCTCCCTCCCCTTTGCCCGCGCGCTCTCTCCCTCCCCTTTGCCCGCGCGCTCTCTCCCTCCCCTTTGCCCGCGCGCTCTCTCCCTCCCCTTTGCCCGCGCGCTCTCTCCCTCCCCTTTGCCCGCGCGCTCTCTCCCTCCCCTTTGCCCGCGCGCTCTCTCCCTCCCCTTTGCCCGCGCGCTCTCTCCCTCCCCTTTGCCCGCGCGCTCTCTCCCTCCCCTTTGCCCGCGCGCTCTCTCCCTCCCCTTTGCCCGCGCGCTCTCTCCCTCCCCTTTGCCCGCGCGCTCTCTCCCTCCCCTTTGCCCGCGCGCTCTCTCCCTCCCCTTTGCCCGCGCGCTCTCTCCCTCCCCTTTGCCCGCGCGCTCTCTCCCTCCCCTTTGCCCGCGCGCTCTCTCCCTCCCCTTTGCCCGCGCGCTCTCTCCCTCCCCTTTGCCCGCGCGCTCTCTCCCTCCCCTTTGCCCGCGCGCTCTCTCCCTCCCCTTTGCCCGCGCGCTCTCTCCCTCCCCTTTGCCCGCGCGCTCTCTCCCTCCCCTTTGCCCGCGCGCTCTCTCCCTCCCCTTTGCCCGCGCGCTCTCTCCCTCCCCTTTGCCCGCGCGCTCTCTCCCTCCCCTTTGCCCGCGCGCTCTCTCCCTCCCCTTTGCCCGCGCGCTCTCTCCCTCCCCTTTGCCCGCGCGCTCTCTCCCTCCCCTTTGCCCGCGCGCTCTCTCCCTCCCCTTTGCCCGCGCGCTCTCTCCCTCCCCTTTGCCCGCGCGCTCTCTCCCTCCCCTTTGCCCGCGCGCTCTCTCCCTCCCCTTTGCCCGCGCGCTCTCTCCCTCCCCTTTGCCCGCGCGCTCTCTCCCTCCCCTTTGCCCGCGCGCTCTCTCCCTCCCCTTTGCCCGCGCGCTCTCTCCCTCCCCTTTGCCCGCGCGCTCTCTCCCTCCCCTTTGCCCGCGCGCTCTCTCCCTCCCCTTTGCCCGCGCGCTCTCTCCCTCCCCTTTGCCCGCGCGCTCTCTCCCTCCCCTTTGCCCGCGCGCTCTCTCCCTCCCCTTTGCCCGCGCGCTCTCTCCCTCCCCTTTGCCCGCGCGCTCTCTCCCTCCCCTTTGCCCGCGCGCTCTCTCCCTCCCCTTTGCCCGCGCGCTCTCTCCCTCCCCTTTGCCCGCGCGCTCTCTCCCTCCCCTTTGCCCGCGCGCTCTCTCCCTCCCCTTTGCCCGCGCGCTCTCTCCCTCCCCTTTGCCCGCGCGCTCTCTCCCTCCCCTTTGCCCGCGCGCTCTCTCCCTCCCCTTTGCCCGCGCGCTCTCTCCCTCCCCTTTGCCCGCGCGCTCTCTCCCTCCCCTTTGCCCGCGCGCTCTCTCCCTCCCCTTTGCCCGCGCGCTCTCTCCCTCCCCTTTGCCCGCGCGCTCTCTCCCTCCCCTTTGCCCGCGCGCTCTCTCCCTCCCCTTTGCCCGCGCGCTCTCTCCCTCCCCTTTGCCCGCGCGCTCTCTCCCTCCCCTTTGCCCGCGCGCTCTCTCCCTCCCCTTTGCCCGCGCGCTCTCTCCCTCCCCTTTGCCCGCGCGCTCTCTCCCTCCCCTTTGCCCGCGCGCTCTCTCCCTCCCCTTTGCCCGCGCGCTCTCTCCCTCCCCTTTGCCCGCGCGCTCTCTCCCTCCCCTTTGCCCGCGCGCTCTCTCCCTCCCCTTTGCCCGCGCGCTCTCTCCCTCCCCTTTGCCCGCGCGCTCTCTCCCTCCCCTTTGCCCGCGCGCTCTCTCCCTCCCCTTTGCCCGCGCGCTCTCTCCCTCCCCTTTGCCCGCGCGCTCTCTCCCTCCCCTTTGCCCGCGCGCTCTCTCCCTCCCCTTTGCCCGCGCGCTCTCTCCCTCCCCTTTGCCCGCGCGCTCTCTCCCTCCCCTTTGCCCGCGCGCTCTCTCCCTCCCCTTTGCCCGCGCGCTCTCTCCCTCCCCTTTGCCCGCGCGCTCTCTCCCTCCCCTTTGCCCGCGCGCTCTCTCCCTCCCCTTTGCCCGCGCGCTCTCTCCCTCCCCTTTGCCCGCGCACTCTCTCCCTCCCCTTTGCCCGCGCACTCTCTCCCTCCTCTTTGCTCTCTCCCTCTCCCCTTTGTCTGATGTTCTCTCCCCACCGGCCTTCGCCCATTTCTTTTGCCTACTCAATTTAAAAATTAAATTTTACAAACCCTGTGAGCATCTCCCTGCAGGAATCTCTGCAAGTCCCTGTAAATTCGACAATTCCAGATGTGTTTTGCAGTGAGAGTTAGCAGCCCCCAATTCATTGATCATCTTTCACAATATATTTTATCCCCCCTCCTAATTTGCTGGTGTAAAATTCTGTAGATGTATGGCCCCTTACACTGTCCAAGTGACCACATTATACTTGATGAGCCTTGACAGTAAAGTTTTGCAAGTTACTCAGCTAGAGGTGTGTCACAGCCAGAACTGATTCAGCCCTCTTGCTATGTATGCCCATGGAGTGTACAAGTAAGGGTCACTGGATCCTGATTAAACCCTGTTATTTTTGCCTACCTCCCCCTAATAAAGCAGGTGCAGTGAGATCAATCACATCACCCCCCCCCCCGCCAAACAAAATTGTATCTTCCTGTCTGTACAGCTGCCTAACCTTGCACACTATGTTTCCCAGTGATATGTCGGAGGAATGTGACTCCTCTATGTAAAAGCTTTGAGCTTCTGTGGAAAGTTATTTGAGTGTTTGTAAGCATGCTGTATGTACTTCATAGTAAGTTTTGCAATAACTTTTGCACAAGTGAAATATAACTTTCATGGCTCAGTTGGTAGCACACTTACCTCTTGAGTCTGAAGCTTGTGGGTTCAAGGCCCATTACAGAGACATGAGCACGTAATCTGGCTGGCATTCCACTGTAATACTGAGGGAGCGTTGCTGTCTTGGAGATGCTGCCATTCAGATGAGAAATTAAACCATATCTGGTTTGCCATATCTGGTAGAACTAAAAGATCCTGCGGCACTGTTCAAAGAAAAGCAAAGAAATTGTCCCAATTCTTGACCAATATTTGTCGTCCAATACCACTGAAACAATTATTTAGCCATATATCTCCTTGCTATTTGTGGGAGTTTGCTATGCACAAAATGACTGCTATGTTTCTTACATTACAACAGTGATGACACTTCAAAAGTACTTCATTGGCTGTAAATCACTTTGAGATTTTCTGAAGTCCTGAGAAGTGCAAGTCTTTCCCTAACCTTTAGGCATAGTATACTGAACAGAGCATGAGTTGTCAAAGCGGAGGGAGGGCAGTAAAAGTGTTCTCTCTGATACGTTTAGGTTCTCTTTTTTTCCCAGGGCTGTTGGCAAACATTACCAGTTATTCAAGAATCTAACCCTTCTAAACAAACACTCTGGAGTGACAGCAGTCGTGGAGTTGGGGCTTTGGGCTTTTTCTTCATATCAAGTCCCAGAAATATTAAGTAAGAAAAAAATCCTGATCAAAGCTTTTCCTGTTTCAGAAATATTAGTCCATAATGGCTCACCACCACCTCCTTGAGAGCATTTGGCGATGGACAATAAATACCGGCCTCCCCAGTGACACTCACATCCCATGAACAGATTTTTTTTTTAAAAGCTGTTTAGCTGTGTGATGTTTGTTGGAGAAATACGTTGGATAGATTCACTTTCTGTTCTGCAATATATGATAGTTTTAAAATAACCACACTTCATGCATTTCCCATTATTATCCCATTTTTTAGTGTTCGGACTAATCCACCCGATGCAGTGCTGTTGATTTCCCCTTATACTTGCTGACAGTCTTGAAAAATCCAGCAAATGTAAAAGTACTAAGTTCGGCTTGGTTGATTTTTTTTTTTCTTTTGTATGTTCTGTTCATTCTAACATATTGTTTAAGAATCATATAGCAAAAGTTTTAAGAAAAATAAATAATTGAGTTATCAAAATGGTACATGGGATTTCTTTTGAAGTGCAGTGACAGTGAACAGTGAAATATACTGGTCAGTTTGCACTGACAGAGTCCCAGGACAGCATTGAGATGAATAAATCTTGTTGGTGGATATCAGTTCAGAGGGGAATGTTGGAATAAGATTCACCTTTGCTTTGAATAGTGCCATTGGATCATTAATGTCCACCTAAGCAAGCTTATAAAACCTGAACAAAAACAAAAACAGAATTACCTGGAAAAACTCAACAGGTCTGGCAGCATCGGCGGAGAAGAAAAGAGTTGATGTTTCGAGTCCTCGTGACCCTTCGACAGAATTATAAAACCTGACCCTGTCTCATCTGAAGGATCTTCATCAATCCCACATTTCCTCAGCAGTGGGCAAGTCAGCATCATTTAGTGCAAGTGGAGTGTGCTCGGATATTTTCTTTTTTGTTCATTCCAGGGATGTGGGTGACCCTGCCCAGACCAGCATTTATTGTCCTTGAGAAGGTTGTGGTGAGTCACCACCTTAAACCGCTGCAGCTCATGAGATATAGAAACACGCACAGTGCTGTTAGGGAGGGAGTTCTAGGGTTTTGATCGGGGGCAGTTAAATAACGGCGATATATTCCCAAGTCAGGTTGGCGTGTGGCTTGGAGGGGAACTTGCAGGTGGTGGTGTTTTATGTGCCTGATTCCTTTGTTCTCCTAGTTGGTAGAGGTCATGGGTTTGAAAAGTACTGTCAAAGGAGCCCTTGTCGAGTTGCTGTAGTGCATCATGTATATGGTACACACTGCTGCCATGGTGAACCAGGAGGGAGTGAATGTGCTATTTTGTCCTGAATGGTGTTGAGCTTCTTGAGTGGTGATGCTGGGGGATATTCCATCACACTCCTGACTTGTGCCTTGTAAATGGTGGATGGACTTTGCGGCATCTACAGAGCATTCATAGCTGTAGAACATTGGCAGAGGTCACTTGGCTGCTTATCACTCAGCTAAAAGCCAAACTCTTGAGATGTATTTTTAGTCTTTACTGGGGTGGGTATAAAATGAAAGATGTAATGCAGATAAACTTATGCATACTTATACAACTGGATAACTCTGCAAGCAATATCTTGTACTGGAATGCCTTGACTTCGCTCTGAGCTAATCTACACTCCGAGTATAAAATGGAATCCTCTTAAGAGAGAATTGGTAGTTTTCATGAGTTTTAAACTTTGAGACTTGTTGTCCATCACTGGAACTGCTCAGCCCTGAATTGTGAAAATCTCAGCGTGGCCTATTGGCACCAATACTGATATCAGTTCAGGCATTCATGTGAGTTATTCCTATTACACAGGTGATAAATAAATCTTTTCTAGTTTTTTACATCGTCTACATTTTGAGTTAAATTGAAAAAATAGAGGACAGCTGAAGTGGTTTAACGGTCTTCCCATCTCTGGAAATCAGCACTAATTCTCATCCAGGTAAGAGAGGGCAATGCCACAGTGAAAGAAGGCAGCCTTATAGAAAGGAATTTGTGCATCGCCAATATTTCATCATAGATATGAGCTTGCAGCCCAAAGCCATGTGTCTTAATGCAAGTTAAAAGTCTCAGTTCAGAGGCCATAGGCTGTGTTCAGATATAAATCTCTGTGCTGCAGTAGCACAGGCTGCTGTAAGGCTGGGTTCAACAAATGATTGAGAAGAATGGAGGGAACTTTACTGAGTGTGGCCTGCATCATAGGAGTGCTGGATATCAGAAGGTGCCTAAAGCAAGTGTATTCTGTGCCCCAGTATCCTTCAGCTTTATCATCTTGGGGGAATTAATCAGAGATTCACAAAAAGAAAATATTTTATCCCTCTACTCCCTGATGTAATTGTGATCATGGTGTATTTCTTGCTAGCATTGAATAAATCTGGTGTATGTCTAATTTTTACAATTGTTATATATTTTTCAGGTTAATGATTTGTCAGCTGCAAACACCAAGCCAAAGATGACGAAGTTGGGGTTCCTGCGGTTGTCGTATGAAAAGCAGGACACCCTGCTGAAGCTGCTCATTCTGTCCATGGCAGCTGTGCTCTGTAAGTTTCAACTGGGGTTTAGCTTATTACATCATAAGAATAGAAGCACAACTCGTACTCTTACAATTCCGTATCAATCCCCATCACACCATCTCCTGTTGTCTCCTTCATACCTCAGACCTAGAAACTGAAAAATCTCTGCCCCTCTTTCCTTCTTTTAAAACCTAAGCTTGTTTCTACTACTTGCCTGACTTTTCCTCCTTCCTCTATGACTTTAAGTGGTCTTAGAACCATAGAAAGCTTACAGCACAGGAAGAGGCCACTTGGCCCATCATGTCAGCACCAGCCGAGAAACAAGCCACCCAGCCTAATCCCACTTTCCAGCATTTGGTCCGTAGCCCTGCAGGTTATGGCACTTGAGGTGCATATCCAGAAACCTTTTAAATGAGTTGAGGGTTTCTGCCTCTATTACCATTTCAGGTAGTGAGTTCCAGACCCTTATCGCCCTCTGGGTGAAAAAGAAATTTCCTCATCTCCCCTTTAATCTTTCTAACAATCATGTTAAATCAGTGCCCCCTTGCCACTGATCTCGCTGCTAAAATAAATAAGCCCCTCACAATTTTGTATATCTCAATCAAATCTCCCCTCTGCCTCCTCTGCTCCAAGGAGAACAACCCCAGCCTATCCAATCTTTCCTCATGGGCTGCATTTTTCCAGACTTCGCAACATCCTCGTAAATCTCTACCCTCTCTAGTGCAATTATAGCCTTTCTGTAATGAGTTGACTTGAACTGCACACAGTTGTGGCCTAATTAATGATTTCTACAGTTCCAGCATAACCTCCCTGTTCTTGTATTCTATACCTCAGCTAATAAATGAATGATTCCATGTGCTTTCTTATCCACCAAGTTGACCTGCCCTGCTACCTCAAGGGATCTGTTGACATTCACTCCAAAGTCCCTCACTTCCTCTACATCTCTCAGTATTCTCCCATTGATTGTGTATTCCTTTGCCTCGTTTGACCTCCCCAAATGCATCACTTCACACTTCTCTGGGTTGAATTCCATTTGCCACTTTTCTGCTCATTGATATCTTCCTGCAGTCTGCAGCTACCCCCCTCACTGTCAACCACATGGCTAATTTTTGTGTCACAGAATCATACAGAACCACAGAGCAGAAGAGGCCCTTCGGCCCATCGAGTCTGCACCGACACGTGAGAAACACCTGACATACCTCCCTAATCCCATTTACCAGCACTTGGCCCATAGCCTTGAATGTTATGACCTGCCAAGTGCTCATCCAGATACTTTTTAAAGGAGGTGAGGCAACCCGCCTCCACCACCCTGCCAGGCAGCGCATTCCAGACCGTCACCACCCTCTGGGTAAAAAGAATTTTCCTCACATCCCCCCTAAAACTCCTGCCCCTCATCTTGAACTTATGTCCCCTCGTGACTGACCCTTCAACTAAGGGGAACAGCTGCTCCCTATCCACCCTGTCCATGCCCCTCATGATCTTGTACACTTTGATCGGGTTGCCCCTCAGTCTTCTCTGCTCCAATGAAAGCAACCCAAGTCTATCCAACGTCTCTTCATAACTTAAATGTTTCATTCCAGGCAACATCCTGATGAATCTCCTCTGCACCCCCTCCAGTGCATTCACATCCTTCCTATAATGTGGTGACCAGAACTGCACACAGTACTCCAGCTGTGGCCTCACCAAGGTTCTGTACAACTCCAACATGACCTCCCTACTTTTGTAATCTATGCCTCGAATGATAAAGGCTAGTGTCCCATATGCCTTTTTCACCACCTCACTAACATGCACCTCTGTCTTCAGAGATCTATGGATACACACGCCATGGTCCCTTTGTTCCTCAGAACTTCCTAGTGTCATGCTGTTCATTGAATACTTCCTTGTCAAATTACTCCTTCCAAAGCGTATCACCTCACATTTTTCAGGGTTAAATTCCATCTTCCACTTATCTGTCCATTTGACCATCCCGGCTATATCTTTCTGTAGCCCAAGACACTCAACCTCACTGTTAACCAACCACCCAACCAATCTTTGTGTCATCTGCAAACTTACTAATCCTACCCCCCACATAGTCATCTGTCGTTTATCTAAATGACGAATGTGAGCCACTGTGGTACACCACTAGACACTGGCTTCCAGTCACTAAAGCATCTTTCTGTCATCACCCTGTCTCCTACAACTAAGCCAATTTTGAATCCACCTTATCAAATTACCCTGTTTCCCATGTACATTTGCCGCCTTTATAAATCTCCCATATGGGACCTTTTCAAAGACTTTGCTGAAGTCCATATAAACTACGTCAACTGCACTACCCTCATCTACACACCTGGCCACCTCCTCAAAAAATTCAAATTTGTTAGGCATGACCTCCTTCTGACAAAGCTATGCTGACTATCCCTGATCAAACCTTGCCTCTCCAAGTGAGAGAGATTCTCTCCTTCAGAATTTTCACCAATAGTTTCCCTACCACTGATGTAAGACTCACTGGCTTCTCTCTACAACCCTTCTTAAATAGCAGAACCACATTAGCTGTTCTCCAATCCTCTGGCACCTCCCCCCTGGCCAGAGAGGAATTAAAAATTTGGGTCAGATCCCCTGCAATCTCCTCTCTTGCCTCCCTCAGCAGTCTGGGACACAAATCAACAGACCTGGAGATTTGTCCACTTTTAAGCCTGCCAACACCTCCAATAACTTGTCACTCTGTATGTCAATTTGCTCAAGAACCTCGCAATCTCTCTCCCCGAGTTCGATACCTTCATCCTCATTCTCTTGGGTGAAGATGGACGTGAAGTATTCATTCAACTGTCTACCAATGTCCTGTAGCTCCACCCATAGATTGCCCCCTTGGTCCCTAACGGGCCCTACTCTTTCCCTGGTTACCCTCTTCCCATTGATATACTTATAGAGTATCTTGGGATTTTCTCTACTTTTACCAGCCAGAGCTTTCTCATGTCCCCTCTTTGCTCTCCTAATTGCTTTCTTAAGCTCCACCCTGCACTTTCTGTATTCCAATAATGCCTCCGCTGATTTGCTCCCCTTGTACCTGCTAAAAGCCTCTTTTCTTTCTCATCGTATTCTGAATATCTCTGGTCACCCAAGGTTCTCTGGGCTTGTTACTCCTTCCCATCATCGTCAGTGATCTTACCCCTACATTTAGATCCAAATCATTAATATATACCACACAAAGCAGGGATCCTAGCAGTGAGCTCTGCAGAACCCTACTGGAAATAGCCTCCCGATCACCAAATCACCCGGCAACAATTACCCTTGTTTCCTGCCATTGGGCCAATTTTGGGATCCGGGGAATGTAGCGAGCTGGAGACATGGGCTTTTTTTTTAACCAGTCTGTCATGTGTGACCTTGTCAAAAGCCTTGCTAAAATCTATCAAACCACATCAAATGCACTTCATCAATCCTCCTTGTTCTTTCCTTAAAACATTCAATCACGTTAGTCAGACATGATCTTCCTTTAAGAAATTCATGCTGATTAATCCATGTTTTTCAAAGTGGCAGTTTATCCTGACTCTAGAATTAATTCCAATAATTTGCCCACTATTGAGGTTAGACTGACTGGTCTGTAACTATTTGGCCTATCCCTTGCTTGCTTCTTAAACAAATGTACAATGTTAGCAGTCCTCCAGCACCACACTTATATCCAGTGGGGATTGGAAAATGATGGTCAGACCTTCCACTGTTTCCTCCATGACTTCTTGTAACAGCCCGGGGAACATTTCATCTGGCGCTGGTGATTTATTCACTTTCAAGGATGTAAATCCTATTAATACTTCCTGTCTCCTATGCTTATCACATCCAATGCTTCACACTCCTCCTCCTTAACTGCAATATCTGCATCATCTTCCTCTTTTGTGAAGACAAACACAAAGTATCCATAACAACCATTTCAAAATCTTCTGCCTCTATACATAGGTTACCTTTTTTGCTCTTTAATGGCCCTGATTCTTTCCTTAGTTATTCTCTTACTCTTAATGCATTGATAAAACATCTTTGGGTTCTCTTGGTTTTACTTGCCAATATTCTTTCATGCCCTCTCTTTGTTTCCCTAATCTTATTTTTGATTTCACCCCTCCACTTTCTGTACTCTGCTTAGCTTTCTGCAGTATTGCGTTCTCAGTGTAAGCTTTCCTTTTCTGCTTTATCTTACCCTGTAAGCTCCTTGACATCCAGGGGACTCTAGATTTGGCCCCCCACCCTTTTTCTTTGTATGAACATGTTTACTTTGTTCTTTCACTGTGGGCCTGACCCTTTACCAATGGCCCTGTAATTTTTGTAGTAAGATCTTTCATTGTTTAATGTAACCCATGTATGGCTTTACTGAAAAGATCCCCATAATTTCTACAGTTTAGCAGGTTTAGCCTTGATATAAAATGTTACCAGTTTTGCATTGAATCTAAGCTTGTCCTGTACATTGGGTTTTTAAGCTGCTACGTAACTCCAGAAGAGGAGGGTGTGGGATTCTTTATCCTATGGAAATTCTATGTGTGCACTATAACTGCAAGCGTCAGCAAGGAGTGAAACAACTTCACACTAATGCTGCAGTCGTATATGTATCTAAAATAAAATTGTTTAAAGCTGCTTAAAACTTCAAAGCTTTTGCTTGCAGAAACTTTCGAAAGCCCACCGTCTTCCATATTAAGTTATTTTTCCTCGACACGCCTGTTCCCTTCTAGGGCTTGGCATCATCCAATTTATCACTGAAGTGCTACAGACACCATAGGCCCAGTCAGCCAGATCTTCCAGTCATTCAGCTGAGATTGGCATTCACAACACATGCAAATTATAGGACTTTGAGACATTCCCATGTTGTGAAAGATGCTGTATAAATGTTAGTTTTGAAGTGGAAAGTAGAAGTCTTGCTCCATTGCTGACACTGGAGTAGGAAGACCTAATTGTTCCTATAAAAAAAGAGTGAAATGTGAGAGGAGCAGTTTGGTACCAAATACAGTACTTATCTTAGTGGGCTAGCTTGCATTCCTGAAAAATTACATTCGTTGAAAATTTGCTGTTTGAATCAACATTTGTGCTATACATAAAATGTTGATCCTTCTGTTAATTTCACATGAACCATTATATATGTTTTATATTATAGAATCATAGAAGCTTACAGCACAGAAGGAAGCCATTTGGCCCATCATGTCTGTGCTGGCCTTAAAAGAGCTATCCAGCCTAATCCCACTTTCCAGTTCTCGATCCGTAGCCTTGTAGGCTGCAGCACCTGCATATCCAAGTACTTGTTAAAAGTGATGAGGCTTGCTGCCACTCCCACTCTTTTCAGGCAGTGAGTTCCAGACTCCCACCACCTTCTAGGTAAAAATAAATTTCTCCTCAAACTCCTCTCTAATCCTTCTAACAAATATGTTAAATCTATGTCCCCTAATTATTGACCTCTTCAATGAGGGAAATAGGTCCTTCCTATCCATTCAGTCTAGGCCCTTCATTATTTTATGCACCTCAATGAAATCTCTCCATTGTACTGGTGAATGTGGATTAAATGGTCTTGGGGATAAGAATTTCCTGCATATTTAGAAGGAAACTTGGGTGAAATACACAACTTCCCTTTCAGTTAAGCATCTTGTGGGCATCACTGTATTCTGGTCCCTCTTTGGAGAACTGAGATACTTAATCAGGCTCAGTCAATGGAATGTAGACAAAATAATTTTTCCAGGAAAATATGTCAGAAAATCAATAAGGGAGCTGTCTGTTTTAGATCTAATATTGTGCAATGAGAAATGGTCAATTAACCTTATAGTAAAGGAGACTCTAGAAAATAGTGATCATAAAATAATTTGCAATTTGCAATAGATATGCATTCCACTAAGAAATAAAAACTCCATGGAAAAATGGTCCAACCATGGCTAGCGGTACAATCCCAGATTTGCACTAAGTGCCGTAGTGGATGGGAATGGGGACGTTTTACTAGCTGGCTGTAATGGTGGCTTTTCACGCCACATTGTCCACTTTCCACCTCAATAATTATGCAGCCACAGGGAACATGCCGTCTTGCTGGTGGGCGGCCTCTGAATCACCCACCACGCCATTACTCACTGTTCCCTCACTTTGGGTGCCATATCTAAACTGCAGCCGCGTGCACAGTTCTCAATGCTTGCAGCCCAGGACTGCTCCAGTTAAGACATGACCCTGAAAGCCAAGAAGAGTTCAGTGACCCGTCACTGGAATGCCTTTTGGAGGCTCACTGTGATGTCCTCCGGCCCCCGCTCTGGCCGCAAGAGATCCAATAATCTCACCACTCCAGCTTGGGAGGCGGTGGCAGTGGTGATCAATGCCAACACTACCCAGAAAGGTTGGCCATCCAGTGCAGAAAAAGGATGAATGATCTCATCAGTGCAGCCAGGGTAAGACAACCATCTCATCACTCTAAACACCCACACTCATAAGCCCATCGTACATTTACTGACATCTCACTAACTGCAAACTCAAGGGACATCACCACTCACTTTCTCACACACACCCTCACATTTCCATCTGGCCTCATCTCCTCTGGAGTCTGCCTCCTTAGCCCTCACCATCTTGAGGCCAGTTGCTCAGAGCAGCGTGTGCCCCCAGGATCTATACAGGCACCTGGGATACTCCCCTCACTCTGCAGCCTCTTCCCTTGCCTGAGGTCCCTTCTTCCCCTTCCCTAAGCCCTAGTCCTGCAGTTGTTGAAGGGTCACCCCCGCCTTACGGCTGGTCTGGTAGGGGGGCCGATATGGAGGGATGATTTCGGCGGGCAGGGATTATAATGATATGCAAGTGTTTTAAAATGCCATTCCCGAAAGTGCGGAAGTGGGAATCGCAGCCTGCCATTGACAGGTGGAGTGGATGATCGCCAACTGCTTTCACGATGTCGTGGAACCGATTTTTGGCCTTCCCGGCATATTGTCTGCTCATGCCTGCCATAATGCCCAACGCCACAGGGACGGAAAATTCCAGCCTAAAGATTAGGAGGATTTTAGATTATCGAGAATTGTTAGAGAAAATAGAATACAAGAGTAAGTTAGCAAGATACATAAAATCAGATTGTGAAAACTTTGATGGGAACATTAAGTAGAAAGACATTATGTCTAAGCAAAAAATGGGACCCTTAAGGGCAGAGCCCAGAGAAAGTATAATGGAGAATATGGAATTGGCGGAGACATTAAACAAATACTTTATGGTAAAATGTAACAAAAATCAGTGGCAAAAAAGAGGATATTACGTAAAATTAGAGCTCATAGAATTTTGCGGTAATATATTAGCATAGATTGATGATCGGTTAATGGACAGGTAATTTTTCAGTTGGCAGGTTATAACAAGCCAGTTACCACAAGGACTGATGTTTTGATCTCAACTGTTTATAATCTATGTCAATGGCTTAAATGTGGGGATCAAGTATAATGCCTGTAAGTTCGATGGGAAACAGTTGGCCCCACATTCTCCACTGGCTGAGAGGGCATGCAGGCATCCCACTGTGGCCTTTAACAGTACTGTACTATAACTGTGCTTCTGAGAAGGCCTGAGGATGGTCACGTTCATCAATTTCACCCATGGGAAGAGGCCCCTTCCTGTGAACAGAACTCTTCATGCAGGGAAAAGCACGTTTAAACCCTTGTTCTCCATGGAAAAGTGCTTTGGTGGTGGAAACTTGGCTTCTATAATTTCTATCAAGGATTGATAGTGTTAGTGTTAGTTCATATTGTACTCCTACACTGCAGCTGCAGCCTCTTTCTGATCTGGCACTTATTTCAGGCACTGCCACCTTATATCAGCCAGTTTTAATGATCTGAGCTCTAGGTGCCTGTATAGATCCTGGGCTGCAAGAGTAACAATTACAGCAAATTGTTTTTTTTAAACAAATATACAGCTCAAGGTTTTGTTTAAAAAAAGGTCATGTGAAGTTGCCTATATAAGACTTCATTTTAGGCTTTATCTGTGGCTTAGGAATCTATGCTTCAGGCCCAGAAATGTTCATTTATCCTGTTGTCATGCCATCCAACATGTATGGCTGAGAAGTGGCTTGGGTGATCCATCATGCTTCTGCCAGTGCCACTTTGAAACATTCTGTAGGAGACTAGGAATGTTATTAAGCTACCCTTGAGCTCAATTCTGTGCAGCACTGAGCTGACAGATGCGTAAGGACATTTTAGGCACTCTTCTATTGTTTTGTGCGGCCAATTATACAGAGGATACATGGCACAGATCCAGGCAATTTTTTATATTCCACTCATGCCTCTTCCCATCTTTTCTTATATCTCAGAAACTTTACAGTGCAAATGGAGGCCATTCTCTGAAAGAGCATTCTACCTAGTCCCACTCTCTTGCCTTATTCCCGTAACCTTGCACATTCTTTCTTTTCGGATAGCAATCCAATTCCCTTTTGAATACCTCGATCGAACCTGCTTCCACTACCCTCTTACGAGTTTTGTTCCAGACTCCAGGGTGAATAATGTTTCCTCACCTCACTTTTACTCCTTTTGCCAATTATTTTGAATCTGTACCCTCTAGTTCTTGATGCTCACTTGAGTGGTGACAGTTTCTCACTATTTATCCTGTCCTTGCCCCTCAGGATCTTGACTACCTCTGTCAAGACTCCCCTCAGCTTTCTTTTTTCCAAGGAAAACAGTCCCAACCACATAGCTACAGTTCTTTATCCCTGGATTCATTCTTGTGAATCACTTCTGTACTCTCTCTCTCTCTCTCTATATCTTCCTCAAATATGGCACCTAGTACTGGACGCAGTATTTCAAATCTGACCTAACTAGTGTCTTACTCTAGTGACCTCCTCACACTTGTACTCAATGCCACTATTAATAAAGCTAAAGATACTATATGCATTATTACCTGCTCTCTCAACATGCCCTGCCATCTTCAATGACCTCTGTACATATAGACCAAGATCCCTCTGTTCCTGCACCTCCTTTAGAGTTTCTCTCTTTATTTTATATTGTCTCACCATATTGCTCCTGCCAAAATCAATCATCCAAGTCTATCATCATAACCCACTATTCCCTCTACACTCACTTACTTCCCTTTAAATGTATCTTTAGTTGCTTCATCCTCTTGCAGTGGTAACAAGCTCCATATTCTTGCCACTTGTTTGGTGAAGCAGTTTCTTCTGAATTCCCTATTGGATTTCTTGGTTACTATCTTATATGCAGGTAATTATAGATTTTGTTTATTCATTATACCAAACACCATCCTGACTTGGCAAGTAGGGAGTATTCCATCACATTCCTGACTTGTGATTTGTAGGGGAGTCAGGAGGTGAGTTACTTGCCGGCGGATTCCTAGCATCTGACCTGCTCTTGTAGCCACAGTATTTATATGGTTAGTCCAGTTCAGTTTCTGGTCAATGGTAACAGCTCTCTCTCCCTGCCTTCACCCCCCTCACTCACCCCCCCCACACACCCCCCTCCCCACCCCCACCACCACACAAAGGATTTTGACATTGGGAGGTTCAGCAATGGTAATGCCACTGAATGTCAAGGGACGGCAGTTAGATTCTTTCTTGTTGGAGGTGGTCATTGCCTGATGCTTGTGTGGCATGAATGTTACTTGCCACTTGTCAGCTCAAGCCTGAATATTGCCCAGGATTTGCTGCAGGAGTTCAAAAAGGTGGCCAATCTTCTCAATTGCAACTGGTCAGCGATGTCCATATCCCAAGAATGAATGAATAAAAAAGACAGCAGGGCAGCCAGAGATATCTTGTTAAATAGTCAATTGGAAGTGTTCTCTCTGGTCATATATTGCTATTCCATCTGTGCAGTGTGCCTGAGTATCTTTTTTTTTACCCCTTCCACTGTCAAAGGGGGATAGATGTGTCTTATAAATTTAACCTGTATTAACTGCTAATGCATCTTCAATTCATTCCTTTTTCTTCAAATTCCTCCATTTTTCCTTCCAATTTCTCCAGCATTTAGCTAAGTTGTCATCTTTCTACCCACTGAAAAGATGGGTTGTCTTTATGCATGGCCCTCCATCCCACATTTGCTTTCAGATTGTGACATTTTCTGAGCTTCTGCTCAAAACCCTCAACTATTTAACAAAATGCAATCCCAAAATATTAAAAGACCAGATTAGGATCGTGGTTCAACGAGACTAATACTTAAACCTCCCAGCCCCACCTCACCAAAAGCACAGTTGACGTGATGGACAAGAGGAATTTTACAGCAATTTAAACTGGTAACTGGCTATTGTAAGCCAGAGATTAAGTTATTTCACAAAAATTATTAACTTCAGTCTTTGATTAGTGTAATATATTTGAGTACCTGTGTTGAGATTAGTGTTAAGTGTACTAAGACATCAGTGAACTGGATATAATGGTTATACAAATTTTTGTGCTTTGTTCCACAGCATTTTCCACCAGATTGTTCTCTGTATTGAGGTTTGAGAGTGTGATCCATGAGTTTGATCCGTAAGTACCGCTACAAAGTCCTTTTCTTTTATTGTTGAAAAATATACCAAACTTTGGTAGTTTTCAGTTAATGTACTTTTAAGGTATTTTAGTTTTGCAACTAGCAAGCTTGTTAAGTTGGTAAAAAGGGAAAAAAATAGAATATGAGTAAGCTAAGCAGGGATATAAAAACAGATTATAAGAGGTTTCACAAATATATAAAAAGGAAGAAAGTAACTAAAGTAAACTTTAGCCCTGTGAAAGCTGAGACTGGAAATACCTTGGGGAATGAGGAAATGGCAAAGACATTGAACAAATATTTTGCGCCTGTCTTCACAGCAGAATACACAAGTTGACACCAGAAATAGAGACTAACCTAAGCACTACAAAGAGTAAGGAAATTCAGATAGTTAATATCTGTACAGGAGAAATTTAGGGGACTAAAATTCGACAAATCCCTAGGACCTAATGACCTACATCCTAGCATTCTAAAACAGATAGCTGCAGAGATGTTGGATGCCTTGGCTATGATTTTCCAAAATTCCCTAGATTCTGAAAAGTTTCAACAGATTGGAAGTTAGCAATTGTGACATTGCTATTCAAGAAAGGGTGGGGGGCACGGAGAGAAAACCAGGAACTACAGGCCAGTTGGCCTGAGATCAGTCATTGGGTAAATGCTGGAATCTATTATAATGGAAGTCCTAACAATGCACTTAGAAAGTTATAGTATTATCAGACAAAGTCAATATGGTTCTACGAAAGGGAAATCCTGTTTAACAAATTTACTAGAGCTTTTTGAGGATGTAAGTAGTGGGGTAGAGAGATAGGAACCAGTAGACATAGGATGCCTGGATTTTCCAAAGGCATTCAATAAGGTGCCACTCAAAGGTTAATGGGCAAGATTAGGGTTCATGGAGTTGGGGTAATATACCAGCATAGATAGAGGATTGGTTAATGAACAGGAAGCAAATAGTAGATATAAATGGGGCAAATTCAAGTTGGCAGGCTGTGGCTGGAGGAGTGCTGCAAGGATCAGTGCTGGGGCCTCACCTATTTACAACCTATAGTAATAATTTAGGCAGAGACAATGATGTATCTAAGTTTGCTGATGAAACAAAGCTATATGGAAATGTAAGCTGTAAGGAGGACACTGGTTGCAAAGAGATATAGTCAGGTTCAGTGAGTGGACAGCAAGATGGCAGGTTGACTATAATGTGGGGAAGTGTGAAGTTATTCGCTTTGGTCATAAGGATAGAAAAGCTGAATATTTTTAAAAGGCATGAAACTTGTAAATGTTGCTGTTCATAGAGTCTTGCTTGTGCTCGTACAGATACAGCAAGCAATTAGGAAGACAAATGACATGTTGGCCTTTAATGCAAGGGGATTGGAGTACAAGAATAAAGTAGTCTTGGAACAATTGTGCAGGGCTTTGGTGAGCCCAAAGCTGTAATACTGTGGTACAGTTTTGCTCTCCATATGTAAGGAAGGATATACTTGTACTGGAGGCAGTACAGAGAAGGTTCACTAGATCGATCACTGGGATGGGAGGGTTGTCCTATGGTGAGAGGCTGAGTAAATTGGTTCTATGTATCCCTTGAAGTTCAGAAGAATGAGAGGTGACCCCATTGTAACAAAAGATCTAAAGGGACTTGACAGTTTAGACACTGAGAAGTTGATTCCCCTGACTGGGGAACCTAAAACAAGGGGGCACAGTCTCAGGATAAGGAGATGATCATTTAGGACTGAGAGGAGGATAAATAACTTCACTCAAAGGGTTGTGAATCTTTGGAATTCTCTATCCCAGAGGGTTGTAGATGCTCTATTATTGAATATATTTAAGGGTGGAATAGATTTTTGTTGTCTCAAGAAATCAAGGGATATGGGAAGAAGGTGGGAAAGTGGTGCTGAAATTCAAGATCAGCCAAGATCATATTGAATGACGAAGCAGACTCAATGGGCTGTATGATCTACTCCTCCTATCTCCTTTGTTCTTGTATGTATTGCAGCAACTTTAACATTTGTGGATCTCCACCAATTGTGCTTTTAAAACTCATTAGAAGGTGGTCTTCAAAACCATGGGGAAGTCACTTGCCCCTCCTTTTGGCAAGTAATTCAGGCCATTGGGTGGAACTGCGAGTGGCAGGATGGGGATTAATTTGGAAAAGCCAGAGCCTGGCAATCATAAACAGCCCAACTTTACAGTGCTAGTGTTCAGTATTATTTTCACACACTCGGTGGGGGTTGGATCTTCATTGTAGCATCTAATAATCTTTGCAATTGCATAGCAGGATTATGCAAGGTTTGGAATGTGTTTTGCAAAAGTAATGCACAAAGCGGGTAAGAGCTTCATAAACTATAATAAAATAGCTTCAGCCGTTTATTTGCACCAGCTCAGGCGTAAGATTTTTAACATACTTGATGCAGCACAGGAGGGTGACATGCCGCCTCTGGAAGAACCAACCAATTAGTCACACTCCCCTGCTCCATGCTAGTTTTTCCTCTTTGAGTAAAAATCTAGTTCCCTTTTGTAAGTCACTATTGAATTTGCTTCCACCACCCTTTCAGGCAGCACATTCCAGATCATCATAATTCACTGAGTAAAATGTACTTCTCATCTTCCCTCTGCTTATTTGCCAATTATTTTAAATTTGTGACCCATCCTGCTCCAGTGGAAACAATCGCTCTCTTAATCCCTCTTCATTTCTCTGTTAAATCTCCACTCCTTCACTGCTCTAAGAACTATCCCATCTTCTCTAATCTCTCCACTTAACTGAAATTAATACAGTTATTCTGTATGGGTGTAGCGGTTTCTTAACCTGTTCCAATTTTTGCAGGTTGGGCATGGTTGATGGGTATCTGGTTCCCTATCAAAATAATTTACTGACTGATGCAAAGGAATATCATAGAGTATACCTATTGAAACTTCTTATGAATGTATGTAAATACCCCTTAGAGCATACCTTTGACCAAACTTTGGATCAGTTTTCCTAGTGTCTTTGTTTCGGTGCCTATTTTTGTTAGATTAAGCCTCTGATGCTTTTTCCTTATCCTTAGGGTGTGGGTATCACTGGCATAGTCAACCTTTACTGCCTGTCCATCCCTAGTTGCCTTTGAGAAGATAGTGCTGAGCTGCCTTCTAGAACTGCTGCAGTTTTTGGAAGTTTTTCTACGTTTTTGCAATGTGTAAATATTTAAAAGTAGTAATTATTTGGAACCTACTGTGTTCTTTCTCACCTGATACCTCAAAACATCCTTAGGTATTTCAATTACCGGACCACTCGCTTCCTCACTGAAGAGGGTTTCTACAAGTTCCATAACTGGTTCGATGATCGAGCCTGGTATCCACTAGGCAGGATTATTGGAGGAACAATCTACCCAGGTCAGTAGAGTTCTAGTACTCCAAGCAGTTATATTATTGACCTCTTATTTAATACGTCAAGTGTCGATGTTTAATTTCGTTTGCTACACCTGTGAACCATTGAGTGCCATGGCTGTGTTACGCTGTAAAAATTGGAAACTCAGCCAGTATTAGTAACATTTCCTGGCTTGATGTTTTAAAACAGTCGCAAGTTGTTCAGGAAATCTGAAACAGTCCTGTCTATCTTTAAATTAACGGGCCTTTTGTAACCTCAAAATTGTCATTGGGGGAAATCAGTCGCTAAATTTTTAATGATTTTGCCTTCAGAGTGCAGTAGAACCTGAAGGGAGGAAGCTGAGAAATTTAAGTGAATTGTGTTTTTTCTGAAAGAAAGTTTAGAATAGGAATTAAAATGAGAGAGATTGGGAAACTAGAGGAGAGAGGAAGAAGAGAGGAGCAGAATTAAGTTTCTGAAATAGTTTTATTTATAGTAGTAATGCTGTAACAGTACTAGTCCTGGGTAGCTTTATTACTGTAATATTATGGTTTATTATAAAAGCATGGAAGATTGAACATAAAATGGCAGGACCTGAACTTGATGGTGCCGTTAGGGTTAAGATCAATTTACATTCCAGGATGGAGCCAGAAATCAACCTTTCAGGTAGAAGTTGGTCATTTTGAACAAATTATTCTCCCTACCTTGTTCTGCAGTAACACAGCAAGTATATGTTCATACAGGGTACTATCCAATCAGCCAGAAAAGCATCCGTGTCTTTAAATATTTTGTTGCCTTTGTATTGCATTCACTCACTGGTAATTTGGTAGTATAACTTGAGCTCCCATAAGTGTTAAAAGGATGTGCAATAATGTCCATGCATATGGTGCGGCATGGGTTTTATTTTGGGTGATAACACAGATATTTTCTTATTTGTTTGAGCGAAACCTGCAATATTAAATTATTTATTTTCAGGTCTTATGATCACTTCTGCTGCTCTTTACCATGTGCTGCACTTCTTCCACATCGCAGTCGACATCAGGAATGTCTGTGTGTTTCTGGCTCCCCTCTTTTCATCTTTCACCACCATTGTCACTTACCATTTAACAAAGGAACTGAAGGTAGGAATTGAGCCATGGTCCCCATAAACCAGAAAATGTACACTAATGGAGTATAGAGACCCATTCAAACTGGCTCTGACCAGCTTTTCTAACTGGAAATCTGAAATAAAAACAGAAAATGCGTGAAATGTGCAACAGGTCAGGCAGCATCTGTGGAGTGAGAAACAGAGTTAATGTTTCAAGTCTGGCAAACAACCTGAACACTAACTCTGGTTGTCCATGTTTTCGTATCATATTGGCTTATTTACATTACACCATGACTTTCCGTTTCCAGAAGGTAAGTTCTTTCGTTAACCAGTTGAGGCAGGTTGAGCACTTGGTCTCCTGGTGTCGAGAAAGAAGTGGTAAGCAGTGCTGCCAGAGATGATCACTTGCATTTGCCTTTGGTGACCTAGATATCTTTCACAAGTGTTTTAAGGCCAGCCCCAGGAGGTTCTTTACTTCAGTCCCAGCAATGACACAAGCTCCTTTATATCAGAGCTGCAACTGAAATAGGAGCTACTATCACAAAGACCATAATACGAGTTGATCACGATGCACATTGTTTGTCCTGGCTCGGTGGTTAGCACTTCAGCTTTGTTTCATCAAAGGTGATTTGTCATCCTCAATTTGTGCAACTGGAAATAAAATCCAACCTGTGAGTAAACTGAAACCCCATCACTTCCCACAAAGCATTTCATGTTTTGTATGCACAGCGTTTTCTGGCTTTTGTTTCAGATTTTGAACATTTGGCAACTGTTTTTATTTTTAAAATAATTCCCTGTCTGCGCTGTGTGTAGGAATGTTAATATGCCGTTTGTGTTACAGGATGCTGGTGCTGGCTTGTTAGCTGCTGCCATGATTGCGGTGGTCCCTGGTTATATCTCTCGGTCTGTAGCTGGCTCCTATGATAATGAAGGTGAGTACCCAACTCAAGCATCCTTTGCGTTGGATGAATCGATTTAATTAATCTGGAGCTGCAGCAATTTCAGTAATGCAAATGGCATTCTAAATTCCTAATATCGAAATAAATAATTCAAGTAGTGCTTAATTTCCTTGCTGAAACTGAGCCTTATTTGTCGATGATTGCCATCTGTGTCGTCACCAGGACCACCTACTTTCCGCACCTATTTTCACCTAATATCACCCAACTCTACCCCACTCAGCTAATTTGCTGCTGAAGCCCTCATACCTTTATTACCTCTAAACTTGACCATTCCAATATTCTCCTGACAGGCTTCCCATCATCCAATGTCCATAAACCTGAGTTCATCCACTCTGCCCGTATCCTAACTCGCACTTCGTCCCACTCACCAATCACTTCTGTGCTTGTTGACCTATATTGGCTCCCAATCCACCACATCTCATTTTCAAAATTCTCATCCTTGTTTTCAAATCTGTCATGGCCTTGTGCCTCCCTATCTCGTAATCTTTGAGATCTCTCCGATTCTGGCCTCATATATATCGTCTTTTTTAACTGTTGCACCATTGGCAACCATTTTTTCAGCAGCCTAGGCCCTAAATTTTGGAATTCCTAAAACTCCCCAAGCCTTTATCCCTCTCCTTTATTATGGCTCTTAAAACCTACTTCTTTAACCAAGCATTTGGCCATCTGCCCTAATTGATGTCCCGTTTTGTTTGGTAACATTTCTGTGAAGCACCTTAAGACCTTTTGCAATGTTGAAGGCTGTATACACATACAAGTTTTTGTTGTTTAAAAATAGATAACTAATTATATCGAAAGCACTAATCCATGTTGAAATGCTTTTAAGTTATAAGTTTAGTCGCTGTGAAAGATGGTTTTACTTTCGTATTGGCATTAAACTCAATACATATTTGAAAGCCCAAACTGGCTTCAAGCTGGGGCGAGACTTCCTCCCTATGGAGCTTCCACTACTTTGCTACTGTGTTAAGTTGATTCACTGACTCCAGACTCAGGCTGTATTCACTCTAAAATTTCAGTGTCAGTGGAAATCAGTTCCAATCCTGTAGTCGTAATACTGTAAAACTGCACGCAGTTTCCTTTGGGATCCAGGGAATATGATTTGCAAACATTCTCCCGAAAGCTGCAAGATGAATTGCCGCTCATTCTGTGTTTTTTTTTTTTACACAGTAATATTTGAGTTAGCAGAGTCAGTCGGGACATTGGGATAACTCTCTGCTCCTCTTTGCCCAGTGTCGTGGGAGCTTTAATAGCTGTCTGAATCACCAGAACAGGTAGACATAGCCTTTGTTTAACAGCCCATTCAGAGAACAACCCTTCTCAGTGCTGTTGGAGTGTCAGTCTGGATTATGTCATCTCATCTAGACATAAAATTGCTTTCATGAGCAGCAGGAGGTTCCATTCCAGACCACTGGAACCTCAGGTCTGTTGATTGCAGAATGCCATTGGCTAAATCCTAGATGTGACCTGGATTTTTTTTATGGGGGAAGCAATGACGTAGTGGTATTGTCACTGAACTAGTAATCCAGAGACCCAAGGTAATGTTCTGGGTTCAAATCCAACCATGGCATATGTGGTGAAGTGGGTTGCATCCCTGCCTCTGAGCCAGAAGCTCCAGGTTCAAGTCCCACTCCAGGACTTGATGGCCAAAGGAAGGTGCATTCCGAACACAGCCAAACAGGTTGATTATCAACTCGTAAATCCTTCCAATGCATGCCCATGGCAGGCAGTAAGAGTGGGAGAGACTCTTGGTCAGTCATGTGATGGAGAGAAATTGGAGCCTCTCACTAAACATAGCTCTAGGCTACAACATGATGTTGGTGGGGGTTAGTTGACTCAGTTGGTTGGTGTGGATCAGATTCGTGCCAAAGGCCCAGGTTTGATTCCCCATTCCAGCTGCAGGGGTTCAGGACCTGCCTCCTTGTCCTACTGTTGTGGAGATCATGGTGCTGTGGGTTGAACTTACTTTCGGGCAGAGAGCTGAGAAAGAATTCGTACTACCATTCTATGATGTTTCCCCGATGTAAAAAAGGACCATGAAAGCATTGTTGATTGTTATAAAAACCCACCCTGTTCACTATGCCCTCCTTACCTGGTCTGGCTGACATGTGACTCCAGGCCCACAGCAATGTGCTTGACTCTTAAATGCCCTCTGAAATAGCCAAGAAAGCCACTCAGTTGTATCAAATCTTTAGAAAGTCTATAGGGCATGAAACCAGATGACCACCTGGCATCAGCTTAGTCATTGGAAACAACAACAGGAAACTCTGCCCTGTTGACCCTGCAATATCCTTCTTACTAACATCTGGGGGCTTGTGCCAAAATTGGGAGGTCTGACCCACAGTCTAGTCAAGCAACAACCTGACATAGTCATACTTACAGACTGACATTGTCCCAGACATCAACATCCCTGGGTATGTCCTGTCCCACTCATAAGACAGAGGTGGTGGCACAGTGGTATACAGTTGGGAGGGAATTGCCCTGGAAGCCCTCAACATTGACTCCGGACCTGATGAAGTCTCATGGCATCAGGTCAAACATGGGCAAGGAAACCTCCTGCTGATTGCCGCTTAACGCCCACCCACCCCACCACCCTCCTCCCCCCACCTCAGCTGATGAATCAGTGCTCCCCCATGTTGAACATCACTTGGAGGAAGCACTGAGGGTGGCAAAGGCCAATGTACACTGGGCAAGGGACTTCAGTGTCCATCACTAAGCATGGCTTAGCAGCGTCACTACTGACCGAGTTGGTTGATTCCTAAAGGACATAGCTGCTAGGCTGGGTCTGCGGCAGATGGTGAGGGAACTAACAAGAGGGATAAACATACTCGACCTCATCCTCACCAATCTGCCTGCTGCAGATGCACCTGTCCATGATAGCATCGGTAGGAGTGACCACCGCACTGTCCTTGAGGAGACAAAGTCCCATCTTCACATTGAGGGTCCCTCCATCATATTATATGGCACTACCATCATGCTAAATGGGATAGATTTCGAACAGATCTAGCAACTCAAGACTGGGAAACCATGAGGTGCTGTGGGCCATCAGCAGCAGCAGAATTGTACTCAACCACAATCTGTAACCTCATGGCCTGGCATATCCCCCACTCTACCATTACCAACAAGCCAGGGAATCAACCCTGGCTCAATGACGAGTGCAGGAGGGCATGTCAGCAGCCACACCAGGCGTACCTAAAACTGAGGTGTCAACCTGGTGAAGCTACAACACTTGCATAAGCAGCATGAGTTAGACAGAGCTAAGCGATTCCACAGCCAATGGATCAGACCTAAGCTCTGCAGTCTTGCCACATCAGGTCGTGAATGGTGGTAGACAATGGTAGACAATTAAACAATTCACTGGAGGAAGAGGCTCCACAAATATCCCCATTCTCAGTGGTGGGGGGGAGCCCAGCACATCAGTGCAAAAGATAAGGCTGAAGTATTTGCAATAATCTTCAGTTAGAAGCGCCAGATGGATGATCCATCTTGGCCTCATAGTCATAGAAGCCTAAGGAAAGAAAAAGGCCCTTCGGCCCATTGAGTCTGCGCCGGTCAAACAAGTTATTTATTCTAATTATTCTAATCCCATTTTCCAGCACCAGGCCCATAGCCTTGTATGCCATGGCATCGCAAGTGCACATCCAAATACTTCTTAAATGTTATGAGGGTTTCTGCCTCTACCACCTTTTCAGGCAGTGAGTTCCAGATTCCCACCACCCTCTGGGTGAAAACATTCTTCCTCACATTACCTCTAAACCTCCTGCCCCTTACCTTAAATCTATGTCCCTTGGTTATTGATCCCTTCACCAAGGTGAAAAATTCTTCCCTGTCTACCCTATTTATGCCCCTCATAATTTTATACACCTCAATCATGACCCCCTCAATCTCCCCTGCTCCAAGGAAAATAACCACAATCTATCCAATCTCTTCTCATAATTAAAACTCTCCAGCCCAGGCAACATCCTGGTAAATCTCCCCTGTACTCTCTCTAATGCAATCACATCCTTCCTATAAAGCGGATTCCGGAACTGCATGCAGTACTCTAACTGTGGCCTAATCAGCGTTTTATACAGTTCCAGCATAACCTCCCTGCTTTTATATTCTATGCCTTGGCTAATAAAGGCAAGTATCCCATATGCCTTCTTAACCACCTTATTTACCTGCCCCACTACCTTAAGGGACTGGTGGACATGCACACCTAGGTCCCTCTGATCCTTGGTCCTTCCCAGGGTCCTACCTTTCATCGTGTATTCCCATGCCTTGCTTGTCCTACCTAAGTGCATCACCTCACACTTATCCAGTTTAAATTCCATTTGCCACTGATCAGCCCATCTGACAGCCCATCTATATCCTCCTGTAATCTAAGGCTATCCTCCTCACTATTTATTACCCCACCAATTTTCGTGTCATCCGCGAACTTACTGATCAACCCTCTTACATTCAAGTCTAAATCGTTTATATATACCACAAACAGCAAGGGACCCAACACCGATCCCTGTGGAACCCCACTGGACACAGGCATCCAGTCACAAAAACACCCCTCAACTATCACCCGCTGCTTCCTGTCACTCAGCCAATTCTGGATCCAATTTGCCAAATTGCCTTGGATCCCATGGGCTGTTACCTTCGTTATCAATCTCCCAAGCAGGACCTTGCTGAAGTCCAAGTAGACTATGTCAAATGCATTGCCCTCATCTACCCACCTGGTCACCTCATAGAAAAGTTCAATCAATTTGGGCAGACATGACCTCCCCTAACAAAGCCATGTTGACTGTCCTTGATTAATCCCTGCCTTTCCAAATGTAGATTAATTCTGTCCCTTAGAATTGCTTCCATTAGTTTCCCCATCACTGAGGTTAGACTGATGGCATGTAGTTCCTTGGTTTATCCCTTTCTCCCTTCTTGAATAACAGTACCACATTGGCTGTCCTCCAGTCCTCTGGCACCTCTCCTATGGCCAGAGAGGTATTGAAAATTGTTGCCAGTGCTCCAGTTATCTCCTCCCTTTCCTCACTCAACAGCCTGGGATATATTTCATCCGGGCCTGGAGATTTATCTACTTTTAAGCCTGCCAGACCACTTAGAACCTCCTCCCTTTCTATGCTAATTTCTTTAAATATTCTTCTGCGTGTTTTCCATACCCACATCGTCCCTCTCACTTATGAACACCGACACAAAGTATTCATTTAGAACCCTACCTACGTCTACCAGCTCTATACACACATTATCACTATGGTCCCTAACGGGCCCTACTCTTTCCCTAGTTATCCTCTTACTCTTAATGTACTTGTAAAATAACTTTGGATTTGCCTTTATTTTACTTGCCAATGTTTTCTCATGCCCCCTTTTTTGCTCTCCTAATTTCCTTTTTAAGTTCCCCCCTACACATCCTATACCCCTCTAGGGCTTTCGCTGTTTTGAGCCCTCGGAATCTGCCATAAGCCTCCCTTTTTCTCTTTATCCAATCCCATTTATCCCTCGACATCCAGGGTTCCCTGGATTTGTTGGTCCTACCCTTTATCTTTACTGGATTATGTTAGCCCTGTACTCTCCCTATTTCCTTCTTGAATGAGTCCACTGCTCTGACGCAGATTTACGTAAAATTTGCTGCTCCCAATCCACTCTGGCCAAATATCTGATCATATTAAAATCGGCCTCCCCCCAATTTAGAACTCTGAGAGGCCTTTATCCTTTCCCATAACAACCGTGAATCTAACTGAGTTATGATCACTATCTGAAAAATGCTCCCCCACTGGTACCTCTACCACTTGCCCAGCTTCATTCCCTAAAATTAAGCCCAGGACCGCCCCCTCTCTTGTCGGACCTTCTACCTTCTGGCTTATAAAGCTCTCCTGGATGCATTTTAAGAATTCAGCTCCTTCTAAACCTAGCAAACTATGACTAACCCAGTTAATGTTGGGGAAGTTGAAATCCCCACCCCCACTATTACTACCCTATTGTTTTTACACTTCTCTGAAATTGCCTAAATACCTACTCTTCTATTTCTCTCTGACTGTTTGGGAGCTACAGTGCACTCCCAGCAACGTAATTGGTTTTTGTTTTTTGTTTTTCAGTTCTACCCATACGGCTTCATTTGAGGAGCCTTCTAAGATGTCATCCTTCCTTAATGCTGTAATTGATTCCTTGATCAATATTGCAATACCCCCTCCTCTTTTACCTCCTTCCCTGTCTCGCCTGAAGACCCTATATCCTGGAATATTGAGCGGCCAACCTTGCCCCTCTCTCAACCATGTCTCTGGGACAGCAATGACATCATACTTCTATGTTTTAATTTGTGCCTTCAACTCATCTGCCTTATTAGTCAGATTAGTCCTTGCATTAAAATGAATACCATCCAAACTTGCGAAACTCCCTTGTGCCTTGACTGGCCTATAATTTCTATGCCTTCCAGACTTACTTGCTCTCTCTCCTAACTTTGGCTATGCATCTCCCCCTGCTGAACTTCCTCTCAGGATCCCACCCCCCTGCCAAGTTAGTTTAAACCCTCCTCAACAACCCTAACAAATCTCCCCACAAGGATGTTGGTTCCATTCCGGTTCAGGTGCAACCAATCCTCCTTGTACAGGTCCCAATGTCCCAGAAATCTAAAGCCCTCCCTCCTGCTTCATCTCCCCAGCCACACATTCATCTGGACTAACCTCCTATTTCTATATTCACTAGCGCATGGCACCAGAAGTAATCCAAAGATTACTACCTTCGAGGTCCTGATTTTTAATCTGCTTCCTAGCTCCCTAACTTCTGCTTGCAGGACCTCATCCCTCCTCCTACCTATGTCATTGGTACCAATATATATCACGATCTCTGTCTATTTGCCCTCCTCCTTTAGAATGCCCTGCAGCCGTTCAGTGATATCCTTGACCCTGACACCCGGGAGGCAAGATACGTCTACGGCTGCAGAAATGCCTCTCTGTTTCCCTTACTATCGAGTCTCCTACCACTATTGCTCTTCCCTTCTTTTTCCTCCCTGCCCCCCTCCACCCATGCAGCTGAGCCACTCACAGTACCATGAGCATGGCTGCACTCCCCAGAGGAACCATCGCTCTCACCGTTTTCTAACACAGAGAAACGGTTCTCGAGCGAGTTGCACCCTGGGGATTTCCTCACTACCTGCCTGACACCTTCCTTCTGACTGATGGTCACCCATTTCCTCTCTGTCTGCACTTCCGTAAGCCACGTATAAAAATGTGCTATCCACAAAACTCTCAGCCTCGCGGATGCACCTCAGTGTCTCCAGTTGCCGCTCAAGCTCCGAAACTCAGAGCTCAGGTAGCTGCAGCTGGTGGCACTTCCTGCACACGTGATCGGTCAGAGCTCAAGGAGCGTCAAGGACTTCCCACATGTTACAGGCGGTACATAACACAGCATCATAGATGCCAGTCTTCAGCCAATTCTATTCACTCCATGTGATATCAAGAAATGGCTGAAGGCACTGGATATTGCAAAGGCTATGGGCCCTGACGATATTCAGGCAATAGTACTGGAGACTTGTGCTCCAGTACTTGCAATGCCCCTAGCCAAACTGTTCCAGTACAGCTACAACATTGGCATCTAGCTGACAGTGTGGAAAAGTGCCCAGGTATGCCCTGTCCACAAAAAGCAGGAGAAATCCAATCCGGCCAATTACCACCCCATCAGTCTACTCTCGATCATCAGTTAAGTGATAGAAGGGGTCATCCACAGTGCTATCAAGCAACACTTACTTAGCAATTACTTAGTCACTGACGCTCATTTTGTGTCCTGCCAGGATCACTCAGCTTCTGACCTCATTACAGCCTTGGTTCAAACATGGGCAAAAGAGCTGAACTCCAGGGGTAAAGTGAGAGTGACTGCCAAGGAAGATGGTTGTGGTTGTTGGAACTCAATCATCTCAGTACCAGGACATCATTACAGGGGTTCTCAGGGTAGTGCCCTAGGCTCAGCTATCTTCAGCTGCTTCATCAATGACCTTCCTTCCATTATAAGGTCAGAAGTGGGGATGTTTGCTGGTGATTGCACAATGCTGGTGATTGCACAATGTTCAGCACCATTCGTGACTCCTGAAGTGGTGAAGCAGTCCATGTCCAATTGCAGCAAGACCTGGACAATATTCAGGCTTGGGCTGACAAGTAGCAAGTAACATTTGTGCCACATATGTGCCAGGCAATGACCATCTCCAACAAGAGAGAATCTAAACATTGCCTTTTGATACTCAATGCCATTACCATCCCTGAATCCCCCACTGTCAACATCCAGGGGTTACCATTGACCAGAAACTGAACTGGCCTAGCCATATAAATACTGTAGCTACAAGAGCAGATCTGGGGCTAAGAATTCTGCAGCGAGGAACTCACCTCCTGACTCCCCAAAGACTGTCCATCGTGTACAAGGCACAAGTCAGGAGTGTGATGGAATTCTCTCCACTTTCCTGGAAGAGTGCAGTTCCAGCAACACTCAAGACACTTGAAACCATCTAGGACAAAGCAGCCCGCCTGATTTGGCACCCCATCCACAAACATTCACTCCCTCCACCACTGATACAATGTGGCAGCAATGTGTACCATCTACAAGATGCACTGCAGGAACTCATCAAGCCTCCTTAGACAGCACCTTCCAAACCCACGACTGTCACCACCTCAAAGGACAAGGGCTGCAGACACACGGGAACACCACCACCTGCAAGTTACCCGCCATCCTGACTTGGAAATATATCGCAGTTCCTTCATCGTTGCTGGGTCAAAGCCCTGGAACTCCCTCCCTAACACCACTGTGGGTATACCTGGACTACATGGACTGCAGCAGTTCAAGAAGGCAGCTTACCACAACCTTAGGGATGGGCAATAAATGCTGGCCTATCCAACGAGGCTGACATCTCATGAATGAATAAAAAAAGTTATCATCTTGCTGAAAGAAGCGTGGTGGCAACAAGGTGGATGGAAGTGATTTCCTAAATTATTTGTTGATTAGTTTGCCGCCTTTTTTAAAAAAAATAACATTTGCTGTGTATCTGTGCAGGTATTGCTATTTTCTGCATGTTGCTTACATACTACATGTGGATTAAGTCTGTAAAGTCTGGCTCCATCTACTGGTCTGCTATGTGTGCACTGGCCTACTTCTACATGGTAAGTACTTACTCCAGTGTATAAATCATTAAATTAGAGGTGCAAGTAACAAGGATAGTATAGTCATCATAGGGAACAGTAATTTCCATATAGATTGCACAAGATATATTTTCAGCAATAATATCAATCATTAGTTTATGGAATGTTTTTTTTAAATCAGTCTGTTGAGGGAGCAAGTAGGAAAAACTTTATTTTAAATCTAACATTGTGCAATGAGAAAATAATAACCTTGTTGTGAAGGAGCCTCTAGGGGGTAATGATCATAACATGATTGATTTTTATACTGAACTGCAGTCTTAAATCTGAATAAAGCAAACTACATTGGTATGAGGGTTGAGTTGGTCAAGCTAAATGGGGAAACTAGAGTTGACAGTAATTAATGGTGAATGTTTAAAGATTTAATTCATAATTTGCAACAAATATACTTTCCCTTAAAGAATAATTCCATGGGAAATGGTCCAGCAGTGATTAACAAGAGAAGTTATAAGTAGCGTAAGATTAAAGGAAGAGACTTATGATGTTGCCACAAGAAGTGGTGAGCCTGAGGTTTGGAAGGATTTTAGAATTCAACAAAGGCTGACCAAGAAATTGATAGAGAGAATAGGGTAAACTAGCTAGGAACATTAAAACAGATTGTAAAGACTTCTTTAAAAATGTAAAAAGTAAGAGGTTAGTGAAAGTAAATGTGGATCCCTTAGAGGCAGAGAAAGTTGAAATTAGAATGGTGAATGGGAAAATGGCAGAGACATTAAACAAACATTTGCATCTGCCTTCACGGTAGCAGATACTAAAAACATTCTTTAAATAATGGGAACTATGCAAACAAACTTGGGGATATTATTATTAGTGAAGAAATAGTGCTGGAGAAATGAATAGGTCTTGAAGTTGACAAATTCCCTGAGCTTGATGACCAGCATCACTGGGTTTTAATAGATGGCTGCAGGAATAGTGACTGCATTGGTTTTGATTTTCTAGAAATTCCTAGATTCTAGAACAGTCCCAATGGATTGGAAGGTAGCAAATATTTCAAGAAAGGGAGAGCGAAAGCAGGAAACTATGGGTTTTTGAGCTTGTTATCAGTAGTGGGGAAAGTGATAGAATCTGTTTTTAGGGATGTGGGAACAGAGCACATTACCTAATCATATAATCCATGTTTGACAATTCTGCTACAGCTTTTTAAGGCTCTGACTTTTAGGGTAGATGATGAAGTGGTGGATGTAGTGTGTTTGGATTTTGAAAAGAATATTCACTAAGGTTTTTGTTTTTATTTGTTCCATGGGATATGGGCATCACTGGCTAGGCAAGCACTTATTGCCCATCCCTAATTGCCTTTGAGAAGGTGGTGGTGCACTGCCTTCTTGAACCGCTGCAGTCCATATGGTGTAGGTACACCCACAGCACTCTTAGGGAAGGAGTTCCAGGATTTTGACCTAGTGACAGTAAAGGATGGTGTGTGGCTTGAGGGGAACCTTCAGGTGGTGGTGTTCCCATGTATCTGCTGCCCTTGTCTTTCTAGGTGGTAAAGGGTTTGGAAGGTCCTATTGAAGGAGGCTTGGTGAGTTGCTGCAGGGCATCTTGTAAATGGCACACACTGTGCGTCAGTGGTGGAGGGAGTGAATGCTGAAGGTGGTGAAGTTACTCTCCCCTCAATTCCTAGCCTCTGACCTGCTCTTGTAGCCACAGTATTTATATGGCTGGTCCAATTCAGTTTCTGGTCAATGGTAAACCCCAGGATATTGATAGTGGAGGATTCAGCAATGGTAATGCCATTGAACGTCTCTTGGAGCTGCTTAGATTCTCTCCTGTTGGAAGTGATCATTGCACGGCACTTGAGTTGCGCAGATGAGTCATGTGAAAGATTATTAGGCAAATTGGGGCTCGTGCTTGTGGGTAGTATATTAGCATGGTTTGACGTTTGGTTAGCGGACAGAAAACAGAAGAGATAAACGGTTCACTTTTGGGTTGACAACGTAACTGGCGACATACTGCAGGGGTTCATGATTGGGCCTCAGCTGTTTGTAATCTACATTAATGACATTTCTGGGGATTGAATGTAATGTATCCAAGTTTATTGACAATACAAAGTTGTTGCAAAGTAAAATATGAGTCCCATGCAAAGAGACTGCAAAAGGGTATCCTGGGTTATGCATCAACATCCTTGGATGCTAATATTGACCAGAAACTTAACTGGATCAGCCATATAAATGCTGTAGCTTCAAGAGTAGGTCAGGATCTGGGAATTCTAAAGTGATTAATTCACCTGTTGACTCCTGTCCACTTGTGCAGGATACTGCAGGGAAGAAAAATTGAGGTATAGATCAGCCACAATTATATTGAATGGTGGAGCAAACTCAAAGGACCGTATGTCTTGCTCCTGCTTTTTGTGTTTAACTGGCGCCTGACAGAAGTAGGAAGTAAAGATATATTCTCTGGTTTAACCCTGTCCCCAACTTTGGTTAGCCAGCATCCTCCAACACGCATACAGTTGTCGCATTGTTCCAGGTCTTTGCTTGTGCTTCATTTTAGGAAATGGGTGAGGCTGATTTGCCATCTTGTGAGGAGGAGGAAATGTCTGGGTTCCGTCCTGATTCATGACCTCCTGGCTTGTAAACAAGGTTTTACAGGAAGCCCTGGTCACAAACCCACCCCAGCCACATATAGCAGTCCTCAATTAAGTTTAACTTGGCAGAATTGTGTGAATAACCAGGGCTTTCTTCAGATTGTTGTAGCTACAGTAACTGTGATCATCTTGTGAACTTTTGTTCACAGTGAGTTGTGACTCCCAAAAAAAAACAAATAATTTTCAAAATGGAGTTGTACATACACTTGAAAAGGAAAAGTTTAAAGGACTTTGGGAAAAGAGTGGTATAGCAGTACTAATTGAACAGTTCTTTCAAAGAGCTGGCACGATGGGCCAACTGACTGCCACCTGAGTTTTCAGATTCTAAGATTAGATCTTGAGATGGATACTATGTTACTTACTGAGCATATTCCTCCCATGTTGAGGGAACCATGCACTGCACAGACTCGGACAGAAAGCTCCCCATTCACAATGCTCAGTGCAGCAGTATCCAGTGAAAATTGTTGCTGCTGCCTTACTGCTAATCTCGTGGCTGCTAGCCAAACACTATCAATTCCCATACTCGGTCCTGTCAGAAGAACTTTATTTTGGGTTGTTTATTTTACTTGTTCAAATGCTACCATGTGCAGGCTACCAGCAGGCCAACATCAGTTTTATCAAATCTAGCTACTGGTGATTGTGTGATAGGACATCAAGTAGATGAAGATGGCAAAAGACACACGCCTATTTGGGTGTACAATCCATGCTACAAAACTTGTTACAAAACCTGAACATTTATAAAAATAGATTCAAAGGCACCAGGGATTGGTATCTGAAATGAGTGGAGATTACAAGGGCTGTAATGCAATATCCAATGACAATAGCTGTTATGACGTGGCAGATAATGTGTGCCAGGCGGACTAAATCCACAAGGTAAACTTGGTCGTGCTATCACAATGGTTTTGCAATTTGTATTTATTATGATAAAATGTGTGCACTGAATTCAGAAGTAATGAGTCCACCAAGACCTTTAGAGGTTTTAAAAATTAAATTAAAATATTTATTAATAAAATAAAAGATTTCAAGCACATATATTAGACTATAATTACTACAATAACAATCTTAAATCTCCTAATTAACCTGACCCCCGGTTACATCCCCTTTAAGGAAACAGTCCGAAATAGATTTTAGATTTAAAACAGAACCAGCAAGTTAACACAATACCCACTTGACAGTGGAATTCCAAATGGCTTTTCCCCAACTTCAGTTTTGTTAAATAGCAGACTTATCCACAGATGACTGGAGGCTTCATTAAGGCTAGTTCATACAGTTTTACCTGGCCTTCTCTAACGTGGCCTTTCATTCTCCTTTATATATGTTTCTCTCTTTTTAATATGTAAATTCTACACTTCCATATATTTTGAAACTGTATCTCCCTCATTAAAAAAAAACTTTTATGTTGCCAATATTGTCAGTAACCTTTGGAGAAAAATAAACACACCCCTTAGCCTTGCTTATCTGGCTAGTTGTAAACAGACTAAGATCCCTCATTTATCTAAAATGCAAATTCCCTTCATACCTTACATGCTAAGCCAGCATCCATGTTTACTTATTAGCATGTAAAGCACCTAGCTTCTTTTAATGATTTCAAGCTTTAATTATATACTTGATTCCAAATGTAATTAAATCACACAGACAGACCCAACTATACTTATCCCCATAAGCGTACCTCACAATAAACCAGAAAAACATTATTATACCTTCAACACATAGCATAGTCATTTGACTCCAGCCCCATAGCAATTCGACTAGCAGATTGATGCCATCCATTGCTCTTCAGACATTCTATTTTCAATTCAGAGTCATTTTTGAAAATTGGCAGGTTATGGGTGCACTTCATTTTTTAACTTGCACAATTAAACATTGAGACATGAAGTATATATTTTAAAAAGGGGATGAAATTGCAGTTCGGAATTTTGTACTAAGATTTGAAGGCAATAACCAATCCCTTGAAAATAAATGATCTGAAAATCAAAAAAATTTAAGCTATTTTAGGCAGGTTTAAAAAAACATTAACTTCCCTGGCATTGTCATTGGTGCTAGAGATCGATGGCTGGACGAAAACAAAAGAGTTTAACGTCTTTTGTAAAATGCACCTTTACAAATTTCCAGATTAGCTATTTTGCTAACTTTAGAGTTTCTTCAGACCTTTTAAGATCAGTTTTTGACTTGTGGCTATTGTGTTGCACTACGTTTGGTTTTGTTTTACCTCTTCAATCGACGGAGTTTCCAACATTTGGTGTATTTTGATGTCCCCTTGTCTTTTTTTCTCATCCTCTTTTCTTGACCCTTATTATTCTCCTGAATTTTATGAGCAAGTTATGTTAATAAGTAAAATGAACACTGAAGTAATGGAACCTGGCCCTTGAGTATTTAAATAGTATGGCCATCTGAACTTTGTACTGTAGATGTCGGCGTACAAGTCAACTTTCAGAGCCTCAATAAATCCCTGCAAAAACAGGGTCAACTTGTATGCAGTGTATAAAAGTGAAACAGCAGCATGGGTATGGATGGTTGCCATTTTGAAATGCTATTGTCATCCTATGCGAAGAGTGGACGTGTCTTAAACTCCTGCACATCTTCACAATGCAGCCTTTAACGCCTGTTTGATCCCTCGTGTCCCGTTATAAGGTACCAGTAAGTAAAAGATGTGTTTTTGGGTCAAAAATTGAGTCTGACTACTAATTTGAGTATAGCATGTTGTGGCTGAAAAGGGCATCAAATTATATGCTAAGTACATGCAAAAGCACAATTATGGGGCACGAAAAATTGGGTCGTCTTGTGTGAAGGGGCGACTTGTATGCTATGGTTTACGATAATTAACAATGAGCACCATCAGTTTTGAATGGCGATAGACAATTAAACAGCTAACGACAGGAGAAGATTTCATGAACATCGCCATCTTCAATGTTGGCGGAGACCAGCAATGAGTGCAGAAGGCAAGGTTGAAGCATTTTCGATCAGAAGTGCCAACTGGATGATTCACCTCAGCCCCCTCCTGACGCCAGTCTACAGCAAATTTGATTCATTCCATAAGTTACCTAGAAACAGCTAAACGCAGAGGCTGTGCCTCCCAATAACACTCAGCTGTAGTACTGAAGATTTGTGCTCCAGAATTAGCTGCTCACCTAGCCAAGCTGTCCCTGTACAGCTAGAACGCTGGTATCTACCTAACAGTGGAAAATTTCCCAGGTATGTCCTATCCACAAAAAGCAGGACAAATCACCACCCCATCAATCTACTCTCAATAATCAGAGAAGTGATGGAAGGTGTCACGACAGTACTATCAAATGGCACTCATTCTCCTGTAACCTGCTCGTTGCTCAGATTGGATGTGCGAGGATCACTTAGCTCCAGAACTCATTGCAGCTTTGGTCCACATGTAGCCAAGTTGCTGAATACCAGATGTAAAGTGAGAGTGACTGCCCTTGACTGAGTGTGGCATCAAGGAGCCTTGGCAAAATTGAAGTCAGTGGGTATTGGCGGGGAGGGAAAACTCTCCTTGGCTAAAGTCATACCTAAAACAAAGGAAGATGATCGTGGCTGTTGGAGACCAATCGTTCCAGCCCCGAAAATCAGTGCAGGAGTTACTCAGGGCAGCATCCTAGGCACAAACCTTTTTAGCTATTGTGTCGATGACCTTCCCTCCATCATAAGGTCAGAAGTGGTGTTGTTCACTGGTGATTACAGTGTTCAGCTCCATTCACAACTCCTCAGATACTGAAGCAGTCCATGCCCATGTGCAGCAAGACCCGGACAACATTCAGGCTTGGGTTTGAAAGATATTGATATTCAATGGCATTATTATCACCCAACATCTGATCAAGCCTTAACTGGGTCAGTCACATAAATACTGTGAATGCAAGAGCAGGTCAAGGCTGGAAATTCTGTGATGAGTAACTCCACTCCTGACTCCCTAAAGTCTTTTCATCATCTGGAAAAAACAAATCAGAAGTGTGATGGAATACTCTCTATTTGCCTGGATGAGTACAGCTCTAACAGCACTCAGCTCTACACCAACCAGGACAAAGCAGCCTAATTGATTGGCACCCCATCCAACACCTTAAATATTCACTCCCTCTACCACTGGCAAAGCATGACTTTGGCTGTACCATCTACAGGATGCACTGCAGCAACTCCAAGGCTCATTCAGCAGCACTACCCCAACACATGACCATAGCCGCCTGGGAGAACAAAGGTAGATTCTAACTTACATAAATAGATGGATTAATGCCTTTGTTAAAATAGAGGCACTTCATATGAATGCTTTGATTATTAATATTAGCATGCAGTTAATGTTGGTGCAGTTAATGGCGCCAGTCTAATTTTATTACTGCTATATTCTTGGTGTGTTTTGTTTCTTTCAGGTTTCATCATGGGGCGGTTACGTGTTTCTGATTAATCTGATCCCACTTCATGTACTCATCCTTATGCTGACTGGACGATTTTCCCACCGGATCTACGTTGCATACTGCACAGTGTACAGCCTTGGAACCATCCTCTCAATGCAGATCTCCTTTGTGGGATTCCAGGTCTGTAAAGCTATTTCCATTCTCTACTGACCTGTCCTCCTCTTCCAATGATTCTGGATCATGCTGCTGTACAGTTCCATATGTGTTGACAGCCCCTCTACATGTATGAGCCTAGGTGTCAAGGACATCAGACCAAGCCAGATCCTAATGGAGGAACTTTGTACAAGATTGTGCAGCACAGTGTGAAGCAAGACTATAATGTCCAGCTGTCGACATAAAACTAAACCTTACAATTATCCTCTTTAAACTTTGATGTTCAAGTTCAGCTTCAGAGAGGAACAGGTGCTGGCTATTCAGCTCCTTTATCATGTCCACCATTTAATTGATTAGATAATGTCTGATGTATACCTCAGCTCTGATTACCTTGATCCATATCTTTCAATTCCCTTTCTAAAAATAAAGTTATCACCCTCCCATATTGAAAATTTTCTATTAACTCCCAGCATCCACAACCTTCTGATGGAGTGTATTCCAGATTTCCACTTTCTTTTGGTGATAAAAAGTGCTTCCTGATTTCACATTTAAATGACAAGTCTAATTGCAAAATAAGGCTTTTTTGGTCAGGATTGTTCCACCAGAGGAAGTTTTTCTCTGTAATTACCCTATTGAATCCCTTAAACAACTCAGGGCTGTGGTTCTTTTTGCAAAGTATATGCAGCCAGTTTCCAAACAGACAACCCACTTAATTAAGCAGCAGATGCAGTGCCTCCTTACCAGAGTCCTGAATCACTTATACAGCAATTTCAGGTCAAGTAAGTTGGAATTCATTGTTCTCTATCGTTTAGCTTTTAACGCTCAAATTAACCGGCTCCTGGTACATACACTTCAAAGTTTGTTGCACGTTCTGATTTAACTTTCTTTTCTCTTATATTGTACTTGTCAGAAAATGATTCTGCTTTTCAAAAGAAACCATAAAATAATAATGTTTGGATATGGAATACTTTATGCCCTGTGTGCAGTTTCTCTCTGGGTCATATGACGAAGAAGCATTTTACTTGGTTTTCTTCCTCCCTCAGCCCGTCCAGTCTTCAGAGCATATGGCTGCACTTGGTGTTTTTGGTCTGTGCCAAATCCATGCATTTGTTGACTACCTACGCAGCAAGTTAAACCCGCAGCAGTTTGAGATTCTTTTCAAGAGCGTCATCTCTCTGGTTGGGTTGGTGGTTCTGTCTGCGGGAGCAGTGCTGATGCTGACAGGTACAATATTGCTGCTTGTTTTGTTATATTACGCCTTCCTTCCCTCCTTTCGTTGCAGCTCCCCCAACCTCTGCCACTCTTCCCATCAATCTCCCCCAGTCACAGCCAAAACAGTGGTCTATTTGCTCTCTGACCCTAATGACAGCAGAAGCACTATCTAATACCAGAAAAAAAAAAAGGGGGTATGTGCGAGGTCAGTGATGATCTGACTTCTTTTAAATTTGTTTTTGGGATATGAGTGTCACTAGTAAAGCCAGCATTTAATGCCCTTGAGCAGGTAATGGTGAACCACCTACAACTGAGTGGTTGGTAGGCCATTTTGAGCGAAGAGTTAATCACATTGCTTGGATCTGGGGTCACGTAGGCCAGACCAGTTAAGGATGGCAGATTTCCTCCCCTGAAAAATAATACTTTTCATTCGGTGGTCCGTATTGTGGTCAGATGTTTCTCTTGCTGTATGTTGCTTAGAATTACATAGAAATCAAGCACAGCAACAAGCTGGTCAGCCAATCCAGTCCATATTTTTGATCCTCAGTTGTTTCTGGGCACAGTTGTTTCTGGGTGATGATTCCTGAGAGCTTGTATGCAAAATGAGGGGGGAAGATTAGCGTACCCCCTACTGTTTTTGATTGGTTGTCTCTGTATTTGCAGGAAAATCAATTTCTCTATTCTTATAATTTGTATATGACTGCAACATTCCACAATTGTGGTCAAATATTTCCTGAAGATTATGTAACTATTCCTGTATTTCCTTAATGAGTTTCCTGTACTGTTTTCTCCCTGTTCCTTTTAGATTACTAGCTTTCCTAATATTCCTTCCTGGATTGGCATACCGGCGACTTTCACTGTGAAATTCAAAGCATACGGTTTGCTCACAAGATGGATGGAGGTGACCATCTGTCCATAAATAACCCCAGGACCCCTCCACCATCAAGGTGCATAACTGCTTGTGAATCCACAGGGAAATGATCTCCACTGCCAGAAGTCCACTCCACTAGTGATCACGCTAACATTAGCCCTGATTTGCCTTCTTGTGCTGCGTTCATAGGTTGAATTTCAGGCAGTGTTCTAGGTTTACCTTTTTCTATGCTAGCTGCTAACTTGTGTACCTCCTGTCATGACCCCTCATAGTTGCTGCCTTTAAGGTTGAGTAACTTTTGCTTCCATAACCTTTCCCCCTGACTCAGACCTCTGATACGAGGAATCAAAGCTGCTTTATATCATATTCACAGTGAATTAACAGATTGTGGCAGCTAATATACTTGTGTTTTTATGAATATAACTAGATATGTTGGTTTCATTGCAGGCAAGATTTCCCCATGGACTGGCCGCTTCTACTCTTTACTGGATCCTTCTTATGCAAAGAACAACATTCCCATCATTGCCTCAGTCTCCGAACATCAGCCTACCACTTGGTCATCATATTACTTTGACCTGCAACTCCTCGTCTTTATGTTTCCAGGTAGGCATATTTGCTAGGGAATGTGAAAGCAGTGCACGTGCACACTCCACCTGCATTAGGCACGTGGATTTGTGCAACATCCCATCTGAAAGCTTTTGTGAGCTGTTAAAAGAACTCCAGTCACCCAAAGACCTTTTAAAGATGAGATTTAAGAGGAATGCTTATTTTTTTTTAACAGTATTTGTTGCTTCGAAGAGGCTGGGCCAACTTGAACCGCTGCAGACTTTGGACCTTTTTCTACATTAAACGTGCGATATCATTGCATGTTGTTGTATGTAATTGTCTGTGTGAATGCATTGAGCAGAATGTGACCATGGAATTATGCTATGGAGTTAGGCCACAGATCAGCTACAAGCTCATTGAATAGCAGGACAGGCTCAAGGGGCTAAATGGCCTATTGCTGTTCCTATAAGTGAGATCATGGCTGATCTGCAACCTAATTCCATATACCTACCTTTGCCCCATATCTCTTCATGCCTTAGAACAACAAAAACCCATCAATCTCAGATTTAAAATTTACAATTGATATACATCAGTTGCTGTTTACGAAAGAGTTCCAAATTTGTTTGTAGAAATGTTTCCTAATTTCACTCCTAGAATGTCTGATCTAATTTTTAGACTATGTCCCAGTCCTAAACTTCCTAACCATTGGAAATAGTTTCTCTCCATCTACCTTATCTGTTCCCCATAATATCTTGAAAACTTCAATCAAATCACCCCTTAATCTTTGAAATTCCAGGGAATACAATCTTAGTTTGTGTAATTGCTCCTTGCAATTTAGCCCTCGGAGTCCCAGTATCATTCTAGTAAACGTACACTTGACTCCCTCCAAGGCTGATATATCCTTCCTAAAGGTGTGGTGCTTAGAGAACTGTGTACAGTTCAGGTGTGGTCCTACCAGGCATTTGTATATGAGAAGAATGACTTGTACCTTGTTGCATTCTAATTCTCTAGATGTAAAGAGCAGCATTCTATTAGCCTTTTTGATCATTTTCTGTACTTGTAAATGACACTTTAATGATTTATGTACTGGAAACCCAGGTTTCTTTGGACCCTCCACTGTTTCTAGCTTTGTGCCATTTGAAAGTCCCCTGTTCTATTCTTTTAGATCCAAAGTGGATGACCTCATATGAATTTGCTTACATGAAATCAACTTGCCACAGTTTTGCCCTTCACTTTGTCAATTGCCAGGATTTTTAGGAGCAGAGATTCCCTTCCTGCCATCCAAAGAGTCCCCAGCCGTCACTACTTATTCTGCAGCCATTTAACACTCAAACAAGTGTTAATTGGCTAGAGGCAGGACTTCCGATCCTCATTCAGGAGGAAGTCCTGCCTCAGAGAGCTGCAGCTTTCTAGTCCCTGCAGCTGCAGAAGCTGCAGTGGACAGGACTAGAACTGCAAGCAGTCCCCAGAGCCTAAGTCCCGAGAGTCAAGGACCAGATAAGTTTTGGGGGTCTGGGGCGGCCAGAGTAGGTGAGGCCTGGGGGCTTGGTGGACAGAAAGGGTTTGGGGTGTTGGTGGAGAGGTGGGGTGGGAGAGAGGATCTGCAGGGATGGAGTTTCTGGGAGGGGTGGGGGTGCACCCGATGTTAATAGGAGGCTGCTGATGGAGGCACACCCCACCACTCCCTGTCCGAGTCCGGAACACGGTTTTTTTGGGGTGCCCCCTCCCCATGTCCTGGAGTTTCTCCAGGCAGCCTGAAAATTGGAAATAGCTCTTCAGTGGTCAGTAATTGGCCACTTAAGGGCCTCAATTGTGGCAGGCCTAGGCCCCGCCCATCCAAGTGTAAAATTGTGGAGAGGTCAAGGTGAGTGGGAACTCAGGAATGGCATCTGAGAAATTTTATTCTCACCACCGCCCCACCCCCAACCTACAAACCCACCTGAGGAGGAACATACAATTCTGCCAAATACCTTTTTATGTTATCCTTCTATCTGTGGTGCTTACAATGCTGCCTATCTTTGTGTCATCGGTAAATTAGGATATGTGCCTTTCTATTCCACCATCCAAGTCGTTAACAAATAAAACGAATTAACACAGATCTTTGTGGACCACCACTAGTCTCATCCTGTGGATTAGTACCTTCTCATATTCCTACTTTGTCTCCTGCCGCTCAATCAATTTTCTAACCAGGTCAATAATTGGCCCTTAAATCATTGGACTTTAGCTTATTAAGTGGTGTAACAAAGGATTAAATGCCAGTTGCTGTAACTACGTTGTAGTCTAAAAGACTAAAAGTCGTACAAGTACAATGTCTCAAATGTCTAAATAGCCAAGTGGTTATGGTACTGGGTTTGTAACCCTAAGATCAAGAGTTCAAATCTCACAATGGCAAAACTATCAAGAGTTCAAATCTCACAATGGCAAACTATGAAACAATGTAACTTCATCTGAAACAGATGCAAACAGGTTTACTCAAAAGAGTATCAAGAGTTCAAATCTCACAATGGCAAACTATGAAACAATGTAACTTCATCTGAATAGGAACAGATGGAAACGTGCTTGTACTCGAAAGAGTTACAATGTCTCAAAGCCCGCAACCTCAGGCCTGAAGCCTTGCCGGATTTCGGGTCCGGCATTTCAGGCCATGGGTGGTTTGGGGTCGAGCCGGGACGGGTAGGGTCAAGGGTCACTTGGAGCACGGGAATAGACCAGCGCACAAGCATCACCGTACCGTGTAAATGTAGCATCCGGCTGAATTGTCCAGGTAAATTTTCTTATTTCACTCAATTCAAATTAACACATGGCACATTCTAAAAATGTCCGGTTTGCAGACATCTCTGGTTTTTGGACAACCGAGTTTGAGACACTACTGTAGTATTTATTGGAGAAATTGGCGTTTTTTCCCCCACCTAAACATTCTTGGGTTCTTCAGCTACCAAACCACTCACTCCCTCGTTTCCTTGGTAGTGCTTTGATGTAGCTGAGTGGCTCACTGAATCACTTCAGCAAGTAATTAAGAGTCAACCCCATTGTTGTGACACTGAAGTTACATTTAGGCTAAATTGAGCAAAGTCAGCTGGTTTCCTTCCTTTGTGAGCCAGTTGGTTTTTAAGGCATCAACATAATTGGGGGGCGGGGGTGAGGAAGGTGGAGAACAATCACTTTTAGAGATCCTACTTATTTTCAGTATTGTTTTTTTTTTAAACTCGGTTCAAATTCTAAGACTGTCACAGTGAGACTTTGCCTCATTCTAGGGGTTATTTGTCCAGACTCATTGGCTGTGAGGCACTTCAGATCATGTTGAGATCACAGAAGATGGTATTGAAATTATCTTTAGTTTCTTTGTTTTTCTGTGTGAGTCACGAATCTGCAACTTGGGAACAGTTTGTAAGTATTGCACGGCTTAGTTTGTGTCTGACTGCACTATTTTCTTTTGCTTTCCTCCTGCAGTCGGTTTGTACTATTGTTTCAACAACTTATCAGATGCCAGGATTTTCATCATCATGTACGGTGTCACCAGCATGTACTTCTCTGCTGTGATGGTAAGAATTTTTCCAACGCATGTACAGTGTTGCCAGTGAGATTCATTGAGAATATTGGTGAAACGTTTGCACTATGAACTGAGACACCTGAATCCAGCTCGATGCTCCTGCTCTCTAATTAAGCATGTTACTAAAAAAAAATAAACACCAAGGCTGGGTAGTACCATGAGGCTGTACATCAAGTCCTGATGACTACAGAATTGCCACATAGGAAGCAGTCTGAGGTGATGGAGTAAAGGATCACGCTTGGTGTACTGCATAACGTTCAAACGTAGCAATTGTGATTTAAGAACATTTCCTCCTCCTCTAGTGCATCGGTCAACAGGTCAAAAAAGCCCAACAACCCTTCACAGCTATAAGTTATTCACTGAGGCCCTGATTTTCCCAGTTGTTTCTGTTTTCTTAACTCTAATGAGATGGTAAATCCCTGACCTGTTGTGTGTTTGTTTAACACACTTCATATTTTAAAGTTAAAACAAAATTTTCTATGAACTGCTTTGAAAGGAGCAACTAATAGGGTCAAACTCTGTCACTTGTTACCTCAACACTGTGACATTGTGTTTCATGAGTCCCTTATTTTTCTAAAGAAAAAGGGAGAAGATAAAACAAAACTGCTGTGGTTCCCAGTTAGGAATTTCTCTGACATGCTCCAAGATTCACTCCTGTTTCTCCTATCTATTTACCTGTTCCTTGCAGTGATTAACTCAACGGTACACCTAAAAGCAGCCAGTCCTTCAAGCCAGCGCATTGAACTTGCCACACCATGCACTGAGACTTATACTGCCATGCTTGTGTTTTAATGAGGAAGAAATAACGTGCAGTGTGTGCCTATATCCAGTTGTAGTGCCTGCTTATTACCTGAACTACATTTCTGTTCCAAATTCCATCTATCTGTATGCACTTGGTTAGAAAGCAGTTATGCAAAGCTGGTTCTTATGCAAAGCTGGATTTGGGTGTCACAGTACATTCATATGGGATATGTTGTGGTGCAGCAAGGTTTAGAGGGGTACATTTTGGCCCTCCTTGTTGCCCCTCCTTGTTCAGAGTAAAATCATTGCTTCACCAGAGTTTTGTTTGACATCCCTATGAAGCTATTGATTTTTTTCCACACTCGAGCACCATCAGATCGATGCCTCTAAACTTTTAGGGGGGAGGCAGTGGCATAGTGATAATGTGACTGGACTTGTAATCCAGAGGCCTAGGCTAATGCTCTGAGGACACGGGTTCAAGTCCCACCACGACAGCTGGTGGAATTTAAGTTCAATTAATTAATAAATCTGGAATTAAAAGCTACTCGCACTAGTGGTACCATGAAACCATCATTGACTGTCATATAAATCCATCTGGTTTACTAATGTACTTTTTTAAGGAAGGAAATCTGCTGTCCTTACCTGGTCTAGCCCACATGTGACTTCAGGCCCTCAGCAATGTGTTTGACTCTTAACTACCCTGTGAAATAGACTAGCAGGCTTCTCAGTTGTACCAAACCACTACAAATGCAAAAAGGAATAAAACCAGGTGGACCACCTGACCTTGCATTGTGGATATGCCTACACCAATGGATTGCAGCAGTACAAGAAGGTGGTTCACCGCCATCTTAAGGGCTATTAGGCAACAAATGAAAAAAAATTTTTTTAAATCACAATTACGTTTTGACCACATACATCCTACATGGACCTTTTTGAAAATAGCAGGACACGATGAAATCTGCTTCTCCAGCAAGTAAGGTGACATCCTGGAATATAACAGCCTGCAGTCCACCCAGTGGAGCTACTTTGAAATATTGTGCCAGTAATCTCACTGGATCAGGCCAACAGAGAAGGACTTAATATTCTCCCTGGTTGATATGGAAAGGTCAAGTAAAATTCTGGGTCGGTCTGACTTATTCCGTGAAATGAGGTAGTACATTGAGTAGAAACTACACTCTTCCTGTCAAACGTCCATTTCCTCTAGATGCTCATTTGGCTTGATCAGTGCCCCAACCACTATCCAGCTCCACCCCTCTGGCGCACTGTGTAAACAGTATGTAGATAGCCTATACTGCATCCTCGTCATAACACCTCTGGATACAGATCCAAGAAGTGTTCGGGAAAAATGTATCAGCCAGTCTTTTATCTTTGTTTTTCATTTGCATGTTTCTCTTATCTCCACAGGTTCGGCTTATGCTGGTCCTGGCCCCAGTGATGTGTATACTCTCAGGAATTGGTGTTTCTCAGGTGCTGTCAACTTACATAAAGAATTTGGATATCAGCCGTCCAGATAAAAAGTTAAAAAAGCAGCAGGATTCCACTTATCCGATTAAGAATGAGGTATGATCCTCATCAGCCTCTGGGGCAAGCCATTTGCTGCACTAACCATGTTGTTAAAGTTACACTAACAAACTGCTCTGATGGCCAAGTGGGTGAAGGCATTGCCGGTAAGCTGTTTCACTAGGATGTGCTGAGCTGGCTGATCCTGGCTGAGGCATCAGGTGGAGCATTACAACTGGCATCAATGCCCCAAGACTACGACATGGAAATTCAGCCATATTTTTAGCTGCTGATCTCCATCCAATGATAGCTACTGGATTTTGGGTGAGGATGGCAGCAGGCTGCACTGCCGGGGGCTGTGGACTGGAGCAGATTGAGCCATGGGTGAGGATGAAGTGAGCCATGATGCTCTGTGGTCATCACTGCCTAGGCTTACACATTAAGGATAGCCACCTGAGCAAGGTAGCTAGTTGTGACTGATATTGCCCTGATTATTCAGTTGTTAACTGCACTGGGCCATACTGATCAGAAGAGTACCTAGTTCCAAACTCGCTTCTATATTGAGTTAGCTGATCTCAAGCGGGATAACAGTAGGAGTATTTGCAGTTGCTCTGTACATCCTCCAGCCTTTAGGAGAAAAAAAATCATAGAGGGTTCCAACTTCTGCTTGACCACTGTGGATATCAGATGTGATGACAATTCCCTTCACCACTCAGTTCGCTCCATGAAGGCTGGCTGTTTGGAAGTGGCACTGAAGTGCTGTCACCGCCTATATTCTTCCATCAGCCGGCCTTCTAGAGGAAAAGGGAGACTGCGGGGGTGAGGCACTGTATCAATATCAATCTTAACAGAGCTCCAGAAAAGCACAATCCATGGCAACAGCAAAGGTACCTGTAGATCAGACAGTCTGTTCCTCCAAAAAGACTTTTTTTAATTCATTCATAGGATGTGAGCATCTCTGGCTGGGCCAGCATTTATTGCCCATGCCTAATTGCCCTCAAGAAGGTGGTGGTGAGCTGCCTTCTTGAGCCGCTGCAGTCCATGTGGTGTCAGTACACCTACAGTGCTGTTAGGTGGGGGAGATCCAGGATTTTGACCCAGCAACAGTAAAGGAACATCGATATAGTCCCAAGTCAGGATGGCGTGTGTCTTGGAGAAGATAGTGTTCCCATGCATCTGCTGCCCTTGTCCTTCTCGGTGATAAGAGGTCGCAGGTTTGGTAGCTACTGTTGAAGGAGTTGAGGAAGCATTGAAGAAGTGAGGCAACAGTAACCTGAAAGCCTAAGCTACAAGTTTCAGTATGTTATTATTAGATTGATGATCATGTAATTAAGTGCAAGAACCTGCTTTGCCAGTTTCACACCCACCAACCTGAACACAGTGCCAGTTTGACTTAGATAACCCAGATGATATGTGTAACAAAGAATTTGATGGATAGCTTTTAATGTAACAAAGCTACAAACACAATTAAAATTTGGGTGTAAGGTTGTGTGTATATTCCAGAAAATCTTTTAATCACTCAAGTTAGCACCATCCGGACAATTAGTTTGATCAGTCCCCTGCAAATATGTACCTGGGTCAGTGAGTTTGAGCCTTACAGCAGCATTTAACCGTACTCAATTGCAGTACTGAGGTTTGTGCATTACTAGAGGTGCTGTCCTCCAGACCAAGTTGTGTCCACTTGTTTAAACGGATGTTGAGCTGTGTATTCTGTTTGATTGCCATTAATCAATGCCAGCAGTGTTTTTTTTTTAAGGAAATACTGGTGCAGTTTAGTTTCATAACCACCATTATGTTCTCAAAGTGATTAATTAGGTGAAGCGCTTCAAGGACACATACACGCAGAATTTTCTTGCAGTGATCTTTCCAAGTTAGCTGCAGATAAGGTGGCAGAAAACAATTTTGCTTTGTGCTTCCCTTGGTGTTCAGTTACTGTGCAGCTTCACTGTCACCTGCTCCACATCATTGCAACCTCTCCTTTACTTCATGGGTTTGGAACAGGTACAGGCTGTAATTTCTCAGGTACAGTCTGAGGCATCAGTCAATGTGGCAATAAGGCCACTACATTTGGCATTTCAGCGTTCCTGAGTTAGACAGGGAATGCTCAACCAGGACTCCAGCCCTAATTTCTGGAAAGTGCATGTGGGTATTGGCTGATGATAGCATATGGACTGAAATGTAACCTGCCAGCAATTAATATTTATGACTGCCTATGAAGAATAGCCATTGAAGGTGGTAAAGCTGAAGTGGTAGCTCTACAGGGTGCTGTCATTCATACAACCTCTAGACACCTCTTTTGTTATTTACTTGTTCTATTACCACTCCCTTTAGTCTTGCACCATGAACCTTTTTGTCATTTAATCTCTCCTACCCTCCACCTTATCAAAGACCTTTCTTTCTGTTGTTTACCTCACATGCCCAACCCCCCCACCCCCAGTCCCTTTTCACTTGCCTAAAACATTTCTAATATTTTCCAATTCTAATCAAAGTTCATCAACCTGAAATATTAACACTCTCCCCACAGGTATTGCCAGATCTGCTGAGTATTTTCAGCATTTTGTTTTATTTCAGATTTCCACCCACAGTAGTTTGCATTTGCTTTGGAGAAGTTTCTGTTGTCACTGGCCACAATGGAAGCATTCAATAACTTTTTCTGTAATCTGTTCTCATTTAGGTAGCGAGTGGAATGGTGCTTGTAATGACCTTCTTCTTAATTACCTACACCTTTCATTCCACCTGGGTGACCAGCGAGGCATACTCCTCTCCGTCCATCGTGCTGTCTGCCCGTGGAGGAGATGGCAGCAGGATTATCTTTGATGACTTCAGGGAGGCTTACTACTGGCTCAGGCACAACACCCCAGAGGTAAGGGCACACCTATTGGCTGGATTCAGACGAGATCGGCAGAAGCCAGAAAGCACACCTCTGCTGGCTCCCTGTGTGAAGCAGAATGTGCTTTGTGCAAAATGTAACTTGTATGTTGGTAATGTAGGAATGAAGAACGATTAGGCCTCTGTTACAAGCTCATAGACTAGCACTTATCTAACTTGTATCTGCTAAGCTTGAGTTCTTTGAATAATAGTATTTAGTGCAGGATACTCGTGCTGAACCATTTAATGTTCTCGGAACCCTCTGTGCCAATGATTATCCTAACTTCCACACTTCACTCTTCCTGTGATCATACTGATTCTGTATCCTTTGTCAGTGATTTGAAATACACCTTCACTGTTGACTTTCGTAGTTTTAAAAAAAAACAGATCTATAGGGTGCAGTAACCCAGTGATTATAGTGCTAGACTAGTAATCCAGATGTCATCAGTTCATATCCCTCCTGGACAAGTTGTGAAACTGAATTCAATAAAGAAGAGAATTAATGAGCTGGTACCAGATTGTTTAAAAATAAATATCCTTCAGGGATGGGAATCTGTCAGCCCTAAGATAAAAACAAAAAACTGCAGATGCTGGAAATCCAAAACAAAAACAGAATTACTTGGAAAAACTCAGCAGGTCTGGCAGCATCGGCGGAGAAGAAAAGAGTTGACGTTTCGCGTCTTCGTGACCCTTCCACTCTTTTCTTCTCCACTGATGCTGCCAGACCTGCTGAGTTTTTCCAGGTAATCCGTCAGCCCTGCCTGGTCAGGCCTACAAGTGACTCCAGACCCACACTATGTAACTGAATGCCCTCAGGGCAAATGCAGATCTGTAAATATTATTTTGCTAGTGTAGCATGTATCACCAAAAGCAAGAAACCTTTAAAAAAGAGCTTTTTTTTTAAACTCTTGTCATAATTTTCCAGGTTTTATTCCTCTAATTGTCTGAGGTTTTTCCTATTTTTCTGCCCCTCCAGAGCATAAAACAGCTCCAGTTGGAGTGAGGCATATCTATGTTATGCAATAAGGTATTGCAGTTAAGTGAAACAGGCTGGATGGAACATTAGGTATTTTCCTACCTATTGTTCTTTATATGTTCGAGTTTCTACCATGGTGTTGTAGAGATGACTTGTGCTGCTTCAAGAAAGCTGGTGATGTGGGCTAATGGAATTTCCCTTCAGTGCTGGCTTGTGCTAAATTGACCCTGCTTTTTTCAGGATGCTAAAGTGATGTCTTGGTGGGATTATGGTTATCAAATCACAGCAATGGCCAATCGAACCATCCTAGTGGACAATAACACCTGGAATAACACTCACATCTCCAGAGTTGGGCAGGTGCGTATCTTCAGAAAATATACTTTCAGTTCAGCAGAAACCACACCATACACCTACTGAAGAGGGACCAGGAAAAGCATATTGTAGGGTGCCCACTTTCAGATTATATGGAACTTTTACAGACTTTCGCAATAATTTGTCTGATGTTGGTGTCACATTTTTCTCTCTCGTTCTTTGAGCAGTGCAGCAAGGTGGGCGTGTGTCCCGACATCATTTTGCACAATTTCCCTCTAGAAAATAAACACTACATCAGCTGGAAATCCAAAAGAGCATCAAACCCACTCACTGTGTCGTACAATTTTTTGAGGATTGCCCTGCATCCCAGTTGACAGGTCTTAACCGTGTTCACCCCAATTCCCACACTTCAGGTCTCTCTCTTTTCCCTCCCTCCTGGAATCAGGGTTTGGTTTACCCATGCCCATTTCTGTTCCACCAGCCTCTACATTCAGGGGATCATCCTTCGCTATTTCCATCACATCCGGTATGACAATATCTTCAAAAATATTTTCCCCCTCCCCGTTCAGCACCCCACCCCCGCCCCAGTATCTTCTTGTGCAAACACAGGAGATGTAACCAGCACTTGCCCTTCTGCCTCCTCTTTTCCCACTGTCCAGGGCCTCAAACACTCCTTTCAGGTGTGACAAAGCTTTACTATTCAATTTTGTATGCTGTAGTCGCTGCTCACGATGCAGTGTCCACAACATTGGAGAGGCCAAATGCAAGCCCGCAAGCTTGATCCCAAGCTTCTGGGCCTGAATTTCGTGCTTGGCGTGTGTGCCAAGTCAGCGAGCCTGGAAGCGGACACAAAATGTGCTTCCGTCTGCGATTGGCCCCCAAACACAATTTCACACTGGCTGGCCAATTAACGGCCAGCCAGCGTGAAACACGTGCTGAGAAAGCCTCAGCGCTGCCAAGAGGTGCGGGAAGAGGGCGGGCACTGACAAAAGTGGTGGTGCAGGTGGGCATCTCTAGCGAGCTCCCTGAAGGCAGAGAGCTGCTGCGGTGCTGCATCAGGGAGCTGCAGACCTGTAGAAATTAAATGAGAAGACAAAAATACAGCAAACTGTGTCTATGTAACACATTCAAGCACCTGACAGCAGCATTCAAAAAATATCAGTCCCCAGATATCATTTTTCAATATGTTTCACCCTGGACATTTCATCCCACCCTTGGGTGAGGCTTCATTAAAAACGGGCTGCCCTTTTTGCCTGTGCGACGAGTGCAAAATTGCACGGGCAACATAAAATTGTGGACAATAGGGTTTTCAGTGGCCTTAATTGACCTTTTAATTGTCGTAGGGTTCAGCTCCCACTCCCACGCGTGCCCACTGACCTCAGTATTGTCCGCGTGTGTGATGACGTCAGGATGCACGCCCAGCATCATTTCACTTGCATTCGGGTCGGACACGTGCCCACCCGATCAATGGAAGATTCTGGCACTGGTCACCTGTCAGCTTTAATTTTCTGCCCCACTCCCATTCTGTCCTTGGCCTCCTATACTGCTTTAGGAATAATAGCACCTCATCTTTTGATTAGGCACTTTACAGCCTTCCAGATCTCAACATTGAGGTCAACTGTTTCAGCTCATAGCCACCACTGCCATTTCTTTCAAGCAGATGTTGGCAATGATGCTGCTTTTGCCATTTACCCCTTCTCTAGAATCTATCTTTTGTTCCTTTACCTGTCCCATTACCATCCATCTCCTTTTGCCTTGCACCATCATCCTTTTTGTCATTTAATCTTTCCTACCTTATCACCAGCCTTCCTTCTATCTGCTTTCTTTCATCCTACCCCCTCTTTCTCTGTCTCTGTACTGACTTAAACCTGTTACATCTTTAATTTTTTCACTTCTGATGAAAGTTCATTGACCTGAATCATTAACTCTGTTTCTTTATTCGCAGCTGCTGCCTGACCTGCTGAGCATTTCCAGCAATTTTTGTTTTTTTGCTTAAAGCCATCCAGTACCCTGCACCCAAAATGCCACGGCTCAGAAGTAGCACCCTCACCTTTGAGTCAGGAGGCTGTGGACACAAACTCTTCCTGAGGCTTGAGGGATTAATCTAGGTTTGCACTCCAGTTGAGCACTGAGGGAGTGCTGCATTGTTGGAGGTGCTGTCTTTTGACTGAAATGTTGAACAATGGCCCCCATCTGTCCCCTCAGATGGGGTTGTAAGAGTGCACAGCACCACTTGAAGAGCAGGGGATTCTCCCTGGTATCCTTGTCAACATTTATCCCTCAACCCACACCTAAAATATACAATTTAGTCACTTACTAGTTGCTACTTGTGACAGAATTTTGTGTTTTTTTGGCTGCCACATTTCCTACATTACAACAGTGACTTCATGGCCACAAAGTGCTTTGGGGGTCCTTAGGCTGTGAAAGATGCTACATAAATGTAAATCTTTTTTTCCCTGTTGGAATTTCCCAGTCCTGGAAACATCTCATAACTACAGCAAGCCATTATATACAGCATTTATTAGTAAATGCAAGACTCTGCATCAGATTTTGCCTTTACACTGTGCTGTCTAACATTGGTTTGTGATGTACAATAAAAGTTTAATTCTCTGGCTCTTCCATGACTGAAAAGCCAGAAGATGCAAAATTTCTAATTTTTATTTGGAAAATTAACTAACTGAAAAATTAACGAGCACTAACAATGAAACTGAAAAATTAATGAGCACAGACAATGAAAATGAAAAATTGGAAATTCATGTGTCTAAAATAATCTTAGCTCTTGAAAATTTCAATTAGGTTACGTAGTTCAGTGAAATCAGTATTCTTGGCAAACAGGTGACTGTTATGTCTCTATAATGTTGCATTTTTCTGTCCCTACCTCATCCTGTTCCATTGATGCAACCAGGCCCCCAAATTGAACCTTTCCAACTCCTCCCTCACTGGCATCCAAGTTTAACCCTTTCAAAACTCTGCCATTTCTCCCAGCCCAGTGATTTCAATACCATTGGCCTTATTTAAAAACTCCTGCTCATCCTCATCACATTCCACTCCAGCCTCACAACCACCAAGTAACACTTTGTCTGCACTCATGCCGTTCTGCCTTCTGTCTTTGCGCTGCTATGTGTCTCCCCTTCTGGCCGATTCTTAATGACAGACCTTTCTCGGTCCCACCCTCTGGAACACCCACCTTGTACCTCTTTGCCTTGATCCTTCCCTCACTGCAAAAACCTAGCTTTCAACAGATTCTTAAATTGTCTATCTTTCAGTCCAAATCTCTCCCACCTGAAGCGTCTTAGGATGTCTTCCTGTGTTATATCACAGGTGCAAGACCAGAACTGGCTTTGCCCCTGGCCAATCCACTCCAGGCCTGCACTGTTCTCTCCAGCCTTTACATTCTTAAATCCTCTATATTGTTCTAACTCTTACACTCATCAAAAGCCTCCATAAAGCTTCTCACCTTCAATCACCTCCACTGACTCTTCTCCCTCTTGCTAAAGTATCCATTCTCCCCAGTGTTAAAGACGATATTTAATTGGAAATTGACAGTCCAGAGCATTGCTGAGCCACAGCGTAAATTCATCTAATGCAAGACCTGGTGACATGCATTAATAGAAACTCTGCAAAGGGAAAACCACATTTACCTGATATCCCAATAACATAACCTCAGAAGGCAAGATATTAGAAGATGTACATGTTCTCACAGCCACAGAAGTGTGGGATAGAATTCTGACCAGACAAGGGTAGAAAGAATTAGTGAAATATTTATCGATATTGCATCCAAATGTTATTAACACTGGGTATATTTATTCACTATTAGGCAATGGCTTCTCCAGAGGAGAAGGCCTACGAGATCATGAGAGAGCTGGATGTTAGCTACGTATTGGTCATTTTTGGTGGTCTCACAGGATATTCCTCGGATGGTAATGTATCTTCGTGTTTCTACATTCCATGATTAGGAACTTAAATAGTTCCACAGATGGTGGCTTCAAACTTAGAAAGCATAAGAATGTAAATAGCAGGAGTAGGCCATTTGGCCCCTTGTGCCTGTCCATCACTCAATAAGATCATGGTTGATCTGATATGTGGCTTTAACTCCACTTTCCTGCCTGCCTTCCATAGCCCTTGACTCTCTTATAGATCAAAAATCTGTCAAACTCTGGCTTGAATATATTCAATGACCTAGCCTCCACTGCTCTCTCAGGTAGACAACTCCAAAAATTAACAACCCTATGAGAGAAGAAATTCCCCCTCTTCTCCAACTTAAATGGGAAATCCCTTATTTGAAACTCTGACCCCCTAGTGCTGGGCTGCACCATGAGGAATCCTTTCCTGTCCTTTCAGTATTTACCCGTTCAAGCCCCCTGTTTCAATAAGATCATCTCTCATCCCTTTAAACTCCAAAGGTTATAGGCCCAACCAGCTTAACCTTTCCTCAAGACAACCCCCTCATCCCAGGAATCAACCTAATGAACCCTCTCTGAACTGCCTCCATTGCTAATATACCTACAATAAGACCAAAAAGTACACAGTACTCTTTGTGTGGTTTCACCAACACCCTGTACAGTTGTAACAATACTTGCCTACGTTTATACTCCATTCCCCTTGCAACAAAGGCCAACATTCCATTTGCCTTCCTGATTATTTGTTGTAACTGCATGCTAACTTTTTGTGGTTCGTGTATGAGGGCACCCAGACCCCTCTGTTGACAGCAATCTGTAGTCTTTCTCAATTTAAATAATATTTTGCGTGTTCTTCCTATCAAAGTGGACAACCTCACATTTTCCAAATTTTTGCCCTCTTGCTTAACCTATCTAATATCCCTTTACAGACGCTCTGTCCTCCTCCCAACTCACTTTCCTACTTACCTTTGTAGCATCAGCAAATTTGACTACAATAGACTATTCCTTCATCCAAGCCATTGATATAGATTGTAAATAGTTGAGGCGCCATCACTTATCCCTGAGGCACCCCGCCCGTTATAGTTTGCCAACCTGAAAATAATCCATCTATCCCGACTCTGTTTCCTGTTGGTTAGGCAACGTTGATATATTATTCCTGGTATCATGAGCTGCGGGGAGGCAGGAGAGTAAAGCTTCAACTTGAGCCTGGGGGTCTGGAAGTGAAAGCTTGCTAATGGAGGTCCCTCTTCAAAATTACAGTTGATGCTTCATCGCAGTTAACATGCTTGCTCTGTCCTCTTTTGCTGCAATTTTCTGGGAGTCTTGAACCCTCATTACCTTTTCTCCAATGACCGTTCATTCTATATTAAACCAGGTAGAGAGATTTGGCAGACTTTCTGTCCAAAGAAGGATACTGTAGTCCCACCCTTACTTGATGTCCATATTTCAGGATGATCAGTTGGATCAAAAATAGGAACTCTGCTAGTTTTATCCCCTTTTTGACAATGTAGTCAATTGTAATGCCAAGCCATTGATCAGGCTGAAGTTAATGGACTTGGTACAGATTGAGGAAGGAATCTGGGAGCATCCCCTACTATAAAGGAAGAAAGGAACTTGGATTTGTAAAGCACCTTTTCATTGGTACCTTATCTTGGGAGGTCCCTAAGTACTTCAAAGTTACTGAATTGCTTTTGAAGTGTCCTCACTGTTTTGTAGGCAGCTGCATGTTCTTGTACGGCTCAATGTTGCACAGGGCAGCAAATTAATTCCTTGTGCTGTTTAAGTGCATAATAGCATTCTTGTTTCAGAAGGTAGATTTTACTGCATGAATTTTAAAAAACTAAAAAACCTGGATTTACAAGTGCATTATTACGTGGAAATCTCATTTGAGACCGAATCATTACTAAAGGAGCAGAAAAGGAGGCCATTCAGCCAATTGTGCCAGTGCTAGCTCTCCACCTGGAGTCTCTTATTCTAATCATTTCCCTTTTCTGATATAATATTGTACTCTTCCTTTTCAAATGCTTATTGAGTTTCCTCTTCGTTATGCTGTAGCTCTTGAATGCTATTAAGAGGCAGAAGTAACAAATAAAAGGAATTAATCAGCAGAGTGGGTACAGTAATAGATCCTTGATTCCTCACCAGTATTTTAAAATGACTCCAAAACAACAAAAATCTCAAATCCATTGCAAATCCTTATAGTCTTGGCCCACATGTCCAGAAAGGCTTTTATGTGAGAAAGGCAAAAGAGGGAGTCTCCCACTTGCCAGCAGCCTGTAAGTGTTGGAACAAGAAGCTGAGTAAACAATATATGCTACCACTCTGGTTATATGCTGCTTTTCACTTTGTTGGATCCAGGTTTAGACTGAAGAAGTCGAAACATCAGAATTATAAGTATCTGGATTCCAAGTGAGCTTCACTTGGAATTTCCATTTTTCTGGTCGACTGTGGAATTAAAGGCAACCTACATGATACTGGGCAGACTTTTTATTTTTAAACTTCACCTGTTCCATTTGTGTTTTTTTTTTCCCCTTTAGATATAAACAAGTTTTTGTGGATGGTGAGAATTGGGGGAAGCACAGACACAGGCAAACACATCAAGGAGCACGATTACTACACCCCGACAGGAGAGTTCCGTGTCGACAGGGAGGGCTCCCCCGTCCTGCTCAACTGTATGATGTACAAAATGTGTTACTATCGCTTTGGCCAAGTCTACACCGAAGCAAGTGAGTGCCAACGATGCGTGTCTTTTAATGTGTGTTGATGTGATTTAACTGTAGCATCAGCGCAGAGTTTACCCTTTACACCAGCATTGAAATCAGAATGGAATTGAGCCTGAATCAGGAGTGGGGGCCTCGACCCATGTCGTAATGAAGAAAGCTGTATTTATATAGTTCCTTGTATGCCTGCCATGTTTACAGCCATGATAATACTGCTTGAATGTAGTCACTATTGTGTTGTCGGAAATACACCAACTAGTTTGCACACAGAAAGATTCTACAAACAGCATTGAGATAACAACCAGATAATCTGTTTTACTGATGTCAGTTGAGGGATAAATGTTGGCTTGGACAATAGGACAAATTTGCTGTTTCTTCAAAATAGTGCTGTGGGATCTTTTATGTCCACCTGGTTTAATATCCTGTACGAAAGGCCACACCTCTGACGGTGCAGCACTCCCTCAGTGCTGCACTGGACTGTCAGTTTAAATTAGTTCTGCTGAATGAGGATTGAACCTACGACTTTATGACTTGAAGGTGCTAACTGATCCACAGCTGACATTAACAAATAGAAGTGAAACTCCAATGAAGAAGTAGTGGTCTTGTTTTTTCACCGAAGAGTCGGTGTTTTGACACCCAATTCACACACTGCATTTATCACTAATCGTTTAGTATCAATGATCAGTAAATGTTGACGATGGTTGAGTAGTGAAACAAGCAGGTAGGATGTATTTATAAACTTCTAAAAGCTGACACATTCTAAAATATGTTATCCATTGCCGACCTTCACCTAAGGACATTTTACATGCACACATCGATGTGAGGAATTGTATCCTTGATATGCTATAGCAAATCTGCGAATGTGTTTCATAAGATATTGAAAGGTGAGAGTCACACCTGCACTGGGCTTTCAGACTGACCTAGAGTCAGGGGCAGGGTTGAAAATTCAACTCTTCTCTCCTGGGTAAGCACTAAACTCACCGTGAAATGTATTGAGGTGAAAGCAGCCAATGGACTTGGCTGTAATTCTGAAACCTGCAGCTAATAATAGGGAAACATGGGGTCTGGAATGTTAAAGTTGCAATCATGTCACAATGAAATGCAAGCTGTAGTTGTGAGAGCAGCTGTTACTAATTGGGAAAAGATTAGGCCATTATTCTTAAGTATCTATAAGGACCGGTTTCCACTTGTGTGGGGAAATTTGTGAATAAACTTATGTTAAGGAAGACTGGCTCCAGATTCCTCCTACTCCGCAAATTACAACATGGCATTAAAGGGGATTGGGGCAGAGTACATAAACTGCATCTTGAGTTTGAAGTTCACTCTGAGCACATGGAGAGTACATTCAGAATCGCTGGGATGCATTCTGGCTTTACTCCCCAGCAGTTTGCCCCTGATATAAAGCATAGAAAATACCCCTTCTCCTTCAAAGAACAGATCATTTCATCCAACCTGAATCAAAATTCATTGGAGTCAGTCATTATTATCTCCCAAAGAATTGCTCTGAGGAAGGAGATCGTGGCATAATGGTATTGTCACTGGACTAGTAATCCAGAGATCCAGGGTAGTGCCCTGGGGACCTGGGTTCAAATCCCACCATGGCAGATGGTGAAATTTGAATTCAATACAAATCTGGAGTTATGATGACCATGAAACCATTGCCAATTGTCATAAAAACCCACCTGGTTCACTAATATCCTTTAGAGAAGGAAATCTGCCCTCTGAACAAGGACAATTAGGGAAGGGAACTAAATGCTGGCCTAGCCAGTGACGTCCACATCCCAGGTACAGATAAGAGGCAATGTAAAACTTCCTTAACACAACCTTATCAAGTGTGTCCAGGTTATCTTTTAGTGTACTTGTACTTTACCAATTGACCCCAGAAGACCCTCTCTTTTTCACCTCAACACCCCCTCACCACCCTGCAATGCTGCATCATTCTAATGTTTCGGTTTCATTTTATATGGGTTGCTTCTGAATGCTAAGTTGAGACTGGCATTGGATAGAGCCTTAACAAGGAGTCTGCTGACAAGACTATGTTAACAGTTATGTTAATGATGTCACTGTTTTTCCACAGAACGTCCGCCTGGATATGACAGAGTAAGGAATGCTGAGATTGGGAACAAAGACTTTGAGCTTGATGTTCTAGAAGAGGCATACACCACCGAACACTGGCTGGTCCGTATATACAAGGTAAGTGCTGAAAACAGCTGTGCGCAACTGTCGGGGTACAATAGCTCACTGTTGCAAGGTGACCTCGCTCAGCATTCTGGTGGTTTCAGCTCGTGAGTTGTAGGATTTGGCATCTTCAGTAAAATAGAGAGCGTTGCAACAGCCAAATCAATTTGCCAAGTAGCACTGAATCACCACAGCCTGGGCATCCCAGGTTCAGTCCCCAATCTCTGATGAATTAACTGATCTTGCTCAAGGCCTCAGTACTATAATCTCCTGAGTATAGATGTGAAAAATCTTCGAGCTTCCGCTCCTCGTAGCTGTGCAGCAACTCCTGCAGCAATGCTTGTATAGGTGAATATCAAATGAGGATGACTTGGGATTTGGTTGTTGTGCCACCCATAGTTACGTAGCCTACTGACAGTGATGAATGACTGACTGTTTAAGTGCAATACCAGAGGACGTTTGGCCACTGTGTGAATATAATTCCAGCTCGATTTTGTAAGGGAGGATTATTTTTCAAATATAGCATGCTCAAATTTTTATGGGTTACTGACATTTTTGTACTTGTCTTATGTAACTTTGCCTAAGAGTTTATCCTTCAAAGAGCTGCCTCCTGTCAGTTTTTTAGTTATAACTGTAAACAGTCCAGTGTTAGATGGGCTTGCATGTTTCAAGCTAGTAGGTATCACCTTTTGATGGTGTGGTTGACTGTTTGAGGACAGTGCCTTCAGTGTGTGGTGTGAATGTTGCCCAATGGATCACAATAAATACTTACAAAATATAATTATCAATTATACACAAGTTTTTTGCCATGGGGTTGTAGAAGTGTGGTGCAATGATCCTATTGCAATGCTGCATTTGTCCATTTCTGGGTTGTATTATTGCTGGGTTTATGCATAGAAACATATGGAAGTTGGCAGACAGGAAAAGAGCAGTTGGTCCATGGTGGCTGGAGCTTCATGGCTAAGCATTTCTTCCCTCCCCACGCTTCCATCTGTCATCTAATCTCCTGAGAGGCAAAAGCCCTAATCCTTTAAAGGAACAAATACCCTGGAAAATCCCATTGACCAAGCATTATCTATAAAGAGATTTGCCCTTTATATGATACAATGCCTGCCCCAGTCCGGAACCAGTCCAACTCACTCTTGAAGACAGTGAGTACCCACCACACCCATTGGCACTGCATTCCAGAGGCTCACTATACCCTGAGAGAAGAACTGCCTAACATCCAGTCTATTTCCATTTCACTGAATTTGTGTCCTCTAGGCTTCCCCAAACTGTTAAACTGGAATAATCTATCAATATCAACACTAGCCATGTCATTGTTTTAGTTCGTTCTATTATTTTATAGTCAGCTCTAAGTCTATTGCAAAAGCAAAATATTGCAGATGCAGGAAACAGGGCAAGTTGGCAGGCTATGACCAGCAGAGAGCTGCAAGGATCAGTGCCGGGGCCTTAGCTATTTGCAATCTAAATTAATGACTTGAACATAAAGACTGAGTAATGTATTCAAGTTTACTGAGGATACAAAGTGGGAATACAAATGACACGGGTGGGAATGTAACTTGTGGAGGACATAAAGAGGCTGGCTGTAAAGAGATATAGACAGGAGCAAGTGCAACAAGATAGGGTAACAAGATGGCAGATGCAAGATGGTGTGGGAAAGTGTGAGGTTATTCATTTTGTAAGAATAGAAAAGCAGAATTTTTTTTAAAGGCGTGCAACTTATAAATGCTGTTCAAAGGGACTTGGGTGTGTTCATACAAGGAACACAAAGTTCACATGAAGCTACAACAAGCAATTAGGAAGGCAAATTACATGTTGGCCATTATTGCAAGGAGATTGGAGTACATGAATAAAGAAGTCTTGGTACAGTTGTCCAGGGCTTTGGTGAGACCACAACTGGAATACTGTTTGCAGTTTTGGTCCCTCTATTTAAGGAATATATACTTACGTTGAAGGTGGTACAGCAAAGTTTCATTAGATTGGACCCTGGGACGTTGCTTTCTGGCTTTGCCTCCTCCCAGTGTTGCTTCCCATGCTTGCCTCCCATGCTCTATTCATGCCTTAGCCCCCTAGGTCCGTTTTCAATTGCTCCTCTTCTGGCTGCAGGCTCCTGTTCTGAATTGGCATTGAAGGGCTCCATCTAGTGGCAGAGGCTGGTTAGTACGGGTGGGCCTGAAACTTCAGCTACCTGTTATGACCAACTTCTGCCACTGGAGGGAGCCTGGTCAATTTAAAAGTGCTGTATTCCAGGTGAATACATTTTCTAAATATTGTTTTTTATGTTATATTTCTTTTATATTTAGTGAAATACTTTATTTCGCAAGTTATTTCAGCTAGGAATGCACACTACTGCACGTGTATGGTGTAGTAAGTTAACTTGTACAACAGTTTTTCCGAGCTAGAAATGCCTGAAGGCACCTAATTCCAACTTTAACATTGATCCCTATGGGATAATCACTTGTCTCACTTAGTTGCAGTTTCACCAATGAAACCACAACTTGAACTGAGGACTCCCTGCATTCCAAGCTCCAGAGAATGAGAGCTGATCACATTGAAAAGTACAAGATTCTGAAGGGGTTTGGCAGGGTAGATGTCAAGAGGTTGTTCCCTGGGCTGGGAATTCTAGGGGCACAGTCTCGGGATAAGGGGCTGATCATTTAGGGACTGAGATGAGGAGAAACTTCTTGACTGAATGGGTTGTGAAAAGACTTGATGGGCCGTGTGTCATCTCCTCCTATGAAGTTAACCGTTCGGTTGCACGTTTGAGATTGGTTCACTTAACCTGTGATGCTGGGGTGGAACTGGGCTGTTTTTAAAAAGAAAATAATTGTCAAAGATCATTTACCATTCAGAACTCTTTTCCACATTTTGTTATCTCTCCATAGGTGAAAGATTTGGATAACCGAGGGCTCTCAAGAACGTAAATGACCCAAAGCAGCTACGATTGATGGCAGCACTGAGGCCTTGTCCTGTGAAGAAGAGCTGTATTTTTTTTATATACACTAGTTTGGGAATAAAGGAAGCGCTCGGAGAGTTTGTTTACACTTTGCGTCCTATCTGAGGCAATCTGTCTGAAATGTCCGATTGGTTGATGAATGATTCATGGCAACTGACCAAAACATTATTATGCTGGGCTTAATGTTCTATCCTGGTCAAATAAAGAGTTCACATGGACACCGAGGAGTGGTATGGATTGGTGTACTGTGTGCTTCTCATTCAAGGTGGTTGCGATGCACTGTATGAAGTTTGGTTCTGATGAGTGTGGATTTTAATGTCCTCCTGCTGCCCATATATCTTTTTGCACCCCACCCCCACCCCCAACCAAAGCTTCTAATTCGCTGGTATAGCTTAATTGGTTTATCTGCACTCTGGTCATTTTTTACGTGCATTCAGTGAATGACAGCAACCTATTTGGTCATGGAGGGCATCACAACTAAGTTTGATCCCATCCTCACACATGTGCAGGGGGTTACTGAATCAGCCAGTAGGATCCTTACCACAGACTTGTCACAGGCAAATGGCCAGATTGGCCTACTTCTGTTTGTATCATTCTAGTCTATAAATCCTTGATTCTATCTTTTATTCCCAGCCCAGAAATGTAATACTGCGAGCATCACCCACCTCACAGTTGACTGCATAGAACAGGGATCAAGCTTGGGGGCGCCCCCTGGTCTGTGACTCACTGCTGTAAGCTGAGCAATGCAATTACACTGAGACATTCTTTAATATCCCATCTTATTTTACAACAGGGATGTTTAATGTTTGCAAAATAAATTAGTTTCCCATTAATTATGAGCTAGAAACTGTGGATCAGCTTCAGAGAAATGCTCCCAGTTCAGGCTAAGGATTTCAATTTCCTGTCGGATAAAGAGAGTTTAGTCTTTAAAACGAGAATAGTTATCCAAATAAATGTGGTATGTTTTTCCTTTCTTCTCTCTCTCTCTCTCTTCCCCCCCCCCCCACGCCCCCAACCCCCCCACCACCACCCTCTCCTCCTCCTCCCCCCCCCCTCCCCCCGACACTCTCCTTCCCCACTCTTCCCCTGCCCCAGCTCTCCCTCCCTACTCTCCTCCGCCCCCTCTTTCCCTGACACCCCATTCCCCGCCCCCCCCCCGGCCCCTTCTCCCTCTTCCCCCTACCCTGGCCCCCTCTCCCCTCTCCTCACTCCCCCGCCCACCCCCTCTCTCCTATAGAATTTGGGGAGCATTGTCTATTTAAACCAACGTAGTTTTCGAGTGAAGTCTTGTAACCCGTTCCAGAGCTCGTTTACGTTTGTCTCACTTATGCAAAGAGGCCCTGTGTCCTGTGACTCGATCCATTACTCTTTAAAGTAATTGAAGGGCACCAGTACTGTGTATAACACACACACACAATACAATATAACTGTAGTGTCTGTACTGTAGACCTGACTCTCTCACCACTGAAAATTTGCACAGCCATTTGGCCCATCATGTGTGTGCTAGCCAAAAAAAGAGAAATCCGGCCTAGCCTGCTTTCCAGCTCTTGGCCCGTAGCCCTATAGGTTACTGCCACTGAGTGTGTGAATTCAAGTGTTTTCTGAAATGCAATGAGGGTTTCTGCCTCTACCACCCTCGCAAGCAGCAGGTTCCATCTGGGTGAAAAATTCTCAACTCCCCTCTAATCCTTTCACCAATTATTTTAAATCTATGCCCCTCTCTGTTAAGGGAATTAAGTCCTTTCTATCCGCTCCGTTTAGGACCCTCATAATTTTATAAACCTCAATTGACCCTCCCTCAGCTTAATCTTATCTAAAGAAAATAATCCCAGCCAATCTAATCTTTCCTCATTGTTAAAATTCTCCCATTTCTGGCAATATTCTCCTAACTGTCCTCTCTACTCTCTCTAGTACGATCATATCCTTCCTCTAATGTGGTGATCAATTACCTAGTACTCTAGCTGTAACAACTAGTGTTTTAGGTAGTTCTAGTTTAACCTCCCTGTTCCTGTATTCTGTACTTCAGACAGTTTGAACTACCTTATCTGCTAACCTTTTACCTTCAGAGATCTGTGGACATAGTCCAAGGTCTTTCTGTTCTCTACACTTCTCAGTATCCTAGAATTTACTGAGTTTCCTTTGTCTGCCTTCCCCAACTGCATTACCTGACATTTCTCACTTCGACCCATCTGACCAGTCTATTGATATCTTCCTTCAGGCTACAGCTTTCTTCCTCACTATCAAACAACAAATCATTTTTTAGTTGTTTGTTAGTGCAGAACTTGAGAATTACTGAAAAAAAGAGACATGCCGTTGAAGCTTTTCACCTTACACTCATCAGGACAGAATCACAAGAATACCAAATCTCAAAGAAAAGAAAGCAACAATTCATACTGCTTGAGAAGAGGATGCTGATTGGTTGGCAAGTAGACTCTGATTGGTAGAGGTGTTGCTCTGGGGAATGCACCAGGGTACAGTTAACTGCCAAGCTTTTGTTTAAATTCAAACCAGGCCAGTTGACTCTGGTTTCTCTGAAATCATTTTTTGCATCATCTGCAAATTTATTAATTGTGCCCATTAATGTTGATATATATCACAAAAAGCAAGGGACCTCTGTACTGTGCCCTGAGAAACCCCACTGGAAACTGCCTTCCAGCAACAAAGAAAAAATAGACCATAACCTTTTGTTTCCAACAATTTGTCTACCAACAACATTACCACTGACTGACCGTTACTGTATTCCAATTGCTTATTGGTCACTTTTTACTGATTCCAAGCTTTTATTTATAGATTTTAAAAATAAAATTCGCAAACTGGATTTCTGGTCCAGTGACATAGCCACTACACCATTGTAACCAAATAACCCATCAGCTTAGGTTGATTCATGGTCTATTCAATGAGACATCCAATAATGGATGAGAAATTTTCACTAACAAAATATTGGTAAGATCAAAGCCATTCTCTTCAGTTTCTCTCCCTAGCAACTGTAAACTGAGGCTGTACCAGATGGTACACAACCTTGGTGTTATAATTGACCCAAATATAAGCATCTAACCACATATCCACACTATCTCTAAAACCGCCTAAGACATCTAACCAGCTGACTTCACCCCTGCCTCAGTTCATTTCCTCAAACTGTCAAGCATACCTTTGTTCACTCTTGGACTTGACTATTCCAATATGTTTCTGGTCAGACACCCTCCATAAACTTAAGCTCATCCAAAATTCTGCTGTCCATATCCACTGAGTCTTATTTGCACACAACCCCTGTGCTCGCTGATCCATATTGGGTCCCAGTTGAGCAATGTCTTGGTTTTAAAATTCTTATCCTTGTTTTCAAAATCCCTCCCTATCCTCACCCCTCCCTAGCTCTGCAACTTCCTCCAGTCCTGCAACCCTCCAAGAAACCCGCAATCCTACAATTCTGACCTGTTCCACATCCCTGATTTTAATTGCTGTACCATCCCAAATGACAGATCATATCAAATAGCATGTCTTTTCGGCTGTTTGCAATAGCAGAGTACTAATCAACCTGTGCTTGCAAAACTCAGAACATAATGCCTAGTGTTAGATGTGGTTCCGTGATTGGACAGCAGTTGCTAAACAATCCCAAGTGTGCTAAGAATTACACCAACAACCAATTTAAAATTATCAGTCAGGCTCACAATGTAGCTGACTTACAGTTGCTAGAAGCTACACATATTCATATGCGGGGACCTGTCCTCTGCAGGCAAAAGGGATATGTCTAGACATTGTACCTTTTTGATTAAACAAGTATGGGGGACATAGCTCCCTGGTGCATTGGCTATGGCAACGTCTTCACAAATTAGAGCTTTGAAATTTGGCATTCTTGCATTTGCCCTGGTGAGTGCAGGACAAAAAGCTTTGACAGCATATCTCTATTTTCAGAAATACTTTTGAAGTGTAGTCACCATTGCAACATAGGAAGTGCAGCAGCCAATTTGCTCACAGCAAAGTCCCACAATCAGTATATGATAATGACCGGGTAAACTGTTTTAATTATGTTGGCTGAGGAATAAATATTGGCCAGGGGACTGGCAAGATATCCCCTGCTCTTCGAAATAGTGATGTGGGATCTCATGCATCCTTCTGTGAGCTCAGACAGGATTTTGATTCAGCTGTCATCCGAAATATATAGTGCCACACAATAATGCTACACTCCCACAATACTGCAGTGGACTCTTCCCAGATTTTATGCTCAACTTCCTGGAGGAGGCCTTGAATCCACAACCTTCTGAATCAGAGACAAAAATGCTAACACCATAGCTATCCGTTCGGTTTTATCTGAATAAGCAAAAGCATTGTAGACCAATACCTCCAATCAAGATAAGAAACATTCTCAGCTTTTCACCATCCAGGACAAAAATTCCATTTAATCAACACTTCATTCACTACCCAAAACATCTACTTCCTTCATCACTTGTCTACCATGGTCACATTATTTATAGTGTGCAGTGCAGGACCTTCCAATCATGTGACCTCCACCACCCAGAAGGACATGAGCAGCAAGTGCATGGGAACACCATCCAGGTTCCTCTCCAAGTCACACACCCTCCTGACTTATAGAGCCATTGTCATTGCTGGGTCAAAATCCTGGAACTTTTTTTTGGAAAAATGTACTTCATTCATAAAATATCTGAAAGAACATTACAAAACATTTCAAAATGGTCATCACAAAAAGTGCAATCATATTCAACTTTTCCACATAGATCATGAGGTGCCTCAATGCAATCAATGAATATTACAGACATTTCAACATGGTCATTACAGACAGTGCATTGGTATTCAAGTTATCGACATAGATCATGTTGCACTCAGGTGCTTCAATACAATTATACATTTAGTTTTCACTACAAACATTCCTTGTAAGTCATACAGCCCGAGGGGTCTATACAGTTCTCAGTCCCTCGGTGCAGTATGGCAGAAAGGTCTTAGACAGCAACCCTTCCCCATTGCCCCTTTGCGGCAGCTGCCCCAAGCTTTAGTGCGTCCCTCAGCACGTAGTCCTGGACCTTGGAATGTGCCAGTCTGCAACACTCGGTCGGGGACAAATCTTTGCCCTGGAAGACCAACAAGTTTCGGGCAGACCAAAGAGCATTTTTCACCGAGTTGATGATCCTCCAGCTGCAGTTTCTGTGTGTATCCCTGGGAACAGGCTGTACAGCTCAGAGTCCTGTGGCACAGAACTGCTCGGGATGAACCTCGACAGAAACCACTGCATCTCTCTCCAGACTTTCTTTGCAAAGGCACAATCCACAAGGAGGTGAACAACAGTCTCCTCCCCACCACAGCCACCTCGAGGACAACGTGCAGAGGGGGTGAGACTCCTGGTGTGTAGGAAGGATCTGACAGGGAGAACCTTTCTCACCACCAGCCAAGCTACATCTTGGTGCTTGTTGGAAAGTTCTGGCGATGAGGCATTCTGCCAAATGACTTTGACAGTCTGCTCGGGGAACCATCTGACAGGATCCACAATCTCCTTTTCCCACAGGGCCTCTAGGTCGTTACGTGCTGACCACTGCCTGATGGACTTGTGGTCAAAGATGTTTCTCTGCATAACCTTTTCCATGAGGGACAGGTGGTACACACAGTCCAACTACTTGGAGCATTCCGCGGCAGCGTGGCCAGACCCATCCTTCGCAACACCAGGGACAGGTAGAACCTCAGCACATAGTGACACTTGGTGTTTGCGTACCGAGGGTCTATGCACAGTTTGATGCAGCCACACACAAAGGTGGCCATCAGTAGGAGGGCGATGTTCAGCATGTTTTCTTCCCCCTTTATCTAGAGGTTTGTACATCTTGTCTCTGCGGACATGATCCATTTTCGACCTCCAATAAAGCGAAAGATGGCTCGGGTGGTCGCCATCGCGCAGGAGTCTGGAATGGGCCAGACCTGCGCCACGTACAGCAACAGCGAGAGTGCCTCACACTTGATGACCATGTTCTTACCCGCAATGGAGAGGGAGCGTCACTCCCACATGCCCAGTTTTCTTTTCACCATAGCCACTCGCTCCTTCCGGTTTCTAACGTATGTCCCGGTTCCTCTGAACCATATCCCCAACACCTTCACCTGACAGTGAAGGGGACAAAGGATCGGTCAGCCCAGTTCCCAAAGAACATGGCCTCGTTCTTGCCATGATTTACCCTGGCTCCTGAGGCCAGTTCGAACTGGTCGTAGATGTCGCTCAGTCTGTGCACCAACAGTGGATCCAAGCAGACTATGGTAACATCGTCCATGTACAGGAAGGCTTTGACCAGAGTGTCTCCACCGCCTGGGATTGTCACTCCTCTTATGACCAGATCCTTCCTGATGGACTCAGCAAAGGGTTCTATGCAACACACAAACAGGACAGGGGAGAGAGGGCAGCCCTGCCTGACTCCAGATTTAATAAGAAAGCTTTCTGATTCCCACCCATTGATTGAGACTGCGCTACTGATGTTTGTGTAGAGCAGTTGGATCCAATTGTGGATTCCCTCCCCAAACCCCATTTTGGAGAGCACATCCACCATGTAGGTGTGTGATATTCTGTCAAAGGCCTTCTCCTGATCCAGGCTGATGAGGCAGGTGTCCACACCCCTGTCCTGTGCATAGGCAATCGTATCCCTGAGCAGTGCAAGGCTGTCAGAGATCTTCCTGCCCGGCACAGTGCAGGTCTGGTCAGGGTGGATCGCCAATTCCAGAACGGACTTGACCTGATTGGCGATGACCTTGGACAGGATCTTATAGTCCACATTCAACAGTGAAATGGGTCACCAATTTCTAATTTCCTCCCTTTCCCCCTTCTGATGGTGGATGAGGGTGATGATGCCTTTCCTCATGGATTCTGACATGCTGCCTGCCAGGAGCATACTCTCGTACACTTCTAGCAGGTCCGGGCCGATCCAGTCCCACAGAGCCGAATACAACTCCGCCGGCAAGCCGTCGCTTCCGGGAGTTTTACTCTTCTCGAAGGACTCAAGGGCCTTAGTTAGTTCATCAGGAGTTAGCGGTTTGTCCAGACTCTCCTGTGTACTGTCGTCTAAGACCTCCAGGATGGAGAGGACAGGAAGGACTGTGAGGCCGTGCTGCCTGTGGGTGTGAGGCCGTGCTGCCTGTGGGCTTCATGTCATACAATCTGGCATAAAAGGATTGGCTGATCTTCAAAGTGTCAGACTGCGATGACTTTACTGAGCCATCTTCTTCCTTCAGGCTGCTGATCACAGAGCTCTCTCTGTGTTCCTTTTGGAAGAAGAAACATGAGCATGTCTCATCCTGCTCCTCAGAGCAGACTCTGGACCGGAAGATGATCTTGGAGGCCTCTGAGGCAAAGAGCGAGGCTTGCTGGCTCTTCACCTCTTGGAGTTCCTCCTTGACATCGATCCCCATCGACTGCAGCCGGAGCAGATTCTGCATGTTTTTCTGGAGTCAGGACATTTCCTCCTGTTCCTTTCTAGCTTTCTGGACACCTTTGAGGATGAAGAACCTCTTGATGCTTTTCTTGATCGCTTCCCACCAGTGTGTCAGGGACTCAAAGAGGGGTTTCATGGTTCTCCAACCTTTGTAATCCCTCTTGAGTTTCTCAATGTTCTCTGGGGTCAGCAGTTGTACATTCAGCTTCCATGTCCCCTTGCCAACCTTCTGATCTTCCTCTAAGTGACAGTCAGCCAGTAGGAGGCAGTGGTCAGAGAAGAACACCGGCTTGACATGGTGGATCTGACTGCGAACAAACGGGACACAAACAGGAAGTCTATCCTGAAAGGGCTGGACCCATCTGGCTGCAACCAGTTGAAGTCACCACCCAGAATGACCGGCCTAGAAGTCGCCAGCAGCAGTGGGAGCTGCTGAATGACTGCCAGCCGCTCGCTCTTTTGAGCCAGGGTGTATGTTAATTAACCAGAGTGGAGCATTTTTGTACATTACTTCTGCTACAAGGAGGCGCCTGCCCATCTTAACCTCGGAGATGGTGAAGTTGCCTCTCCACAGAATACCCAGGCCAGAGAATCGTGAGTTGTTTCCTCCTGACCAGGTTGATGGTCCATGGAGCCTCCCTCATGACCACTGCCTGTAGGAGCTGAGGTGCGATATCGCACACCCCTGTAAAAACAGGTCAGCTTTGACCTTGGCAAGGTAATCCAAGGTCACAACACATCATGTAGATTTAATGCTACGCATGTTAATGGATACTATCTTTATTCCCATTTTTAAAGCATTTTGTTGCTTACCAAACCTGTTGTCTTTGAGAGTTCCAGACCTTTGGTCTACTCCTGCATACCCATAGTGTTCACAAATTGTCTCACTTTGGATGGACTGAGGAAACCATCCTGAACCACCTCGTTGGAGATGTTCCGCTCAGGTGACATTGGGGGGTTCGTGCAAGGAGCGATGTTTGAATTGTTCTCCACTGGAGCAGTCTCTCCGATCCATTCTCCCTCCCGGCTGCTTCAGGAACTTGGATGCAGGCAGCAACATTCTTGAAGGTCACGTTGAAGTATCCAGCACGGGGGAAGTCCTGCAGGCAGTAGATCTCCGTGGCTTCAAATCCACAGGACTCCAAAAGGATGCTCTTAATGACCGGCACAGACTCGATGGGCTGAAGGGCCTTTTTCTATGCGTAGACCTGCATGACTCTATGACAAATATGCCTATTATCAGGGAGCTTTAATCAGAATAAGATCATTACTGCTTTGCTTGTAACATGTTCAACATCTTTCATGACTATACTTTGACACACAGACTTCTTGAAATATCAGTTACAGTGTCGTACTCCTAGCTTAAGTGCCTGAAGCGCTTAACCATTACTAAAACTGTTTTTGTCGTTAAGAGGGCATCAGGGGGATTCTTGTTCCTGGCTCTCATTCACAATCCACATTCTAATATCCGTGACCTGAGTGTCAGATAAACTCAATTCACCTTTCCCTGCTGTCAAGCTGCACTCAATGAACTCAGCCGATCTCATCCCAGCATGCAGTGTGGGCATTCTCATAAACTCAGTGACTCCTGGGCAGTGTGAGAGTTTCAGGGGGTGGAGCGAGGAAATTAATTCATTTTAATATGCTGGTAACCAGCAGCAAGGAAAGCCCAATCACTGTTGTGCCACCCCGGTATCCAATTTCATGAAAGTGAGGAGTGTATTTGTTCAACTTGGATCCTCATGTTTTTCTATCACTTAAGGAGATGAGCAAGTTTGGATGTCAGTTTTACCAATAGAAACTGTATTGGACAAAAGCTGTTTCAGATGAAAGTGAAAGATCTCACTATGTTACTCTGCCAAAAAAATTACAGGATTGGCCAAATGCAGAGTAAACTCCATCTATGAAGCCAGATTGGTCATATTCATGTCAGTTCAGTTTTGATGCTAACTGGAAGCAGAGTGAAGCTCCCTCAGTTGAACCTCCCAGTAAATTGAAAAGTGTTCTCCCTACAGCATTACACCCACTCCCACACCAGCGAACCTAGGGCCTATCATTTATCAAAGCAGGACTGCTGATTTAGCCTCAGTTTATGTCACACGAGGAATATTGCTCTCTGGGTGAGAGAAAAATATGCTAAACTACTGCATCATTCTGTCACTGAGTCAATATCTCCATATTATATAATAATATTACACATTTGGTGTACCTAACTCCAGACATTATACTTTGTGGCCAATGCAAGACTACCTTGAATGAGTATCAAACATTGGCCTGGAGCTTACAATTGACAAGTAGTTACAATTGCTTTCTGATTGATACCAGCAATTTACAAACAGCTACAATTATCCAGATTTTGCCTGTTTATATCCAGTCAGGCTGGCAACTAAATATCCCAAGTTTCTTTCAGACCTTTTGTACGACCACAAGACCTAACTGCACCCCCTGAGGTCAGTAACAGACTAATGACTGACTTGCGCAATTGTGATTTGTTGGCATTTTATACAAAGTGAGTCAGATACACATGGAGGAACCGCCTATGGTATTGCTCACAGAGAGTCAGCTGGTGTTCAGCTTCGTAAGGACAGAGATATTTCACCACACACCAATGTATTATTTGTACTGCTAAAGTGTGTGGGATTGATATCTATTGTATTTCGAATATTGTTAATTGAACACTAGAGGCTACCTGATAGGAGAAAGCACATTACAATAATAATACTCCAGGACCACCCCAGAATGCCCCAGGGGGTCTGATATAATAGCAGCTTTACATTACCCCACCAACTTGAATGTTTATTCAAACAGGTGTATATCTCTTTAGGTCCAATTGATGTTGGACAAGCAATGGATGAGTTCATGCACAGGTCAGTCCAGAGGCTGCAAATATTGTGGCAATTGCTGATGAGTTTGTATGTTCCAAATGACTGTCATTGTTTCTTTATATGCTTTTCTCAAGTGTGCTGAAGAAATTTGTTATATTGGGCCCTATTTACAAAAGGAAAGTGTAAGTAAAGTGAGTGCTGGTCCTCTATGAGTTACAGTGGGGAGTTAATAGTAGGTAATAAGGGAATGGCAGATGAAATGAACAAATATTTTGCTTGTCTTCACTATTGAGGATACAAAAAACATTCCAGTAATAGCTGTGCATCAGGAGGTGGAAGGGAGAGAGGAACTTGGTAAAATCACAATCACCAGGGAAGCGGTACTCAGCAAACTGATGGGGCTGTGGACTGACAAGGCTCTGGGTCCTGATGATCCTATGTTCTTAAAAGAGGTGGCTAAAGTGGTAGTAGATGTGTTGGTGTTAATTTTCCAAAATTCCCTAGATTCTGGAAACGTTCCATCAGACTGAAAAGTAACAAATATAACCCCGAAAAACTCAGCAGGTCTGGCAGCATCGGCGGAGAAGAAAAGAGTTGACGTTTCGAGTCCTCATGACCCTTCGACAGAACTTGTTCTGTCGAAGGGTCATGAGGACTCGAAACGTCAACTCTTTTCTTCTCCGCCGATGCTGCCAGACCTGCTGAGTTTTTCCAGGTAATTCTGTTTTTGTTTTGGATTTCCAGCATCCGCAGTTTTTTTGTTTTTAACAAATATAACCCCTCTATTCAAGAAGGAAGGTAGGTAGAAAATTGGAAACTATAGGCCAGTTAGCTTGATGTCTGTTGTGAGGAAGGTGTTAGAATCGATCATTAAAGAGGTTATAGCTAAACACTTAGAGAAACTCAAGATAATCGAGAAGAATCAGTATTGTTTTCTGAAAGGGAAATTATGTTTAACCAATTTATTGGAGTTCCTTGAAGGATTAACATGGGGAACCTGTAGATGTACTATACTTGGATTTCCAGTAGGCATTTGATAAGGAGCCACATCAAAGATTGTTGCAGAAAATAAAAGCTCATGGTGTAGGGGGTAACATATTGGCATGGATAGAAATTGGCTGGCTGGTAGAAAACAGAGAGTATGCATAAATGGGTCTTTTCCTGATTGGCAGGATGACAATTGGAGACTTGCAGGGCCTGTACTGGGACCTCACCATTTTTACAATTTATATCAATGACTTAGATAGGGGGAGTGAAGTCACGGTAGCTAAATTTTCTGATGATATAAAGAAAGGTAGGAAGGTATGTTGTGAAGAGGACATAAGGAGCTGCAGACGGATATAGATAGGTTGAGTGAGTGGGCAAAAATCTGGCAGATGGAGTATAATGTAGGAAAATGTGAAGTTGTTCACTTTGGCTGGAAGAATAAGAAAAACAATGTATTACTTAAATGGAGAACGGCTGCAGAATTCCAAGGTGCAGGGGGATCTAGGCGTTCTAGTGCATCAGTCACAAAAAGCTAGTATGTAGGTACAGAAAGTAATTTAAAAATGTCAGTAAATAAGATTAAGATTATGATATGTAGGCAAATTTCAGAGAAGTGTAACAATAATAGGGTAGTAATAGTGGGGGATTTCAACTTCCTGTGCATTAACTGGGTTAGTCATAGTGTGATAGGTTTAGAGGGAGCGGAATTCTTAACATGCATCCAGGAGAGCTTTTTAAGCCAGTACGTAGAAGGTCCTACAAGAGAGGGGGTGGTCCTGGGCTTAATTTTAGGGAATGAATCTGGGCAAGTGTAGAGGTATCAGTGGGGGAGTATTTTGCAGTTAGTCATTATAACTCCGTTAGATTCAAGGTTGTTATGGAAAAGGACAAGGAAGGGCCAGAAATCAGAGTCCTAAATTGGGGGAAGGCCAATTTTAATAAGATCAGATATGATTTGGCCAGAGTGGACTGGGAGCAACTACTTTTAGGTAAATCTGCGTCAGAACAGCGAGACTCATTCAAGAAGGAAATAGGGAGGGTACAGGCCAACATATGCCAGTAAAGACAAAGGGGGGGACCAACAAATCCAGGGAACCCTGGATGTTGAGCGATATACAGGATTGGATAAAGAGAAAAAGGGAGGCTTATGGCAGATACCAAGGGCTCAAAACAGTGGAAGCCCCAGAGGAGTATAGAATGTGTGGGGGGAACTTAAAAAGGAAATTAGGAGAGCAAAAAGAGGGCATGAAAAATACATTGGCAGGTAAAATAAAGGCAAATCCAAAGCTATTTTACAAGTACATTGAGAGTAAGAGGATAACTAGGGAAAGAGTAGGGCCCGTTAAGGACCATAGTGATAATGTGTGTGTAGACATAGGAAGGGTTCTAAATGAATACTTTGTGTCAGTGTTCACAAGTGAGATGGATGATGTGGGTATGGAAATTAGGCAGAAGGACTGTGAGATAATTAAAGAAATTAGCATAGAAAGGGAGGAGGTTCTAAGTGGTCTGGCAGTCTTAAAAGGAGATAAATCTCCAGGCCCAGATGAAATATATCCCACGCTGTTGAGTGAGGCAAGGGAGGAGATAGCAGGGTCACTGGCAATAATTTTCAATACCTCTCTGGCCACAGGAGAGGTGCCAGAGGACTGGAGGACAGCCAATGTGATACCATTATTCAAGAATGGAGGAAGGGATAAACCAGGGAACTACAGGCCAGTCAGTCTAACCTCAGTGATGGGGAAACTACTGGAAGCAATTCCGAGGGACAGAATTAATCTACATTTGGAAAGGCAGGGATTAATCAAGGACAGTCAACATGGTTTTGTTAGGGGAGGTCATGTCTGCCCAAATTGATTGAATTTTTATATGAGGTGACCAGGTGTGTAGATGAGGGCAATGCATTTGATGTAGTCCACTTGGACTTCAGCAAGGCTTTTGATAAGGTCCCGCATGGGAGACTGATAACAAAGGTAAGAGCCCATGGGATCCAAGGCAAATTGGCAAATTGGATGCAGAATTGGCTGAGTGGCAGGAAGCAGAGGGTGATAGTCGAGGGGTGTTTTCATGACTGGATGCCTGTGTCCAGTGGGGTTCCACAGGGATCAGTGTTGGGTTCCTTGCTGTTTGTGGTATATATAAACGATTTAGACTTGAACGTAAGAGGGTTGATCAGTAAGTTCGCGGATGACACAAAAATTGGTGGGGTGGTAAATAGTGAGGAGGATAGCCTTAGATTACAGGAGGATATAGATGGGCTGTCAGATGGGCTGATCAGTGGCAAATGGAATTTAAGCCGGATAAGTGTGAGGTGGTGCACTTATGTAGGACAAACAAGGCACGGGAATACATGATGAATGGTAGGACCCTTGGAAGTACCGAGGTGTGCATGTCCACCGGTCCCTTAAGGTAGCGGGATGGGTGGATAAGGTGGTTAAGAAGGCATATGGGATACTTGCCTTAATTAGCCAAGGCATAGAATATAAGAGCAGGGAGGTTATGCTGGAACTTTATAAAACTCTGGTTAGGCCACAGCTAGAGTATTGTGTGCAGTTCTGGAATCCACATTATAGGAAGGATGTGATTGCACTAGAGAGAGTGCAGAGGAGATTTACCAGGATGTTGCCTGGGCTGGAGAGTTTTAGTTATGAGGAGAGATTGGGTAGACTGGGGTTATTTTCCCTGGAGCAGGGGAGATTGAGGGGGGACATGATTGAGGTGTATAAAATTATGAGGGGCATAGATAGGGTAGACAGGAAGGAACTTTTCCCCTTGGTGGAGGGATCAATAACCAGGGGGCATAGATTTAAGGTAAGGAGCAGGAGGTTTAGAGGTGATGTGGAGAAGAATTTTTTCACCCAGAGGGTGGTGGGAATCTGGAACTCACTGCCTGAAAGGGTGGTAGAGGCAGAAACCCTCATAACATTTAAGAAATGTTTGGATGTGCAATTGCAATGCCATGGCATACAAGGCTTTGGGCCTGGTGCTGGAAAATGGGATTAGAATAATTAGGTACTTGTTTGACCGGTGCAGACTCGATGGGCTGAAGGGCCTTTTTCTGTGCTGTAGACCTCTATGACTCTATGACTAAGGAGGCGAATGGAATGCAATCCTTTATTTCGATAGGAATTGAACATATAAGTAAGGATAAAACAAAAACAGAATTACCTGGAAAAACTCAGCAGGTCTGGCAGCATCGGCGGAGAAGAAAAGAGTTGACGTTTCGAGTCCTCATGACCCTTGGACAGAAGTTCTGTCGAAGGGTCACGAGGACTCGAAACGTCAACTCTTTTCTTCTCCGCCGATGCTGCCAGACCTGCTGAGTTTTTCCAGGTAATTCTGTTTTTGTTTTGGATTTCCAGCATCCACAGTTTTTTTGTTTTTTTGTTTTTATATAAGTAAGGATGTTATTCTTCAGTTACACAGGGCATTGGTTAGACTACATCTCGAATATTATGTGCAGTTTTGGTCTCCATATTTAAGGAAGGATGTAAATGCATTGGAGGTGGTTCAGAGCAGGGTTACTAGATTGATACCTGTAATAAGTGGGTTGTCTTATGAGGAGAGGTTGGACAGGCTGGGTTTGTTTCCACTGGAGTTTAGAAGAGTGAGGAGTCATTGAAGTATATAAGATCCTGAATGGTCTTAACAAGGTAGACATGGGAAGGATGTCTCCTCTTGTGGGTGAGTCCAGAACTAGGGAGTCACTGTTTTAAAATTAGAGGTTGCCCTTTAAGGGCAGGGTTGAGGAGAATTTTTTTCTTAGAGGTTTGTGCAACTTTGGAACTCTCTGCCTCCAAAGGTGGTGGAGGCAGGGTCACTGAATATTTTTAAGGTGGAGATCGATAGGTGGGAATCAAAGGTTATTGGCGGTCGATGTGGAATTTAAAACGCAAACAGATCAGACATGATCTTATTGAATGGTAGAGCAGGCTCGAGGAGCCGAATGGCCTACTTCTGCTTGTATTTCGTATGTTTGTATGTTCGTATTTGACCCAGAGCAGAACTTCCCTGCCTATTTGTCCATTACAACAACCGCATTTTGACCGCCATAACATCGCCTGTCTCTGACCCACTGCTGAAACCTTCATCCATGTCTTTGTTACCTCTAGACTTGACTATTCCGATGCTCTCCTGGCTGGTCTCCCATCCTCCAGCCTCCATAAACTTGAGCTCATCCAACACTCTGCTGTCTGTATCCTAGCTCGCACCAAGTCCCAGCCCCATGTTTACAGATTGGCTCCCGGCTCACTGAAATTTCAAAATTCTCATCATTGTTCCAAATCCCTCCATGGCCTCGTCCCTCCCTTTCACTGCAACCTCCTCCAGCCCTACAACCCAGCAAGATCTCTGTGTTCCTCTAATTCCGGCCTCACGAGCATGCCTAACTTTAATCGTTCCACCATTGTTGGCTGTGCTTTTAGCAAGGCCCTATGCTCCGGAATTCCCTCTTAAACCTCTCTGCATCTCTCCCTTTTAAGACATTACTTAAAATCTACCCTGTTGACCAAGCTTTTGGTCGCCTGTCTTAACATCTCTTTTTTTGACTTGTCAAACTTTGATAACGTTCCTGTGAAGCATCTTGGAAAGTTTTATTATGTTAAAGGCATTAAATAAGTGCAAGTTGTTGTTGGCTGTTGCTGTGTAACACCTGAAATGTGACAGCAAATATACTGTCATAAAGTTTCTGTAATTAGATAAGGTTTACCAATGCTGAGCTCACACAGTGATAGGATAAATCAGCCACTCAGAGTTTGGGTTGTGAGGTGCCAATTAAGAAGACTAAAGATCAATTGATTTTAGTAAAGAAATGTAAATGAAATGCTTTTAACACATGTTCAGGCAACTTTTGCTGATGTGTTATGTAACATCCTCAAATATGTTTTGCAGTCAGGAGCTGTGCATAGTGTCAAATTCCGCTGCCTGCTCCCTGCCAATTTTACCAGCTCTCCTTGGATTCCTCTGCCTGGTTCAATGAACAACATCCCAGTAAAACAAAATGAACTCACTTCACCCCCTTCCAACAAACGGCTGCACTCAAGGAACTCATTCCCCAGAATGCAGCACTTCCTCTTGAACTCACTCGACCTCCTTTGCTACGAGTGACAGAAGTGATCAGTGGTGCTGTGCTGGGTTCGACTGAGGGAACGAACTCCTTTCACCCTGGTGAAGTCAGGCAATGAACTCATTTCACCCATGCCCACAATCCTCCTCTGTCGTGCTCCCAGCTCTCTGCCGCTGGCTGCGTCATCAGAATTTTGGCACAGCAAAGACAAAATGAAGTCAGAATTGAACGCTACAGGAGGCTGGCAGGAAGTAACTGCGGGGTCATGTTACGAATATTTTATGTAACTTAAATGCTGCCTTCATCAAAAATAAACTTTTATGTCATTGAAATAAATACTTCTTTAAATTTGTTTTAAAAGTTGGTGTTTAACAGTGATTATAGTGTAGCTTCATCCTTCTTTAGGGTAATTAAAACAAAATATAATTTTCCCTTAATTTTCAGCAGTTTCTTGTTGATCTTGAGCAGTCCTTCAATGAAAGGCAAGATAGAATTTACAATCATGCAGTAAAGCTCACATCCTCAAGATACTCTGAATACCCTTTGTGGTCAAGTTGCGCATAGCAGGATCCCACAAACAGCAAAGATATGATCAGTTAATCCATTTCTGGTGGTGTTTTTGGGTGGAAAAATGTTGGTCCAGACATCAGGACAACTCCCTGCACTTTGAATCATGACCTGCAAACATTACTTTCCACTTGCACAGGTAGAAGGGGCCTCAGTTCAACTTTCATCTGAACGGCAGCACCATTGACAATGCAGCACTCCACTGAGTTGCCGTTTTAAAAATTTATTCTTCATGGGATGTGGGCCTCACTGGCAAGGCCAGCATTTGTTGCCCATCCCTAGTTGCCTTGAACTGAGCGATTTGCTGCACCATTTCTGAGGGTAGTTAAGAGTCAACCACATTGCTGTGGATCTGGAGTATATATAGGCCGGACCAGGTAAGGATGGCAGATTTCCTTCCCTAAGGGCATTAGTGAATCAGATAGGCTTTTAAACAGCAATCAACAATGGCTTCATGGTCACCATTACAGAGACTGGATTTTCAAATACAGGTTATTAATTAATTTAAATTCTATGAGCTGCCTTGGTGGTATTTGAACCCTTGTTCCCAGCAAATTAGCCTAGGCCTCTGAATTACTATTTACACATTATCACTAGGCCACCATCATATGCATGATAAAAAAAAAGGATGTTGGGGGTGGGGGTCATTAATATTGCTTTTTGGAGTTAGCAGCAGTACTTTCACCGCTGAGTCAGAAAGTCTTGGGTCCAAATCCTATGTAAGACTAGAATCAAGCTGAATGGCCTCCTTCTGCGTTGTAACTATTCTATGTTTGTATTTACATCGACACTCCAGAGCAGTACTGAGAGGGTCCTGCACTATCTGAGGTGCAGTCTTTCGGATGAAATGTTAAACAGAGGCCTCACCTGCCATTTCAGGTAGATGTAAAAGATTCCACAGTGCTATTGGAAGACCAAGGGAGTTCTTCCTGGTGTTATGGCCATTATTTTCCCAACAACCAACACCCAAAACAGTCATTATTTCGTAGCTGTTTGTGGGAGCATGTGTGCACAAATTTGGAGCTATGTTGTACATGTCATTAATTGGTGGTGAGGTGCTTTGGAAAGATCGCAAAAGGCACTATACAAATGCAAACCTTTTTTTTAAATCCTTCAGTAAATAAACATGAGAAACTTGATGAATAATGAGAACATTCTGTCATATTTATTTTTAAAGTCACTCCCAAATTCCAAGATATCGCACATATATAACTAATGAGAATTCTCATCCTTTTTTTTGTCACAGTCACTGGAACAGGATTTTCCACAATATGGGTTGAGTTACCTTTTGTTGCTATTGTGAATGATGGGAGTTTCTCTCTGTGATCACCACGACACAGCCGCTGCAGGATTCTCACCAGTCTGGCAAGCATCCACATTCACGGTTATGGGGAGACAGCAGGTCAGAGGGATTTATTTTAGATTGTTTGAGTAAAATGAAAGACTTGCATTTAAACGGCACTTTTCACAACCACTGGACTGATTTGGATTATAATCCCAGCCCCCTTTTTTGGGATTATGCTGGATCAGGCGTTTTCACTTTTGCTTGAGAAAGACAGGCCTTACAGACACTTAAGTGGGTCTGAACAAATAATCCAACTCTTCTCAAAGGAGAGGAACCAAATGAGAGTATTACCATCTCCAGATAGCCTTTTAACATGTTTTAGCTAGATTATGACAACCCGGACACTATAAGGGTTTAGACATCTCTCCTCAATAATGTACCTCTCCACTGAAGACTGTACGGGGATGGGATTTGAGTTTGGATACAGAAGACTATATGAGACAATATACTTTCTAAATTATATAAAAGTTTATTAAAAAATCGAACATGTAATTCAAGTTTGATGGTAAATCAACTGCAACATTGACAGTTCTAAGAAAGAAAAGTATAATCTTCTTTCTATTAGAGAATCCAAGTCTTAATAATGTTACAGAGAGATATTTAAGATATCCATCAATATTTAAAATAGCATTTACCTGAAATCTCCAAGTAGAAAGCTACGAAGTCTAGCAAGCATACCTTTATCCCAAATAAGGGGAGAACATGTCCTAGGCCCAACCATCTTCAGATGCTTCACCAATGACCTTCCTTCCATCATAAGGTCAGAAGTGGGGATGTTCGCTGATGATTGCACAATGTTCAGCATCATTCGCAACTCCTCAGTTGTGGAAGAAGTCCATGTCCAAATGCAGCAAAACCTGGACAATATCCAGGCTGACAAGTGGCAAATAACATTTGTGCCACATAAGTGCCAGACAATGACCATCTCCAACAAGAGAGAATTAACCATCGCCTCTTGACATTTAATGGCATTACCATCACTGAATCCCCCACTATCAACATTTCGGGGGTTACCATTGACCAGAAACTGAACTAGACTAGCCATAGAAATACTGTGGCTACAAGAGCAGGTCAGAAGCTAGGAATCCTGTGGTGACTCCACTTGCCTATATGAGTGCAGCTCCAACAACACTCAAGAAGCTTGACACCATCCAATACAAAGCAGCCCATGTGATTAGCACCCCATCCACAAACATTCACTCCCTCCAGCACCGATGCACAGTGGCAGCAGTGTGTAGCATTTTTGGGTGCACTGCAGAAACTCACCAAGCCTCCTTAGATAGCACTTTCCAAACCATAACTACTACCATCTGGAAGGACAAGGGCAGTAGACACATGGGAACACCACCACCTGGAAGTTCCCCTCCAAGTCACTCACTATCCTGACTTGGAAATATATCACCATTCCTTCACTGTTGCTGGGTCAAAATCCTGGAACTCCCTCCCTAACAGCACTGTGGGTGTACCTACACCACATGGACTGCAGCGGTTTAAGAAAGCAGCTCATCACCACCTTCTCGAGGGCAATTAGGGATGGTCAATAAATACTGGCCTAGCCAGCAACGCCCACATCCCATGAATGTAATAAAAAAAATCTACACTACAGCAGCTACCTTTGTCTGAGAGATGCTGGAGTGAATCCAATGAATCTAAAAATCCTACTGTGTGGTTCCAACTTTTATTCCATAAACAGACTGAACTACCAGGAAACATATTGAGCGCATAGGCTGGAGAACATCCTTTGTTTTAGTCAACATTATTTGTTTTAGTCAACATCCTTCAAACAAACAGGATACTGAGAGGTGCAGATAAGTTGTCACTTTCTTGCTGCAAAAAAGTTCCAGAATTCAGCTGACAAATGATTTGAGGGTATCCATTGTTAGACTGTGGTACCTTACAAATTGTCAATGCCTTACTGAGGTAGTAACATAGATGATGTAGAGGGAGTTCATGATTTTCAGGAACTGCCTTGTGTTAGAGGATAGACCATATCCTATGCCACAGGATGTTGGTGTCCTTGAGTGCACAATTATGCCCAGGCATATTTATAAACTTTATAACATTTGTCCAGCAGATGAACCCTGCTTTTAATTTTTAATCCCTACTTCATAGGAGAATCACACCTTTATTCTTATAACTTCCTATTTATAGCTGTATTCTCTTATAGCTCTGAATTTATAGCTGCATTCCTTCACAGGATGTCTCAAAGGCCTTTACAGCCAATGAAGTGCTTATTGAAATGTAGTCATTGTTGCAATGTAGGAAATGTGGTGGCCAATTTGTTCACAGCAAGCTCCCTCAAACAGCAATGTGATAATAACTGGTTAATCTGTTTTTGTGATGCTGATTGATGGATAAATATTGGCCAAAACACCTGAATAGAGAACCTGTACCAAATGGTCTGATTCAGGCTGCAAACTCATGTGAAGCTAATCCCTACAACACTAAGTGCCCACAGTCAATGGCTCAGTAGAAAATTGCATGTATAAAACCTTTTTTCAATATATTAAGCGGTACTAAGATATTTCAGAATGGAAAAACACGGTAATAGCAGAGGAGTCAGGGGAGGTAGATTTTGAGGGTGATAGGAGATGTGGTTTGACAATCACAAGGGAGGGAGAGAGAGCAAGGCTGAGGGAATTAGGGAGGGAATTCCAGAGCACAGGCGGGGCAGGGGGCAAGACGTAGGTAGGGTCTACCAATAAAGGGGTTGGGTGGAGGGTGGGGGAAGGGTATAGAAAAGAGGCCAGAGTCTGAAGAGCAGAGGGCTGCAATTACTTAATGGGCTGGAGGCAGCTGCAGTAGTTGGGAATGATGAGTCTATGGAGAGATTTCGCATGCAGATGAAGATTTTAAAATCAAGTGTTTGTTTGGAATTAAAATTAGCGAGGACAGGGTAATTGGGGGGGGGGGGGGGACAGGAATTAGTGCTGCAAAAGATACCACAAGGCTGGGTTTCTGTAGAGTGCAGGTGAGGCTGGATAGACCAGTGGGAAAAGTGTTAGAGACAGGGCATAGGGATTTGTTATCATTCTAAGGTCTTTCTGGAGGAGGATATTCAATGAATGTTTGTCTTAAACTATTTTGTTTCTTCAGGTTAACTAAAAAGAGAAATAGTTCTTACATTTACACAGCAGTTTTGCAATTTCAAGTTGTTCCACATTGCTGCAGTTAATTACGTACTTTTGCAGTGTAGTCACTGTTGTAATGTAGGAAATATGGCAACCAATTTGTGCACAGCAAGCTCCCACAAACAGCAATGTGATCATGGCCAGATTATCTGTTCTAATGATGTTGGTTGAGAGATATTGTCCAGGACAATGGGGAGAATCCACATGCTCTTCTTCCAATAGTACAATAGAATATTTTACATCCAAGTGAGAGGACAGATGTATCCTTGGTTTAACATCTCATCTGTAAGCTGGCACCTCTGAAAGTGCAGCACTACGTCAGTACTGCACTTCTGTGCCAAGTGCCTGGAGTGTGACTTGAACACACAACCTTTTGGCTCAGAGGTGAGCATGCTATCACTGAGAAACGGCCAAATAAAGATCACATCACACACTTGCCCATTTGCGTTGGAAACACATTGATTGCTCTTTATTAAACTGGAGTCATGGCAGATCACTGTTAAACCTCAGAATCAGTAGAATGAGCTTGCATCGTACAATGTAAACATGCAGGGCACTGTTACAGCATAGCCTGTTTAGGATAAAACTAGCTCATGCACCTGTCACAGTGCAAATGGATTTACTATGATCATAACTGAAATAGGGGTCAATTTTACAATTTACTGGCATAGAGCTGCACTCAACAGAGGATGGAAGGGAAAATTGCATCTGAAGATCTGAGCCTCGTTCACTGCCCACCTTAATGAGACTATTGTGTGGGCAAGAGGGAGCAAGAGGCAAGAGGTCATCCAAAGTTATAGGAGCAGAAGATGAGTTTGTTTTCTGCTCAGCTATCTAGGCTGCTAAAATTACTCTTAGCTCCCTGGGTTAGAGAAGGTTACATCACCCAGGGTCCCTACTTTTGAGTGGGAGGCACGAGGATGTTGCATTGAAACATAGGGACAGGACAGTCCCTTGATCCCATTCTGCCATTCAGTGAGATCATGGCCAGTCTTTCCCTTAATGCCACCTACTGTTTTTATACCATTGGCTGGCAAAAAATCTACCAATTGGGTTTTAAATTATTAATTGAGCCAGCATCTACTCCTTTTTGTGGGTGGGTTCCACAATTCTACTACCCTTTGCATGAAAAAGTGTTCTTAACTTCTATCCTGAATGGCTTGACTCTAATTTTAAGGCTATTGTTGGATCCAGTGCCCTTGGGTTGCTGGGGCTAAAGGATTTGGTTTGCACGCTTTGTCCGGGGTGACCAAGTCCGTACAAAGACAGAGAATATCCGGAGATAGTTGTTAGAATAAACACATGCTGTTTATTTAAAAACTAACTTTCGAGTACAGGAATGGGGATGTCTTGCTGCAATTGTACAAGGCCTTGGTGAGATCACACCTGGAATATTGTATGCAGTTTTGGTCTCCTTATCCGAGGAAGGATGTACTTGCTATAGAGGGAGTGCAGCGAATGTTTACCCGACTGATTCCTGGGATGGCGGGACTGATATATAAGGAGAGATTGAGTCGATTAGGATTGTATTCGCTGGAGTTCAGAAGAATGAGGGGGGACATCATAGAAACCTATAAAATTCTAACAGGCCTTGACAGGGTTGATGCAGGAAGGATGTTCCCGATGGTGGGGGAGTCCAGAGCCAGGGGTCACAGTCTGAGGATATGGGGTAGACCATTTAGGACTGAGATGAGGAGAAATTTCTTCACCCAGAGAGTGGTGAGCCTGTGGAATTCGCTACCACAAAAAGTAGTTGAGACCAAAACATTGTATGTTTTCAAGAAGGAGTTAGATATAGCTCTTGAGGTGAAAGGGATCAAAGGGTATGGGGAGAAAGCGGGAGCTGGCTATTGAGTTGAATGATCAGCCATGATCATAATGAATGGCGGAGCAGGCTCGAAGGGCTGAATGGCCTACTCCTGCTCCTAGTTTCTATGTTAACTCTACAACTATACTTGTGTGCTCACAACACAAAACAAGACTAACTGAAGACTCTCTCACATAAAGGTAGCCCACGCTACTCTGCTATTGGACAATAAGATCATGCTTACATGACATGTTCACCTTACATAACAATACTTGTCTTAAAAGTATATTACATCTCAGGTTAACTATAGTTATCACTGGCCCTCTATCCAGCTCTACCTGTCCCACCACACCCGCCGGCACCTCACCCCCCCCCCCCACCCGCCCACCCCCTTAAACCAGTTTATATTTCACCTGTTTTCTATTTTTCCTTAGTTCTGTTGAAGAGTCATACAGACTCGAAACGTTAACTGTGTTTCTCTCCGCAGATGTTGTCAGACCTGCTGAGTTTTTCCAGGTATTTTTGTTTTTGTTTTTAACTACAGTTCTGTTCCCTTATTCTAGACCCTCCTGCCAGTGGAATTTTTTTCTCTCTATCTACTCTATCAATTAATTTCAAATCACCCTTTACCCTTGTATATTCCAGGTAATACAAACTGAATTTATGTCTCCTCATCATCTAACTATTGGAACTCTGGTACCATTCTGTTGAACCTGCTCCTTCCAAGGTTAATATATAGGTTCTAAGGTACAATCCCAGAACTGCTATCAGTATTCCAGAGATAGCCTAACCAGGTCTTTGGATGACTTTCACAACATTCCTCTCATTTATAGTCCAGCACTCATTCAGCCTTTTACTTAAGTTTTTTTGTACCTTACAACAACAATTTACAGTGAACAAGAGAATCCGTCACTACAATCTAGTGATCTGCGTACATGGATCCCGATATTTCTATGGGCCTCTAGTATTCCCAACTTTTCACAAATTTTAAAAATCATTCATGGGATGTGGGCATCACTGGCTGGGCATACCTAACTGCCCTTGAGAAGGTGGTAGTGAGCTGCCTTCTTGAACCACTGCAGTCTATGTGGTGTAGGTACACCCATAGTGCTGTTAGGGAGGGAGTTCCAGGATTTTGACCCAACAACAGTGAAGGAACAGCGATATATTTCCAAGTCAGGATGATGAGTGGCTTGGAGGGGAAATTCTTGGTGGTGCAGTTCCCACAAGTCTGCTGCCCTTGTCCTTCAAGATGGTAGAGGTCGTGGGTTTGGAAGGTGCTGTCTAAGGAGGGTTGGTGAGTACGTACTGCTGCCATTGTGTGTAGGTGGTGGAGGGAGTGAATATATGTGGATGGGGTGCCAATCAAGCAGGCTGCTTTGTCTTGAATGGTGTCAAGCTTCTTGAATTGCTAGAGCTGTACTCATCCAGGCAAGTGGAGAGTATTCCATAACACACCTGACTTGTGCTTTGTAGATGGTGGACAGGCTTTGGGGAGTCAGGAGGTGAATTACTCACCACAGGATTCCTGGTCTCTGACCTGCTTTTGTAGCCACAGTATTTATATGGCTTGTCCAGTTCAGCTTCTGGTCAATGGTAACACCAAGGATGTTGATAGTGGGGATTCGGTGATGGCAATGCCAATGAATGTCAAGGGGCAATGGTTAGATTCTCTCTTGTTGGAGATGGTCATTGCTTGACATTTGTGTGCTGCGAATGTTACTTGCCACTTGTCAGTCCGGATATTGTCCAGGTCTTGCTGCATTTGGACATGGACTTGTACTGCTTCAGTATCTGAGGTGTCACAAATGATGCTGAACAATGTGCAATCTTCAGCGAACGTCTGCACTACAACCTTATGATGGAAGGAAGGTCATTGATGAAGTAGCTGAAGATGGTTAGGCTGTTTGGGGTGGTTCAAATCTATCCCTTTGTTGTAAAATGGATGACTTCACTCAACCCTGCATTGAAATCCAGCTGGCACAGTTTTGCCCTCTCGATTAATCAATATCTTATTTGCAAGATGGCACCTCCAACAGTGTAGCCCTCCCCCAGTACTGAACTCTAGTGTCAACCTGGATTTACAAGCATAAGTTGTGGAGTGGGACTTGAATGCACAACCTCATGACTTCAATGAGAGGGGAGAAGCGTTGCCAACTGAACCACGGCTCACAGTTGGAGTAAATTGTTTCAAAAGTAATTAGTGCGGATGTCGGAAATCTGAAATAAAATCATGAAGAGAAATACTCAGTGGGTGTGGCAGTATCTGTGGAGTGAGAAACAGAATTAACTTTTCAGGTCGAGATGACCTTTCATCAGAATTTGGACAAGTTAGAAATGCAATGATGTTTAAGTAGATGAAATGAGGGAGGGTCTGTGATAAGGTGGAAAACAGGAGGCATTAAATGACAAGAGTTGGTGAGGGAGAGGTAAATGCATTCCCTCATTTCTGCTCCTTAAAAGTTACAGGATTACATCTCTAACTTGTCCCGGTTCTGAGAAAGGCGATCGCGACTTGAAACATTAACTCTGTTTCTCTCTCCACAGATACTGCCAGATCTGCTGAGTATTTCCAGCATTTTCTGTTTTTCTATCAATTAAATTGTTATTTTGCATACAAGAATGTTTTTTTTAAAATCTGCCCAATTTCCAGTCCATGGATTTAACACGACCCTTCAATGTGATGAAGTTGACCACAGGGGGCATTGACCCCACCCCCAGCAGCTCCAGGTTTGAATCTCCCGCCGGCGCTGACGTCAAGGGTAGAAGGACGTCGCCCGGCAGCGTCATGACGTTGGTGGGATGTGACGGAGTTACGCAAGGCGCCAAAACTTGATAGTTGTCTGAGGAGAGAGCGAGAGTCCCGGCGCCGTTGGCGGAGGCAAGTGCAGGCTCGGGGGAGCCTGTGTCCCCCGGGGCCGCGGAGGGGAGCAGAGGGGAGAGGAGGGGAGGAAGGGAGGGTCCGGGGAGAGGGTATCCATCCTGGGCTGTGAGGCGGGGTCCACGAGGGGAGGGAGGCTTTTAGGGGGCGGGGATTCCTGATTTTGGGTGGATCTGGGGTAGAGATTCCTGATTTTGGGGGATCTGGGGTAGAGATTCCTGATTTTGGGGGATCTGGGGTAGAGATTCCTGATTTTGGGGGATCTGGGGTAGAGATTCCTGATTTTGGGGGGATCTGGGGTAGAGATTCCTGATTTTGGGGGATCTGGGGTAGAGATTCCTGATTTTGGGGGATCTGGGGTAGAGATTCCTGATTTTGGGGGATCTGGGGTAGAGATTCCTGATTTTGGGGGGATCTGGGGTAGAGATTCCTGATTTTGGGTGGATCTGGGGTAGAGATTCCTGATTTTGGGGGATCTGGGGTAGAGATTCCTGATTTTGGGTGGATCTGGGGTAGAGATTCCTGATTTTGGGTGGATCTGGGGTGGAGGTTCCTGATTTTGGGGGGATCTGGGGTAGAGATTCCTGATTTTGGGGGGGATCTGGGGTGGGGGGCAAATTCCTGATTTTGGGGGAGACTGGGGAGCAGGTCCTGGTTTTAGGGATGGGGTTTTGGGAGTGAGATTCCCACTTTTGCAGAGGGGTGCTGGGGTGTTAGGGTCCTGGTTTTGAGGCGGCCTGGCTTTGGGAACAGTTTAGTTGTGCTCCTGGTTTTGGGTGGGGGTGTTTTGAAATGGGTTCTGGTTTTGGGGGGGGGGGGGTGGTTGGGGTCCTGGATTTGGGAATCAGTCTAGGGGTGGTCCTGGTTTTGGGGGGAATTGAGGAGGTATGGGGAAGGAAGGTCCTGGTTTGAGAGACAGTCTGGGGGTGGTCCTGATTTTGAGGGGCGTTCAGAATTTTTTTGGGAGGTGGGGGTGTCCGGTTGGGGTGAGAGCCCTGGTTTGGCGGATGGAATCTTGGTCGGTGGGAGGCAGAATTCTGGTTTTGGGCCTGAGGGATGGGGTGGGGTGGGCCTTGATGTCGGGTTGGGCTTACAATGGCATTGTCTAGGCTGATGCTAAAATGTATAGATTTAACAAGCAGAAAACAGAGGCACCAATACCAGAAGGATATTCGAAATTGTGAGAGGAACTCGTTTGCCTGGCAGAAAGTGGTGGTAGAGCTGGAATTGAAGGATGTCAAGGAGCAAAACAGGTTGTGTTACTAGACAGTGTGACTGAGATATACTGGAGTCTTAGACGAAGTAAATTTCAAAAGTACAACAGATTGTCAGACTTTAGCATACTGTCTGCAGGATGGAGGGAAGATAATTGTGCTGAATTGATCAAGAACACACAGCTCTTTACGGGATTCAACTGATGAGAATTCGATATTGCACACAATACTTGATTGTGAAGGGCTTCATCGATAGATTTTGGACATCATGGACTCAGCACTGGAGGACCTAGTTGCAGGACAGTTGTTGGCCATTTTCCTTATTTTGATCGGTGTTGTGGTAGTAGTAATGGATGTGTGGTGTTTACATGTCAGAAGAAGGAACACAAATTGTGAACAATTTTGCAGCAGTTTCTTTGCTTAATGCTTTGAATTAGCCACAGATCAGTTAGGGTGTTGTCAATTCCTCCCCTTTACCATCATTAGCATCCTAATAGTTAATGAGTTGTAACCTTAGTGCTGTTTTGTTTGGGATGCAGATTTCATGGAGTACAGCTGAACATGACAACACGACTTAAGGAATGGAGGGTTATGGGCAGTGATTGGAAGGTAGTTTTTTTAAGAGGCTTTTAAAGCTTGGGGAGAGGGAGCTATTAACTATTGTTCAATGAGCTGGATTTGTACACTAGGCCAGAAGAGTGACAACAGTACCAGAGTCTGTTACCCTCTCAGAAACCATATAAACTGTGCAAGACTAGTTTTAAAGAAGAGGTTTCTCAAGGTTGTTGAAAACAACAGTTTGTTCTCAAGCGCTTCATGAATATATCTCAAAAACATAAACTTTACTGCCCTTGTTGTAAAACCCAAAATTAAAATTTGAAAATGGGTGCCCAGAATGCAGTGTGCCCATCCCTGTGGAATTTTTCCTCTATTCTCATTAGCTGGTGCGCAGGGAAATGAGACAGAAAACAAATCTGGAAGAAAGGCCTAGATTAACTTTCCATTATCTAGGAAGTCTGTATCTTGATTTTACTTTAATATTCAGCTTTCAGCGAGATGATGGGGTGTCTTGGGTTGGCATCCTGGATCAGGAGATTTAATTAGATATGGCAAAGGAAAGGTTAGATCATCCCGAATGAGGTTAACTCTCTTGTACACCTAATTATTGCTTTCTTTTGTGTTCACAAGTAATGTTTTTTTTTCCAGTGCTCTTAGTGATTGACTGGGAAGATGGCGGTTCCATTTGTGGAGGATTGGGATCTGGTGCAGACGTTAGGTGAAGGAGCATATGGCGAGTGAGTCTTAACTACTGATCCATGCTTTTGGGAGAGGTGTGGTAGAAGTATCCCTCCTGTGGAGTACTTAGCTGAGTTGGAGCTCTTTTTAAAATAAAAGCTACTTCTAGTACTTCTCAAATTGGTTAAAAATAAAATCTGAAAAGTTACCTGATTCTTCAAATCTTGCTCAAGATGTCAAGTTCCTGAAGTAGATGGAATGCTTTTGGAATCACTTTGCATTGTATTTTAAGCAACTTCTCTTTGCCGACAGGGTGCAATTGGCTGTGAATCGGCGTACAGAGGAGGCAGTTGCAGTGAAGAAAGTGGACACTGCACGGGCTCTCGACTGTCCTGAGAACATCAAAAAGGAAATCTGCATCAATAAGATGTTGAACCACCCAAACATTGTTCGTTTTTATGGACATCGGCGTGAGGCCAACATCCAATACTTGTTTCTGGAGTATTGTAGTGGAGGCGAACTCTTTGATAGAATAGGTAGGAACCACGAATAAACCTCAGGGTGGCGGGGAGAACAACAACCCTCATTTATATAGTACCTTTAATATCTCGAGGTGTTTCACAGGAGCATTATCAAACAAAATTTGACACCGAATCTCAGAGATATTAGGACAAGTAACCAAAAGCTTGGGAAAGTGGTTGGCTTAAAAATTCTTTAAAGGAGGAGAAAGAGATCTAAGGAGGGAATTCTACAGTATAGGACTGAGACAGCTGAAAACACAGCCGCCATTTGTGCAGTGATTAAAATTGAACATTCTCAAGAGGTTAGAATTGGAGGATTGTGGTTTATCTTGCAGAGTGGTATGGCTGCAGGAAGTTATAGTGTTAAGCAGGGGCAAGGCCATGGAAGGATTTGTAAAGAAGAAAGAAATGTTGATGGACTGGGTGCCAGTGGGTAGATCAGAAGGCGCAGGGGTTCTGGATGAATGGGACTCTGAGTTAGGATACAGGCAGCAGAGTTTTGGATGGGTTTAAGTTTATGGAGGGTAGAAGATAGGAGGCTGGGCTGGAGAGTGTTGGAAATAGTTAAGTCTAGAGGTAGCAAAAGGCTAGGAGACAGAGCACTGAATAATTGACTACGAACTGGTAAATTTTCTGCAGGTTTGTTTACAACAATGGAGCCACTTCAACACTCTAGTTCACTTGTTAACATCCCTCCCCAGGATGAATCACTGCACTACTAGATACTGAGCTATTCAAGTCAAGTCTGCAGGATGATATAGATTGGGAGCTGAATATTGCAGCGTATATGACATTTAGGAAGGACAGGAAGCTAGGAAAAGGTGGAGAGGTGGTTCAGTTAATTAATTATGGTATTAGCACATTAGAGAGGGGTGACCCAAGTTCTGGAAAGCAGCATGTAGAAACGGTTTGGGTTGAGATCAGAAATAATAAAAGCAAGAAGCCACTCTTGGGAATGGCATACAGGCCCCCTAACAGTAACCCTACAGTAGGATGGGGTATAAAGGAAGAAATAATGGGAACTTGTCAGAAAGGTACAATGATAAGCATAGGATATTTTAATCTGCATATAGACTGGGAAAATCAGATGGGCAAGGGTAGCCCAGATGAGGAATTCATTTTTGTGATAGTTTCTTAGAACAGCACATTTTGGCACCAACCGAAGAGCAGGCTATCCAAGACCTGGTATTATGCAATTATATAGGATTAAATTAATGACCTTATAATGAAGGCACCCCTAGGTAGGAGCAATCATAATAGGATTAAGTTTTATATTCAGTTTGAGGGAGAGAAGAGTGGGTCCAAGACTAGTATTTAAACTTAAATAAGGGCAATTATGAGGGCATGAAAGCACAGCTAGCTAAAGTGAGCTGGCAAATTAGGTGAAGGGATAGTCAATAGGGATGCAGTGATGGACACTTAAGGGGTATTTCAGAATACACAATAAGTACATTCTAACAAGAAAGAAAAATTCGAAGGAGAGGACCCGCCATCTGTGGTTAACTAGAAAGATGAAAGTTGGTATCAAACTTATAGAAAAAGCATATAATTGTGCAAATTTGGGTGACAGGTCAGAAGATAGGACAGAATATTAAAAAACAAAAAAAATGACTAAAAGATTAATAGCGTGGGAAAAATTAGAGCACGAGAGAAAGCTAACTAGAAATATAAAGACACATTGTATGAGTTTCAATAGGGATTTAAAAAAGAATGTTAACAAAGTGAGCATTCACCTTATAGAAAGTGAGTCTGGGGAATTAATAATGGAAAATAAGGAGATGGCAAATGAATTGAACTGGTATTTTGCATCGGCCTTCACTGTAAAGGATACAAGTAACATCCCAGGATTAGCTGTAAATTGGGAAAGAGAAGGGTGGGAGGAACTTGGGGGAAAAATACAATCAGCAAGGAGCTGGTACTGAGTAAATTGTTGGAGCGGCAGGCTGACAAGTCCCTGGGTCCTGATGGACTTCATCCTAGGGTCTTAAAAGAAGTGACTAGTGCATTGGTTTTAATTTTCCAAAATTCCATGGATTTGGGGAGGGTTCTGTTTGATTGGAAAATAGCAAATGTAATTCTTTTATTCAGAAAGGGAGGTTGACACAAGCAGGAAACTACAGACCAGTTAGCTTAAAATCTGTCATAGGGAAAATGTAAGGCTATTATTAAAGACATAGCAGGGCACTTGGAAAAATTCAGGGTAATCAGACAGAGTCAACATGGTTTTGTGAAAGGGAAATCATGTTTATCCAATTTACTGGAGTCCTTTGAAAAAGTAACATATGCTGTGGATAAAGGGAGACTGGTAGATGTACTGTATTTAGATTTCCAGAAGGCATTTGATAAGGTGCCACATCAAAGGTTATTGTGAAAAATAAAAGCTCATGGTGTAGGGGGGAAGATTGGCATAGATAGAAGATTGGCTAGCTAACAGTAAACAGGGTAGGCAAAAATGGGTCTTTTACTGGTTGGCAAGATGTAATGAGTGGTGTGTCACAGGGATCAGTGCTGGGGCCTCATCTTTTTACAATTTATGTAAACAACTTGGATGAAGGGATGAAGGTATGGTTGCTAAATTTGCTGATGACACAACATATGAACAGCGATAGGATAGTAAGATTGAAGAGGACACAAGGAGGCTACAATGGGAAATGGCTAGGTTAAATGAGTGGGCAAAATCCTGGCAAATAAAGTTTAATGTGGGAAAGTGTGAAATTGTCCATTTTGGCAAGAAGAATAAAGAAACCATATTATGTAAATGGTGAGAGATTGCAGGGCTTGGATACAGAGGGATCTGGGGGTCCTAGTGCATGAATCACAAAAGGCTAATATGCAGATACAGCAAGTAATTAGGAAAGCTAATAGAATGTTATTGTTTATTGTGAGGGGAATTGATTGCAGAAGTAGGGAGGTTATGCTTTAGCTATACAGGGCATTGGTGAGACCACATCTGGAGTACCCTATACAGTATTGGTCTCCTTATTTAAGGAAGGACGTAGATGCGTTGGAAGTTCAGAGAAGGTGTACTAAATGAATATCTGGATTGGGCGGGTTGTCTTAGGAAAGGTTGGACAGGTTAGACTTGTATCTGCTGGAGTTTAGAAGAGTAAGAGGCAACTTGATTGAAACACATAAGATCCTTGAGGGGTCTTGATAGGGTGGATGTGGAGAGGATACTTCCTCTTGTGGGAGAATCTAGAACAAGGGCCACTGTTTAAAGATAAGGGCTCACCTATTTAAGACAGAGATGAGGAGAATTTTTTTCTCTGAGGATCGTGAGTTTTTGGAACTCTGTTCCTGAAAAGGCGGTGGAAGCACAGTCTTTGAATGTTTTTAAGGCAGAGGTAGATAGGTTCTTGTTAAACAAGGGGCTGAAAGATTATCAAGGGTAGGCGAGAGGGTGGAGTGGCGTTGGGGAACTTACAATCAGATCAGCCATGATCTCATTGAATAGTTGAGCAGACTCAAAGGGCTGAATGGCCTATTCCTCCTACTTCATATGTTCTCATGGACATTAAGCACTGGAATCCCTTCCCCAAATCTCTCTGCAGCTCTCCCCGCCTTCAAACCACTCCTTAAAACTTTGTCCAAGATTTTAGTCACCTATTCTAATAATATTTTATGTTTCTTGCTGTCACATGTTGTTTGATAATGCTCCTATGAAGCACATTGGCACATTTTACAATATTAAAGATGTTATATAAATGCTATTGCCATCTTGGGAGTCGATCTCTGATCTGTGCTGAGATAGCCGATCTCAGCTGGATCAGTAAAATGCACCACAGTTGACTTCAGTTTGTTGTCATATTGTCCTACTGCGGGTCGTGATCTAATTCTTTTTCATTATTTTTTCATGGGATGTGGGCATTGCTGTCAAGGCCAGTATTTGTTGCCCATCCCTAATTAGTGAACCAGATGGATTTTGACAACAGTAGGCCAGACCAGGTAAGGATGGTAGACTTCCTCCCCCAAAGAGCGTTAGTGAACCAGATGGATTTTGACAACAATCGATGATAGTTTCATGGTCACTATTACTGAGACTAGCTTTATAATTTACCAGATTTATTAATTAAATTTAAGTTCCGCCAGCTGCCATACCCAGAGCATTAGCCTGGACTTCTGAATTACTGGCGTATGCATGCGCGCGTGTATGTTTTGTAAGAACCTGTTGACTGTAAAAGGGTGAAAGACTGAAGGACGCTTGGAGTCCCAGAGTTTTATGGTCTTTGGGAAAAATGAGTTAAAATAGGAGACTGCAATGTGTCTGTAGTAAGGATGCAGGGAGGAGGGTAGAATATTCAAAGCTTAGATAGAAAAGAGGGAGGTTCAGTGCAATAAGATCATAGTAATAGACTGCAAAAAGCTGAGGGAAGGCACTGAGGCTAGAGTTGAGAGACAATACCTAGGTGATCTCATTCAGTCATATATCATTCTTAGAAGGCTTGATAGGGTGCACTCTGAGATGATGCTGTTGCTGCCTGGCTGGAGAGTTTAGACTTAGGAACCACAGTTTCAGGATGAGAATATGGCCATTTAGGATTGAGATGGCAAATTTCTTCACTCAGAGTTATGATATTTTGGAATTCTCTATCCCAGAGGGTTGTGGATGTTCAGTGTATTCAATAATTAAATCAGTAGATTTTTGAGCTCTAAGGAAGTCAAGGGATAGGCAGGAAGATGAAGTTGATGTAAAAGTACAGCCATGATGGTGGAGCTGGCTTGAGGGGCTGTGTCCTTGCTCCTGCTCCTATTTTTAACATTCTCTCAGACTCTTGTCCAACTCTATCAGCAAGGTATTAAGGGTCTACCCAGACATGGGATCAGTGTTCAAATATTGCACAGATGTGGGCTTTAAAAAGAATTTAAATAATTGAAGGACAATGGGAGAAGCCATCCAATTTATCACAGAATCTTAACGGCACAGAAGGAGTCCATTCGGCCCATCATGTCTGCACCGGCTCTCCAACTGAGCATTATGACCTAGTGCCACTGCCCTGCCTTTTTCCCGTACCCCTGCACATTGTTTCTATTCAAATAATCATCTAACCTCCTCTTGAATGCCTTGATTGAGCCTGCCTCCACCACACTTCCAGGCAGTGAAGTCCAGACCCGAACCACTCGTTTTTTCTCACTTCACACTTGCTTCTTTTGCAAATCACTTTAAATCTGTGCCTTCTTGTTCTTGATCCTTTTACGAGAGGGAACAGCTTCTCCCTATCTACTCTTTATAGCCCCCTCATGATTTTGAACATCTCTATCAAATCTCCTCTCAGCCTTCTTCTTTCCAAGGAGAACAGCACCAACCTTTTCCAATCTATCCTCATAGCTGAAGTTTCTCATCCTTGGAACCATTCTTGTAAACCTCTTCTACACTATCTTCAATGTGTTCACATCCTTCCTATAATGTGGCACCCAGAGCTGTACACAATATTCCAGCTGAGGTCTAACGAGTGTATTATATAAATTCAGCATAACCTCCCTGCTCTTGTACTCTATGCCCCTATTAATAAAGCCCAGGATACTAAATACTTTATTAACTGTGTTCTCCACCTGTCCTGACATTTCCAATGATCTACGCATATATGCGCCCAAGTCTTTCTGCTCTTGCATCCCCTTCGAAATTTCACCCCTTATGTATTGTCTGTCCATGTTCTTCCTACAAAATGAATCACCTCACAATTCTCCTCATTGAACTTCATTTGCCACCTATCTGCCCACTCCACCAACTTGTCTATGTCCTCTTGAAGTCCACACCATCCTCTTCACAGTTCACAACACTCTCAAGCTTTGTACCGTCTGAAATTGTCCCCTGCACACCTAAATCTACATCATTAATATATATCAGCAACAGCAAGGATCCCAATACCGACCCCTGGAGAACTCCACTACAAACCTTCCTCCAGCCCGAAAAATATCCATTGACCATTACTCTCTGCTCCCTATTTTTCAGCCAATTTTGTATCCATGTTGCTACTGTCCCTTTTATTCCATGAGCTACAACTTTTCTCAAGTTGGTTGTGTGGTACTGTGTCAAATGCCTTTTCCAAGTCCATGCACACCACATCAACAGCATTACCCTCATTGACCTTTTCTGTTACCTCTTTAAAAAACTCCATCTTACCTAAAGGAAGAGATTGTGTCTATTGGTTAGACTGATGAAGCTTTTCTAAGAAATTGAGAAGCTGACTTTTCATTGTACCTTTCCAGAGCATGGAGGAAGTCAAATGCAGTGTTTTGAGTCTTGGCATTCCAAGAACACTGCAGGCTGAGAGTAATCTGAAGGCAGTTGAATGTAGAATGGAAACATTAGTGAAAGAGTGAATAAAATTGGTTGATCCTTGAGGAAGGTACTTGATGTGGAGGAGGAGTGCAGAGGAAGTCGCAGCCTGAGGAACACTTCATGAATTGAGCCCTTGCTGCTAACTGAACCATAATCTTGCCATTTTCACAGCCTGTTGTCAAAGATTAATGCAGTTTGAGTGTATCTCATGAATTTACTCCTCAGAAGAGCAGTACAAAGCTTTCAATTGTTATCAGTTTGTGTATTATAAGATAACAAAAACCGTCAACAATGCCTATCTGGATGTTAAACAAATCCTAAACTTGGGCAATGTTTTTAGGAACAATTGACTGCTTTACTTTAAAAGCTGTTTATTATCTGTAACCATTAGCCTTCCTTATAAATAATGTTGATGTTTTTATGGTAGTGTATTGGAATGGAATTAGCCACCTGTAAGAAGGACATTGCTGCGGTGTGCATTTCTGAGCTTGCTTGGACAGCCGGACTTTAGAGTAATGAAATTAATGAATTTTAAACAAAAACAGAATTACCTGGAAAAACTCAGTAGGTCTGGCAGCATCGGCGGAGAAGAAAAGAGTTGACGTTTCGAGTCCTCATGACCCTTCGACAGAACTAGGCGATTCCCAGGAAGGGGTGAAATATAAGCTGGTTTAAGGTGGTGGGGCGGTGGGGTTGGGTGGGGGAAGAGAAGTGGAGGGGGGTGGTGTGGTTGTAGGCAAAAGCATGATAGAAGCAGATCATCAAAAGATGTGACATCTTTTGACGGTGGTGATATTAGCTAAGGAATGTGCTAATAGGGACATTAAGGCTAGATGATATGTCTTATATGATAGCAGATTACGGCTGTGATTTGATATATTCCTATAGAACCTGACGTGGGGATGCCTGAAGTGGATGCCCATAGGTTTTTCCAGCAGCTGATAGCGGGAGTGGTGAGTATTGTTAATTCTTCATTGAATTGAGACCTAATCAATCGCTACCCACCGCCCCCACTCCGTCTGGATGAACACATTCTAAAATTGAGCAATTTACGAACATATGAATTAGGAGCAGGAGTAGGCCACTCGGCCCCTCGAGCCTGCTCCGCCATTCAACAAAATCATGACTGATCTGATTGTAACCTCAACCCCACGTTCCTGTCTACCCCTGATAACCTTTCAGCCCCTTGTTAATCAAGACTCTATCTAGCTCTGCCTTAAAAATATTCAAATACTCTGCTTCCACCGCCTTTTGAGGAAGAGAGTTCCAAAGACTCAATACCCTCTGAGAGAAAATATTTCTCCTCATCTCTGTCTTAAATGAGTGACCCCTTATTTTTAAACAGTGACCCCTCGTTCTAGATTCTCTCACAAGCGGAAACATCCTCTCCTCATCCACCCTGTCAAGTCCCTTCAGGATATTATATGTTTAAATTAAGCTGCCTTTTACTCTTCTAAATTTCAGTGGATACAAGCTTAACCTGTCCAGCTGTTCCTCATAAGATAACCAGTTGTTAGTCGAGTAAACCTTCTCTGAACTGCTTTTAACGTGCTTACATCTTTCCTTAAATAAGGAGACTAGTACTCCAAATAGTACTTCTGATGTGGTTTCACCAGTGCCCTGTGCAACTGAAGCATAACCTCCCTACTTTTGTAATCAATTCCCCTCACAATAAATGATAACATTCTATTAGCCTTCCTAATTACTTGCTGTACCTGCATACTAGCCTTTTGTAATTTATGCAAAAAGGATCACCCAGATCCCTCTGAATCTGAGGTCTGCAATCTCTCACCATTTAGATATTAAGCTTCTTTTTTAATCTTCCTGCCAGAATGAACAATTTCACATTTGCTCACATTATGCTCCATTTGCCAGATCTTTGCCCACTGGCTTAACCTATCTTTGTCACTTTGAAGCCTCCTTGCATCCTCTTCACAATTTACTTCCCTACCTATCTTTGTGTTAGCAGCAAACTTAGCAACCATTCCTTCGGTCCTTTCATCCACGTCATTTACATAAATTGTAAAGTTGAGACCCAGCACTGATCCCTGTGGTACATCTCTCGTCACACCCTGCCAACTAAAAAAAGGCCTATTAATGCCAACTCTCTGCTTCCTGTTAGCTAGCCAATCTTCTATCCATGCCAATATGTTACCCCGTACACCATGAGCTTTTATTTTCTGCAATAACCTTTGATGTGGCACTTTATCCAATGCTTTCTGGAAATCTAAATACAGTACATCCACCAATTCGCCTTTATCTGCAGCACATGTGACTCTTCTAAGAACTCCACTAAATTGGTTGAACCTGATTTCCCTTTCACAAAACCATGTTGATTCTGCCTGATTGCCTTGAATTTTTCTAACTCCTCTGGTGTAACATCTTTAATAATGGTTTCTAACATTTTCCTTATGACAGATGTTAGGCTAACTGGCCTGTAGTTTCCTGCTTTCTGTCTCCCTCCCTTTTTGAATAGAAGAGTTACTTTTGCTATTTTCCAATCTAATGGAACCTTCCCCATTCTATTTGGATGTAACTTGTGTCTGAGGCTTCATTATCTTTTGTGAGCCTGGAGATTTGGAGAGAGAGAGCTGTCAATTAATTCAAAATAAAAGCCGCTGCCTTTGCCTTTTTCTAGGAATACCTCCATGGTATTGGAATTACACACAGGGACATCAAGCCAGAGAACCTGCTGCTCGATGACAGAGGTATAGTATTTAACAGCAAAACACTTTTAGCAATGAAGAAAACACAAAGGCCAATTGTTCCTTATCTCCCTAAATTTCTGTGAAAGATTGAGCTGTATTTTTACAACAGAAATTCCTTGAGTAGTGGGCAGCACATGGTGTGTAAACGATGTGCACAATGAGGCGGGAAGCACAACTGGCAATGTGAAAGAGAAGGCTCTTTTTGAACAACACACTCTTCCTCAGAGAATAGTATGTAGTGGTGGAAGGATTCCCAACAGTCTGACAGGTTGTGATAACTAGCTCTGTACCAGCTGGTGAAAGGCTTAGTCCTATACTGTGCGAGGGTTTATTGAGCTTCCACATCCCACAGCAATAGGATGAGAGAAAAGCCATCCACAGCTACCAGCTGAGAATATCATGCTGGATGTCAGCCCAGATTTCAGATTAGCTGCTCCAGTCTCCACTTGCTGGGACTGCCTGGAGCAGCATTCAACTTCTGCACTTTTTGACTGCTAAGTGAAAAGCATGTTCCCTACATAAACATGGTCTGTGATTGTAGTTGAATTTTTTTAACGTCTCACTACTCCCACTGGTTTATCTCGACTAGACTGTGGATGATATGTAATCTGCACTTAAAAGACTAATCAGTTGACACAAAAAAAGCTGGTTATTTAACAACTTAGTATGGTTATGAGGCATGCAGACTAGGATAGTTTCCCAAGGCTCATTCTCCATCAGTGTTGAATTATCAGACCTCATTTAGAAGAAACAGGTGGCCTCAGTGCCTCTGAGCCAGGGAAGGTGCAATCAACCAATATTCCCGCCTTTGATCCATTGATTTCTGTTGTTTGCAAAGTACCAGTGTAAATGGTTGTTGAGCAAAGGCTACACTTCCTCTTCAGCTGATTATCTCACCAATACTTCTGTATCCCAGATATGGTGGGTGATCATTTTAATGAGATACTAATGACTGCCTAGTGCTTATGCTCTACTTGTGTCAGTGCTTTCTGCAGGTGAATTGCATGGCAATCAAATGATTTTAAGCTTTTTTTGTTGGGCTGCAGTGACTTGCAATGGGAAAAAAAATACTGTGTTTAAGGAAAAGTATGGGAATGATTTATTTTCTGGTGATTTTCAGTCCTTTTCATTCCCTTCACTTTTGAAGCTGGTGGGTTTTTTTTAAAATTCATTTTATGGGATGTGGGCATTGCTGGCTAGGCCAGCATTTATCGCCCACCCTTAATTAAATGGGTAAGGTTGCTGTGAGCAATGATATTTTCGACAAATGCATCAAGCAGTCGCTGAATTCACTGATCTGTTGGCCAAGTTTTAATTATTCAGTGAAATGAAAAAAAAAACAATTATTGCTCTCAGTGAGGTTCTGTGAAATCGCTTCATACTGATGCCTACTCTGTGGCCTATTTCAAACTTATCTCTCCTTTTCATGGTAATGTTGCCATGCCCTGTCTTGAGGTATTTTCTTACTTTGCCTGTTGTCTGTAGAGGATGGGCCGTGCCCCTGAACATATTGTGCTACTGCCTTCACATGTAGGCTAACAGTCACTTAGTAGTGCAGAGCTTGAATATTGCTGAAAAGAGAGACAGGTTCCGAAGCTTTTCGTCTTGCATTCATCAGGGCAAATGCAAGAATGCCAAATTCAAATTAATCACAACAATTTATTCTACAGGTGAAAAGGCTCATTATGTAACATTGTTCATTTACACTTCCTAGAAGCGACATAACATTCCTATGCAGTGACCTGTTCTCTGCAAACAAAAGGAATATGTTCAGGCCTTGAGCCTTTTTTGAATTACCTGGGAGCTTGGGAAACCTTTAGTTCCCTGTTGCTTCCTCCATGGCAACACCTCAATGTTGACTTGCCAACCAATGAGCACCTTTTTCTCCTGTAGTATAAATTGTTGAGATTGTTTAGCATTCTTGTGTTTGTCCTGATGAGTGCAAGATGAAAAGCTTTAACAACATGTCTCTCTTTACAGCAATATTGGCTAACCTCTGGCTTTTATATTGGTACTAAACTTCTAAAAATTAAATTGAATTTTTCTTTAAATAGGAATGCTTTAAAATCTGATTTGAGATATACCTACATCTGAAGTCATGTCCGGGCACTAAGTGATATTTAATATGGTCTTAACATATATCTTCTGTGTGACTATGCACAGACAGTAGCATGGGGTAAATGGTGGCAAATGAATTTCAACACAGATCAGTATGAGGTATTAGACTTTGAAAAGAAAAGGAAGAAAATCTTACATTTAGATAGTGCCTTTCATAACTACAGGATGTCTTAAAGCGCTTTACAGCCAATGAAGTACTTTTGAAATGTAGTCTCCATTGTAATGTGCCAATTTGTGCACAGCAAGTTCCTACATGACCGATAATCTGTTTATGTAATGTTGATTGAGGGATAAATACCGACCAGGAAACAGGATAACTCCCCTTATCACCTTCGAAATAGTTGCTGTGGGATCTTTTACATCCAGTTGAGAGGAAGATTGAGGCCTCAGTTTGACAGTATTGAGAAGTAGGGAAGTTATTCCAAATTTTTGTCAAAGCTTGGCTAGACCACACTTTTGGGGTACTGTGTGCATATTATAAAAGGATATAGAGGCAGTGGAGAGGGTGCACAGAAGATTTACAAGTTTGTAGATCTTTTTATAAGGAAAAGATAAACAGGTTGAGTCTCTTTTCTCTTGTAAAAAGGCTGAGGGATGTCTTAATAGAGATCTTTAAAATTATGAAAAATTTTGATATAGAGTGAGCACAGAAAGAATGTTTCCTGTTATGCTGAAGAGCAAAACTAGAGGCCATGTAGACTAAGATAAGTATGGTCTGGACTAGACTAGACTAAGATAGTCACCAAGAACTCCGATAGGGAATTCAAAATAAACTTTTTTGCCCAGAAAGTGGTGAGAATGTAGAACTTGCTACCACAGGGAGTGGTTGAGGTGAATAGTATAGATGCATTTAAAGGGATAGTAGACAAACACTTGAGGGAGAAAGGAATAGAGGGTTAGGATGATAGATTGAGATTTGTAAGAATGGGAGAAGACTCTAATGGAGTATACATTGCGAGTAGGACTGGTTGAGGTGAATTGCCTGTTTCTATGCTGCATATGGAATGTAACTCCACGTAAATGAAGGCTCATCTTGGCTTAAAAATTAAAGCTTTGTTCTTCCATATGCCTGCCTCCAGCCTCCTCCCTAACTCAAAAATGTACATGCACCAGTTTGTAAGCAACACAGTCTTGTCCAGTGCATGAAATTGGATATAGGAGGTGCATAGGGACGGAACAGACTTTCCCCATCTTGCTGCTGCCCATGTACCAAGAAATACCTCACCACTCACTGGCTCTCATGCGCACCTCCTACTGAGTGTGAAACCTGTTGAGGGCAGGAAACCTTAAATCCAAAAATTCTTTAGGTCAGTGCAGGAAAAAGCGACATGGCTGTGTACTTTGTTTCTAAGTTGGCCCCAGGTAAGTAGCCCTGATTCACAGATCAGTAACCATCAAATGTTGCTTCAGTATTTCTTTTAATTCCAGTTAATGGGCTGTCAGCTGCAGCTCTTGCAATCCATGAAAAGCTGGGTCTGGCATTGTCAGTGTTGTGTAGTTCAACCATTATTGATTCTGTGGCTGTAGTGGAGTGAATCCTGCAAAATTACTACTGTCAAACCATCATCGATAATGAACACTGTGTAAAACTGACTCTACTGTAATAATACTGATGTGCCTTGACACTATATAGCATCCCTAGACCTTTACTTTTGTTCCCATCCTTCTAGATAACCTGAAGCTCTCTGATTTTGGCTTGGCGACAGTATACAGACACAATAGCCGTGAGAGGTTGCTGAATAAGATGTGTGGCACTCTGCCATATGTTGCTCCAGAGCTGCTGAGGAGAAAGGAGTTCCGTGCGGAACCTGTGGATATCTGGTCGTGTGGAGTTGTTCTTGTTGCAATGCTGGCTGGAGGTTAGTTCAGCTTTTAAGAAGTGAGTTCGGGGGGATCCATCTGGATTGTATAAGATAGTTTGGTTGATTGTACAGTACTGATTCTGTCGGCCTCTCCCTCTTTCCGTCTGTCAGCCCCTTTCCCTCGGTCGGCCCCCTCCCCCTTTCCCTCGGTTGCCCCCCCCCCCAGTCGGCCCCGTCCCCCTTTCCCTCGGCCGGCCCCGTCCCCCTTTCCCTCGGCCGGCCCCGTCCCCCTTTCCCTCGGCCGGCCCCGTCCCCCTTTCCCTCGGCCGGTTCGCCGCCCCCACCCCCCCCAACCTCATTTCATTTTGCTGCATGTTTCTTTGTAAATAAATAAATAATCATCTAAATAATCTAATTATACAAATAATCATATTATTGGTTTGGATGAAGGGATTGAAGAAATGATGGCTATATTTACTGACGACACAAAGATAGGTAGGAAAGTAAATTGTGAAGAGGACATAAGGAAGCTACAAAATGACAGGTTATTTGAGTGGACAAAATTCTGGCAAATGCAGTATAATGTGGGCAAATGTGAAATCGTTCATTTTGGCAGGAAGAATAAAAAAGAAGCTTATTATCTAAATGGTGAGAGATTGTGGAGCTCTCAGATTCAGAGGGACCTGGGTGTCCTAATGCATTAATCACAAAAGGTTAGTATGCAGGTACAGCCGGTAGTTAGGAAAGCTAATAGAATGTTATCATTTATTGTGAGGGGAATTGATTACAAAAGTAGGGAGGTTTTGCTTCAGTTGTACAGGGCATTGGTGAGACTACACCTGGAGTATTATGTACAGTATTGATCTCCTTATTTAAAGAAAGATTTATGAATATGACTTGATAGCTTTTACAAAAACATGGTTGTAGGTTGACCAAGACTGAGAACTCCATATTCGGGGGTATTCGATGTTCCGGAAAAATAGGCAAAAAGGAAAAGGAGGTGGGGTAGCTTTGTTAATAAAGGAAGTTATCAATGCGGTGGTGAGTAGTGATATAGGTGCAATAGATCGTGATGTGGAATCAGTTTGGGTGGAAAAAAGGAATAGCAAGGGCAAGAAGTCACCGATGGGAGTCGTCTGTAGGCCCCCAAAAAGTTGCCTCACTGTAGGACAAAGTATAAATCGGGGAAATAATGGAGGCGTGTAAGAAGGGGCTACAATTGTCATGGTTAATTTTAATCTGCATATTGACTGAACAAATCAGATTGGCAGGGGTAACATGGAAGACGAATTTGTAGTGTGCATCAGGGATTGTTTCTTAGAGCCAGAACCTACCCGGGAACAGGCTATTTTAGATCTAGTAATGTTAATGAAGTGGGATTAATAAGAGATATCATAGTTAAGGATCATCTAGAGGGTAGAATTTCAAATTCAGTTTGAGGGCAAGCAACTCAGGTCTTAAACCAGTGTCCTCAAGTAAGGACAATTACGGAGGTAAGAAAGAGTTGTCTAAAGCGGGCTGGGAAAATAGACTAAAGGGAATGTTAGTGGGTGACGCTCATAATGCTTAGCAAAAATTTATCCCGGTCAAAAAGAAGGACTCGATGAGAAGGTTGAACCACCTGTTGAACCCGTGGTTAACAAAAGTGGTCAAGGAGAGTATCCAATCAAAAACCAAGGCATACAAAGCGGTGAAAACTATTGGTAGGCCAGAGGATTGGGAATTTTTTAGGAACCAGCTGCAGATAACTACAAAGCTAATAAAGAGGGAGAAAATTGATTATGAAAGTAAAAATTGGCAGGATTTATAACAGCAAACAGCAAGAGCTTCTACAGGTATCTAAAAAGAAATAGAGTGGCTAAAGTGAGCATAGGACTCTTGGGAGGATGTGACTAGAGAATTGAGAATGGGGAACAGGGAAATGGCAGATAATTTAAACAAATATTTTGCATCGGTCTTCACGGTGGAGGACACAGTCTCTATCACGAGGGACAAAGCATTTGACAAACTAATGGGACTAAAGGCAGTCAAGTTGCCAGGACCTGATGGCCTGCATCCAAGGGTTTTAAAGGAAGTTGGGTGCAGAGCTAGTGGAGGCATTGGTTGAAATATTCCAGAACTCACTGGATTCATGGAGGGCCCCGGCAGATTGGAAAACTGCTAATGTGACACCCCTGTTCAAGAAGGGAGGGAGACAAAATACAGGAAACTATAGGCCAATCAGCCTAACATCTATCGTTGGGAAAATGCTAGAGTCCATTATTAAGGAAGAAATAGCAGGACATTTAGAAAAGCCTAATGCAATCAAACAGAGTCAACATGGTTTTGTGAAAGGGAAATCATGTTTGACAAATTTGCTCGAGCTCTTTGAGGATATAACAAGTGGAGTTGATAAAGGGGAACCGGTAGATATAGTATATTTGGATTTCCAGAAGGCATTCGATAAGTTGCCACATAAAAGGTTATTTCACAAGATAGGAGCTCACGGTATTTGGGATAACGTATTAGCATGGATTGAGGATTAGCTAACACACAGAAGACAGAGAGTCTGGATTAATGGGTCTTTTTTAGGTTGGAAAAAAGTAACTAGTGGAATGCCGCAAGGACCTGTCCTAGGGCCTCAATTATTTACCATAATGATTTAGAGGAGGGGGCAGAGTGTAATGTATCCATTTGCTGACGATACAAAAATAGGTGGGAGTGCATGTTATGATGAGAACATAGGGAATTTGCAAGGGGCTATAGGTAGGTTGAGTGAGTGGGCAAGAACTTGGCAGATGGAGTTTAATGTAGGAAAGTGTGAGGTCATACACTTTGGTAGGAAGAATCAAAAGGCAGATTATTATTTAAATGGATTGAGACTCCAAAAAAAAGTACGGCACAGGGGGATCTGGGTATTCTTGTGCATGAAACACAAAGTTAGCATGCACGTGGAGCAAGTAGTTAAGAAAGCAAATGAAATTTTGGCCTGTATTGCTAGGGGGTTGGAGTTTAAAAATACAACTGTACAGGGTGTTGGTGAGGCTGCACCTGGAGTACTGTGTACAGTTTTCATTCCCGTATGTAAGAAAGGATATACTGGCATTGGAGGCAGTTCAAAAGAGATTCATTAGGCTGATTCCTGGGATGAAGGGGTTGACTTATCAAGAACAGCTAAACAGGTTAGGCCTTTATTCATTAGAGTTTAGAAGAATGACGGGTGATCTTATTGAAACATTTACGATTCTGAGGGGGCTTGACAGGGTCAATGTTGAAAAGATGTTTCCACTAGTGGGGGATCCTTGGAACTAGGGGACATAGTTACAGAATAAGGGCACATTCATTTAATACTGAGATGCGAAGGAATTTCTTCTCTCAGATGGTAGTGAATGTCTGGAATTCTCTACCCCAGAGAGTTGTGGAGGCTAGATCGCTGAGAGTATTTAAAGAGGAGGGAGATAGATTTTTGAAATATCAGGGAGTTGAGGGCTATGAGGAGCTGGCACGAAAGAGGTTTTGAGGACTGGGGCAGGGCAGGCTGAGGGGCCGAGTGGCCTACTCCTGCTCCTATTTCTTATGTTCTTATGTAAATGCATTAGAAGCAGTTCAGAGAAGATTTACTAGACTAATACCAGGAATGGGCGGGTTGTCTTATGAGGAATAGCTGGACAGGTTAGGCTTGTATCCACTGGAATTTAGAAGAGTAAGAGGCAACTTAATTGAAACCTTTAAGATCCTGAGGGATGTTGACAGGGTGGATGTGGAGAGGATGTTTCCTCTTGTGGGAGAATCTAGAATGAGGGGTCACGGTTTAATAATAAGGGTTTGTTCATTTAAGACAGATGAGAAATTTTTTCTCTGAGGATTGTGAGTCTTTGGAACTCTTTCTCAAAAGGTGGTGGAAGCAGAGTCTTTAAATATGTTTACAGCAGAGCTAGATAGATTCTTGATTAACAGGGGGCGAAAGGTTATTGGGAATAGGCAGGAATGTGTGTTTGAGGTTACGTTCAGATCAGCCATAGTCTTATTGAATGACGGAGCAGGCTCGAGGGGCCAAGTAGCCTACTCCTGCTCCTAATTCGTATGTAACACCAGAAGAAGCAACTACCAGTTTCTGAATCACAGATCGCGTTGAGAACTATGCCCACTTACTTTACCATGAGCAATCTTCAGTTTGGGAAAAATACAGAGCAGGTTTGCTGAACTAGTCTTCCGACTAGTGGTGTGAACTTGCTATTGATCCAACTGACTGAAAAACTTTGATTTCTTTTCTAAAATGAATAGAGGCTAGGTTATGACTGTGTTTTGATTTGCTGCCCTTGTTTCCTGTCTAGCAGACTTTTTATGGAAAGTTGCTGCAGCTAAAGTTGAGTTGTCGGGTCCATGCTGAACAAGATTAAAGTGGTCCTGAAACCTTCTCCTTACTTAGCAAGTATCTTGGCAGGCGGCCAGCTCTGGTTTGCTCACAACCGTTCATCTCTTTTATCAAAAGTTAGAATTCCTCTGCTTGCATCAGAGAAATTTGAAATTATTTGAAGCTATTCTATTTGCGACAAGGCTTGCTCCTTTCCAAACTCCTTTTCTCCATACCCTAAGAGCCTCGTTTTTGAACAGGCAAAATGATTAACCCAGGAGCCTTGTAAGCTGGATCCTGTTGATTTGCCCCCTTGCTGTGATTGTTGTAGCCATTAACAAGAGAGTTCCAAACTTCTATCATTTGTGTGTAAGAAGTGTTTGCAAGTTTCAGAAACCAGCAATTTGATGTTTTGACTTCTCTGACTGCCTTTCCTATTAGTTTGGCACTTTAACGTGTGATGAATGCTGTCAAAACATATCTACAAAGTTTTAAAATTGCATTAATTTTAATGTTTTCCTTTAAAGGTGCTAGGGGTCAGGCAGGAAAGTGGAGCTAGGGCCACAATCATCAGCTGTGGTCTTATTGAATGGTGGAGCAGGCTCAAGAGGGCCGAATGGCCTACTCTTGCTCCTAAGTCCTACGTTGCTAAGCTGTGTGCACAGACACACAACAAGCTGGAAGTTACCTCACAGAGCACTCAAGTTCTCCTGGAACCAAGCAAAGAAATTTGAAGGTGCCACATGTTGAAATGAACAGGCCAAGCACAACAGTGAAAAACATTTTGTGGGGTTACATTTGTGGAGGAATAGTAGGGGAGACTGCTCAAGTGTTTGTTGTTTATCTTTACTGATTGATGATTCTGTGTTGCAGAGCTCCCTTGGGACCAGCCTGCGGATAGTTGCCAGGAGTACTGTGATTGGAATGAGAAGAAACTATACCTGACACCATGGAAAAAGATCGATCCCATTCCACTGAGTAAGGAAATGATAAGGGTTCCTTGGCCAGTCCAGCGTTGAGAGTAACTCTTGGTAAAATTACAGAGGGGAAGAATTGCCACCACATCAGGTGTTTGTGGTTCAGTGGGTAGCATTCTCGCCTTCGCATCAGAAGGCTGCAAATTCAAGACCCATTCTGAAATTTGAGCATATAATCTGGACTAGCACTTGAGTGCAGTACTGAAGGAGTACTCTTGGAAATGCTATCTGTGTTATGATCTAATTGAATGACAGAGCAGGCCCAAGGGACTGAATGGCCTATTCCTATTCTATTACAGTGACACTATTGTTAGTAAGGAGGCTGGAGCTGGGAATGGATAAGAGGCCAACTCACAAATTTGAGTGGAATAATAGCAGATTTGTGCCAGCAATGTACCAACAGATAAAGTGCATAATGTAAAGAGTTATAATTTTGATTTAATTGAGGGGTTCAGATAAGAGCTTTTTTTTTTCTTTGATCGTTTTCCCCCTCTATTCTTTTAGTTAGCCATTATGTGCCGGATTATGGTTCCAAGGGCAGAGCACGTCTCTAAATCCTTGCCCGAGTGGCTGTTCCCTATGAGTCCAGAGAGTGAGGCAAGTTGTTCAAAGGCTGTGAGCATCACAGCCATCTGAATCCTGTCTTTGAAACACATTCTCTGTCCTCTCCTGATGTCTATCCATTTACTTTGGGCTGTGGTCATTGGTTTCTCTTCTCCCCACCTGTCCAAACCTGGGGGTACTGAGATCAGTTGTGCTAGCTCAGACTGGGGATTAAACTTTGGACCTTTCACGGTCTCTGTAATTTAACCATTTTGAACCATTGGAGCTCATCACAACTGAAACTTTAATGGAGTGTGAATCTGAAATCCCCACAGTAACAATAATGTATCTCAACCAAGTGCTTCATGTACTATAGAATAGTTAGACTCCTTTTAGATTAAGGTGAGAAATAAACTTGGATGTTTTGGATAGGAGTGACATCAGAGCCAGTGATTTGCTTTTGAATTGTTGTCATTGTCTTCTTGGGTACACCCAGCAGCTAAATTGCACACAGCGAGGTTCCACAAATTGTAGTGAAGTAACCAGTTAGTCTTTTGGCTATGGGGTAAATGTTGGCCAGAGCATCGGGACAGCTTCCCTGCTGTCCTTGGAACAGGACAGGGGATCTTTTACACTACCTGAAATGACACATAGAACCTTGGTTTATCAACTCGGCAAAAGACAGCACAGGTGACAGTGTAGCACCCTCTCAATACTGGATTCAGGTCGTCTTACATTACGCTTTAAAGTCTTTGAAGTGAAACTTGAACCCACAGCCTGATCCAGCAATGATCCACTCTGTACCACTCAATCATAGCTTTGACGTAGAATTGATACTTAGCACATTACAGGGTTGTGCTTGATAATTAATACTTTTAAATTTTCCAGTAATTGACTGCAGATATTCTTGCAATAATGACAGTAATTGTGTGTTATAGTCCTTAGGCAAAATAAACATGTGACAGATGAAGTGGGCTGTCAAAGAAAAACTTACACTTTCTGTTAATTTTTTTTATTCAGTCGTGGGATGTGGGCTTCGCTGGTTGGGCCAGCATTTATTGCCTTTCCCTAATTGCCCTTGAGAAGGTGGTGATGAGCTGCTTTCTTGAACCACTGCAGTCCATGTAGTGCAGGTACACCCAGAGTGCAGGGAGTTCAGGATTTTGACCGAGCGACAGTGAAGGAATGGCGATATATTTCCAACTTGGAGGGGAACTTTCAGGTGATGGTGTTTCCATCTATCTGCTGGCCTTATCCTTCTAGATGGCAGTGGTTGTGGGTTTGGAAGGTGTTGTCGAAGGAGGTTTGATGAGTCCCTCCAGTGCATCTTGTAGATGGTACACACTGTTGCTACTGTGCGTCGGTGGTGGAGAGAATGAATGTTTGTGGATGTGGTGCCAATCAAGTAGGCTGCTTTATCCTGGATGTTGTCAAGCTCCTTGAGTGTTGCGGAGCTGCACTCGTCCAGGCAAGTGCGGAGTATTCCATCACACTCCTGACTTGTGCCTTGTGGATGGTGGACAGGCTTTGAGGAGTCAGGAGGTGGGTTACTTGTCACACGATTCCTATCCCCTGACCTGCTCTTGCAGCTACAGTATTTGTATGGCTAGTCCAGTTCAGTTTCTGGTCAATGGTAACCCCCCAAGGAAAACTCAAGTCTCCTCTATATTGGAGAGACCAAACGTAAACTGGGCGACCGCTTTGCAGAACTTCTGTGGTCTGTCCGCAGGAAAGACCCAAACCTCCCTGTCGCTTGCCATTTTAACACTCCACCCTGCTCTCTTGCCCACATGTCTGTCCTTGGCTTGCTGCATTGTTCCAATGAAGCCCAACGCAAACTGGAGGAACAGCACCTCATCTTCTGACTAGACACTTTACAGCCTTCCGCACTGAATGTTTATTTCAGCAACTTTAGATCTTGAACTCCCTCCTCCATCCCCACCCCCTTTCCGTTCCTTCCCCCTTCCTTTTGTTTTTTCCAATAATATATAGATTTTTCTTTTCCCACCTATTTCCATTATTTTTAAATCTTGTATGCCCTACTAGTCTTCCCACCCCACCCCTACTAGAGCTGTACCTTGAGTGCCCTGCCATCCATTCTTAATTAGCACATTCGTTTAGATAATATCACCACCTTCAACACTTCTTTGTTCCTTTGTCTGTGACATCTTTTGATTATCTGCTCCTATCACTGCTTGCTTGTCCCTACAACCACACCACCCCCCCCACTTCTCTCTCTCTCTCTCTCTCTCTCTGTCTCTCTCTCCACCCACCTTAAACCAGCTTATATTTCACCCCTCTTCTAATATTCACTCAGTTCTGTTGAAGGGTCATGAGGACTTGAAACGTAAACTCTTTTCTTCTCCGTCGATGCTGCCAGACCTGCTGAGTTTTTCCAGGTAATTCTGTTTTTGTTTTAGATTTCCAGCATCTGCAGTTTTTTGTTTTTATTTTTGTTACCCCCAAGATGTTCTTAGTGGGGTATTCAGTGATGGTAATGTCATTGATCATCAAGGGGCGATGGTTGGATTCTCTCGTGTGGGAGATGGTCATTGCCAGGCACTTGTGTGATGCATATGTAACTTGACGTTTGTCAGCCCAAGCCTTGATATTATCCAGGTCTTGCTGCATTTGGACATGGACTGTTTAAGTATCTGAGGAGTTGTGAATAGTGCTTATGGAAGGTTGCTAGTCGTAGCTTGCATTTTCTGGTTTGGGAAAAAAATTACACTTAATGTGTTGGCCTTTGTTCCAGACAAGTGCCAGCCAGATGCTATTGTTTATGGACCTTCCAGAGGCATTGTCCAAATCTGAAAAAACTTGATTCTGCTGATGGAGGAGGCTCCACACAGTATCTATGGGTAGGGCATGTTTTGAGAGCTCCTTGACAGGCAGTGACAAAGATATTTGACTGATCTCTGCTAATGTTTCAAGTTTCCCTGTTCCGTCACACTGCAGCCAATGGAGAGGTGGTTACATGGATACTCCTTGATTATGGATAACATCTCATGTGTGAGTTTATTCCAGGGTTGCTGGCCCAGGGTCAGGTATCATGTACTCAAGGAAATGTAAGCTCTGTAATCAAGTAAAATCAATGGTCTTGACTTTTGCCTGTTGTTTAATTTTTACTTATGGTAAACCTTATTCATAGTTTATAAACTAAATTGCATACTTCAAAAGAGTGTTTAGCAGAAGGCTAGGAGAATATAAGCTGTCAATTCTGGTGAGCTCATTGGAGTAATAGTTTATCATTAACCAGGGACTGTGCATGTAAGGTCACACTTAAATTTATAGTGAGCAAGGGCTTTTGCAAGTGGTGCTTGATCCTGAGCACAAGTGAAATAGTGAATCTCTAAAATGTAACCAGACTTGCCTTAGTATCCCTTTGCTAAGCTAAGTTTTCAAGCTTTCTGTCATGTGTAAAACTTGCTATTTTTAATTGTATTTATTCCCAGCAGTGATATGAGAATCATGAATCCTACTGTGCCCCTATCATTGTATCAATGACTAGCGTGCTCTGGCGGCATTGTTGGTGCAGAAATGATCTAAAGAGAATAAATCCCCAATGTTCATTTCATAACTGCCTTCACAAGGAAGTGGCCATAACTAAATCTTGGGAGTTTGAGTTAAGTAATAACTCCAAGCTTTGATCTCTTTGTCTTCCTTAATCATTCTCCCAAAAAAACAACCACTACTTTTTCTTGGTGTCCCTGTGATGTGTGCTATGGAGCGTGGGTTAGTAATTCATTTTCAGGTATCTACCCCTTTGCGTTTTCTCTTTGGATGTCCCATGAATGGCCGTGGATGAAGAGAGGTTGGATAGACTTGGGTTGTTTTCGTTGGAGCAGAGAAGACTGAGGGGCGACCTGATCGAGGTGTACAAGATTATGAGGGGCATGGACAGGGTGGATAGGGAGCAGCTGTTCTCCTTAGTTGAAGGGTCAGTCACAACGGGGCATAAGTTCAAGGTGAGGGGCAGGAGGTTTAGGGGGGATGTGAGGAAAAACTTTTTTACCCAGAGGCTGGTGACGGTCTGGAATACACTGCCTGGGAGGGTGGTGGAGGCGGGTTGCCTCACCTCCTTTAAAAAGTACCTGGATGAGCACTTGGTACGTCATAACGTTCAAGGCAATAGGCCAAGTGCTGGTAAATGGGATTAGGTAGGTAGGTCAGGTGTTTCTCATGTCGGTGCAGACTCGATGGGCTGAAGGGCCTCTTCTGCACTGTGTGATTCTTTGATAACTTAATGACGCACAATAGTCATTGGGTATAGTAGATGTAGGAGTGATCTAATTGAGGTACTTCAGATAATTGAATGAGTGGTTTGGTAAAGAAGAGAAACTATTTCCTCTGGTGCAAGCACAAAACCAGGCGGCCTAACCTTAAAATTGTTGTTAGGCCATTTGAGGATGATGTCAGATAGCATTTCTTCACAAACAGAGTAGTGGAAATATGGAATTCTATCGCTCAAAGAGGCTGGAGTCAGTTGAAAATTTCAGAACTGAGATTGATAGATTTTTGTTAGGTAAGCTTATTGAGGGTTATGAAACCAAGGCTGGGAGATGGAGTTAAGATTTGATGTAATTAAGTGGGCTGAATGGTCTACTCCTGTAACTCCTGTTACTCTGTACTTGCTGCTTTTCCCTTACCTGCCTCGCTGGTTTGGCTGGGGTGCACTATCATCCTGTTGCTGGTAAGCTATCTTCTACTGTTATAGAGCTTGAGTGTTTTTTATGCTGTAATGTAATGACGGGTACCTTGTTACACAGATGGCGAGGGACAGTTAGGAGACCTTTACACCTTTACAGTAACTCATTTCCATTAAGACTTCATAGTATTGCCTTTTGTATGACTGTCTGTCTGGTTTACGCAGGCCTGCTGAACAAAATTCTGATTGAAGTTCCAAAGAACAGAGCCACTATTACAGACATTAAAAAGGACAGATGGTTCATTAACCAATTTAAAAGGGGTAAGTTAATTTGACGCAACAATTGTGTTGCCTAAGCTCTAAGTGATGTAGACTCAATGTACATCACAAAGGAAGTACAGTTAGTTCCTTTATGATGTTTAATGGAGACGATATTTGTTTGTTTGGGAACTGGATGGATCATTTAAGATTCTAGGTAAGGGTGTGGGTCACCCCGTTCTTCAGGAAGTGATTGCTGTAAGGAGGATTTGGAGGAAATTTACATAGCCTTGAAAAGTTTAGTTATGAAGAAAGATTGGATAGTTTGGAATTGTTTACAATGAAGGAGGTTGAGGAGAGTTTTCATTGAGGTGTATAAAATTAAGAAGGGCCTCGAGAGTGGATAGGAAGGACCTATTTCTCTTAGTGAAGAAGTCAATAATTGGGGGGTGTAGATTTAAAATAATTGTTAAAAGGGTTAGAGAGGAGTTTGAGGGGGAATTTATTTTTGCCCAGGGGGTGGTGGAAGTCTGGAACTCACTATTTGAAAGAGCGGTAGCAGCAGCAACCCTCGTCAAGTACCTGGATATGTAGCTGCTGTAACCTACAAGACTACAGATCAAAAGCCGTAAAGTGAGATTGGGCTGGATTGCTCTTTTACGGCTGACACAAACACTGGGCCGAATGGCCTCCTTCTTTGCTGTAAATTTCTATGATTCTGAAATTTTAACCTATCTTCTCTCTGCCCCACGTTAACAGACCCATTGTATGTAGAGAATTTTCTGTTTTATGATTTAGTGTGGTTGGGAATTCTTGAACAGATACTTAAATTAAGTTGGGAAGGAGAAGGGTGGTGAATATTGGTTGCTGGTGTTTCTTCCACCTGAGAAGATGGGAATAATTCAGTAACTGGTTGATTTTTGGTATAGAATTGCTTCATTAAATGTTCTGTGCTATCCTGCTGGGGAGTACACTACTGCACAGGGGATTGGCTTGCATTTGTGTTGTACTCTTCTGGGAGGGGAGGAGAGGGGAATGCACTCACAGTTCTATTGAGGCATTTTGGAAATGTATTTTGATATTCAGCCACTGCTGGGAAATACAATAATTAAAGCTTATAATGTAAAGACAGTTGGTCCATCAAAACTAGTACTAGGCTCTAGTACCTACCGTCCCTTGAGATTCTCACTTTGAAAACTCTTATTTTTTTGCTTTCACTATTCTAACTGTTCAAAAATTTAACACACGTTCAGTAAAAAACTACTCTTCCAATGTCGATTTTGGGCTAATTTATGTTTGGTTCCTACTTCCGTGCATTAATTTGGAGTAGTTTTCTGGTTAAATGCTATCTATGGCATTTAAAACTTACATATCCCTAATCAATTGCCCCTTATTAACTACTTTATTTTAAGACTGCAGGGCTTCAACTTTGTGTCTGCTGTAGCTTATTCCTGTTACATTTGGCATTGGCATTATTCTGCCCTGCACAATATCCAATGCTTGTATATATTTACACGGCACAGTGAGTAGAAATGAAGACAGAATTCCAACTACTCACTGATTTTAGTTTTGTTGTTGGGACTGGTTAGTGAATTGAGAAGAAATGCTGGTACTCTTGTAGTAAGACTGAAACTTGATCTGGTGACGAGCTCCATCCCTGAGAGGAGAGTGGTCCACCTTGTGAGGGGCAAGAGTTCCATTCTGTACAATGTTATAAAGCCTTCTGAGGCTGGTCCTCAGTTTGTTCTGTTTCTTTTTTTCCCCAGGTGTGAAGAGAGCTCGATTGTCCTCTGGCAGCCCCAACGACTCTCAGGGACCTTTCTCTAAACACATTCATTCTAACGTGGATCTGTCCCCTGTCAGTGGTGTGTCCTGGAGGTAAATGCACTGTTGATCTGAAAGATTGTATATTTGGGCAAATGTCACTTGCAGTAAACCCAACAATTGTAGGTTTATTTATTTATGAATGGGTCGATGGAATGTATAAACCTTAACAGTCCTGGTTACGCTTCCTTAAACACTTGATTTGAGGTGGTTGTTTTATAAGATTCTTAATTTTTGTGAATTGCTTAGAAAACTGAATCAAGGGTCCAGGGTCTCTTGCTGCTCAAATCACTGTCTACTTCAGGCAGTACCCCTGCAGTGACAAATCATTTTGTAGGTTGTATTGGACATTTAAAGAAAAATTCAAATCTTTTTAGTGAATCCCAAAGATTGGTATTCCCTGGGTTCAAATAAAAATGTACAATACAGTTTGAGCTGTGAGAACCACACAATAGGCCTATTAATGCAGACCTACCTGGATTCAATGAAGCTATTGTTCCTGATATATGCACAATTACATTGTTATGACGAGATAATTCAGCCCATGACAGTTTATCCCTCTGGCGTATTAACACTCTCAAAAGAAAACTGATACGTTTATAATGAATGGCCCTAATGTTTTTGAATCTACAGGTTGAGTATCCCTTATCTGAAACCCTCAGGGCCGGTTGCATTTTGGATTTCAGATAATTTCGGTTTTCGGATAACGCATATAAACTTGCATAATAACAGCCTGAGCCGAGGCTAACTATAGTCTAAAGTAAATAAAATGGCTGGAAGAGTAAGATGTATCACTGAATAATAAATACTGAGCACTTGAAAAAGTTTCTTTTTGACGTGTTCAATGCAAAAATTGCAAGGTAAACAGTGCAAACAACTGGACTTCCTACGTTAAAGCTCGATGAGGTTCATAAAAAAGTGTGGTTTTTGGATGTGTTCATTTTCGCATTTATGGATAAAGGATACTTGACCTGTAGTAGTTTCCTGTCAGATTGAAATGTTTTTACTTTGAGTAAAGTTCATAACTTGAGTACTGTGTGCAGTTCTGGTCACCTCATTACAGAAAGAATGTAATTGCATTAGAGAGGAGATTTACGAGGATGTTGCCAAGACAGGAAAATTACAGCTGGGAAGAAAGATTGGATACGTTGGGGTTGTTCTCCTTGGAACTGAGGAGGATGAGGGGATATTTGATTGAGATGTACGAAATTGTGAGGGGCCTGAATAGAGTGGATGGGAAGGGTCTATTTAATTTAGAGTGAGGTCAATGACTAAGGGGATAGATTTCAAGTGATTGGTGGAAGGGAGATGAGGAAACATTTTTTCACCCAGAGGGTGGTAGGGGTCTAGAAAGGGTAGTAGAGGCGGAAACTCTCAACTCATTTAAAAGGTGTCTGGATATGCACCTCAAATGCCATAACCTGCAGGCAATGGACCAAATACTGGAAATTGAGATTAGACTGGGTGGCTCGTTTTTCTGCCAGCGCAGACACGATGAACCAAGTGGCCACTTTTTATGATTCTATGATAAAGATGCTCTTTTTAATATCGTTTTCAAATTTACTTCCATTAATTTATATTTATCCCATTTTCGTAGCTAAATTTTGAAGTAGTAATCTGGCTTCACCTTTAATTTTTGATGTACCTTGACGAGGTTCATCTCCTTTCGGACTTTAAAGCTTGTGTTTCTCCAGTGTTTCCTCATAGCTGATCTCCTTTACTTTGAGGTGAAAGAAAGAACTTGTGTTTATATGGCGTCTTTCCTGGCTTCAGAACGTCCCAAAACTCTTTGCAGCCATTAAAGTACTTTTGAAGTGCAGTCATGGTTGTAACATAGGAAATGTAGTAACCAATATATGCACAGCAAAGTCCCACAAACAGAAATATGATGTTGGTTTGGGGATAGTTATTAGCCTGGTCATTGGGAGAGTTCCTCTGCTCTTCAGTGTATTGCCATGAGATCTTTTATGTCCGCTTGCAGGGACAGATGTGGCCCCGATTAACATCTCATCCAAAAGAGGGCGCCTCCAACTGTGTAACACTCCCCCATTACTGTGGTGACATTGTTATCTGAGATTTTGTGACTGGGACCTGAACCCGCAACTTCCAACCCAGAGGCAAGAGTGCTTCTGCTGACACTCACAAGCTTGTTTCTCTTCTCCCATCCTCTTCAGAATTTAAATGCTCAATATTTGTAATATGGTATGGTGACCAGGATTGAACCCTGTCCTCAAGTGTAACTATGAATTGTAATGCTCCAGCTTACAGCCTCTGTGTACATGCTCCAACGTATACCACTTCCCAGACTCCCAGCAATTTGTATATGACCCTGTTCAAAACACTCTATCCAGAAATTTCATCACGCTGCTCATTCTAAATTCCAGTCTGTATTTTCTACCACTTTTAATGTCTTATAGTGAGGACCAAACCAGGTACTCGAGCTCCCAGCCTGAACCTCGGGTTGCTGTGTCATTATGGGATTCCAATCACTCCAGTATTGATAATCTAGTGCAAGGGATTAGCTTCTCCCAGCCTACCTGCACAGATCACATGCTTGTCGGCAGCCAATTGCAAAGTACACCTGGATCATCACAGGTAAATTGCTTCATTTACTGTCACTTACCAAGGATTACAAGGCTGCACTTGTGATTTAAGATGCCATCAAACTCCCTCAACAACAACTTGTATTTAAAAAGCATGCTTAATGTAGTAAAACATCCCAAGATGCTGCAAAGGAGCATCTTTATTCTTTATACGTTTTATATCTTGGTTCATACAAAATCTGACACCAAACCACATAGAGATATTAGGACATGTGACCAAAAGCTTGGCTTAAAGAGGTAGGTTTTAAGAAGTGATTTAAAAGAGGAGAGAAGTGAGAGGTTTAAAGAGAGAATTTCAGAACTTAGGGCCAAGATTTCTAAGAAGCCAGAATTGAGGAAGCACAGCAATCTTTCAGAATTGTAGGAATGGAGGAGATTACAAAGATAGAGTTCAGAGCAAAAGTCATAGAGACAATTATTATGGCCCTTTGACCTCATGGGTAGAGGAATTGTTTCCTGTAAGGTTGTGTCATAAAGACCATAAGATCCAAATTTGAACCTTGGCCTTGGTTGAGTTATTGAATCTCGCACAATACAATTTCATTCGCTGTTAAATTTGGGAGCATTATACTTGAGTCCAAAACAAGGATTTAAACAAAGTCAGTTTCATAGGTACAAGGGAAGAGCTGACTAAGTTTGACTGGGTAAATAGACTAAAATTTATGGTGGTAAATAAACAGTGAGAAATAGTTAAAGAAATTATTCAAAGTCTTCACCAAAAGTACACCCCTTTCTTTTAAAATAAAACTCTGAGAAAGATCCTTGGATTACTAATTAAGTTTTGCATTAGATTAAAAGAAGAGCCTTATAATGTGAAGAATAATAGGAAGTCTGAGGATTGGAAGAATTTTAGAGATGAGCAAAGGGTGTCTAAAAGCTTGATAAAATGGAGAAAAATAGAATAAGAAAGTAAACTAGCCAGGAATATAAAAACAAATTGTAAGAGTTTTTACACATATGTAAAAAGGAAGAGAGTAGCTAGAGTAAATGTTGGCCCCTTGGAGTCAGAGGCGAGGGAATTATCATGGGGAAAATGGCAGAGATGTTCAACAAATGTTTTTTGTCTCTGTTGTCAGAGTAGAACATGCAATTTACATACCAGAAATAGAGGGTAAGCAAGATGCTAATCAGCAGTTCATAAGTATTAGAGAAACTTAAGGGACTAAAAGCCAACGTATCCCCAGGACCTGATGGCCTACATCCTAGGGTTCTAAAAGGGGTAGCTGCAGAGATGGCGGATGCGCTGGTTGTGATTTTGCCAAAATTCCCTAGATTCTAGAGCTGCCCGTTGTATTGGAAGTTAGCAAATGTAATACCTCTTTTCAAGAAAGGAGGGAGAGAGAAAACACTGAACTACAGGCCAGTTAGCCTGACATCAGTCCTTGGGGAAGATGCTGTAATCCATTACTAAGGAAGTCAACACTTAGAAAATCATAGTATGACCAGGTAGAGTTGATATGGATTTATGAGAGAGAAATTTTGTTTGACAAATTCATTAGAAATTTTTGAGGATGTAACTGGTATACTAGATAAGGGGAGCCAGGAGATGCATCATACTTGAATTTCTAAAAGACATTCAATAAGGTTCCATACAAAATGTTAATAGTCAAAGTAAGGACTCGTTGATTTGCAGTTAATATATTAGCGTGGTTGGTGGATTGGTTAACAGACAGGAAGCAGAGAGTAAGGATAAATGGGACATTTTCAAGTTGGCAGGGTGTAACTGGTGGAGTGCTGCAAGTATTACTGCTGGGACCTCAGCTATTTCTAACCTATATTAATGACTTAGATGAAGAGACAGAGTAATGAATAAAATCTGGGATTTCTAAGAAGCTAGAATTGAAGGAGCTACTGTTAGGGGAGCCTTTAGACTATTCCCACCAGTGTCTTCTACCCCTTGTTACTTCTTATTTCCACCCATATGGATTCTACATCTTTTCTACATCCAAGATCCTTTCTTGCTCTCGTACATATTCCATCGCATACTAACAAAGCTACCCCACATCCTTTCCTTCCTGCCTGTCCTTTCAAAAAGTCATACCCCTGAATATTTAGTTTCCAGCTTTGATCTTGTAACCATGTCTCCATAATGGCTATAAGATCATACCCAGTAACCTCTATTTATGCCGTTAATTCATTTATTTTTGTTCTGAATACTATGTGCATTTAAGTAAAGAGCCATTAATTTTGCCTTTTTAGCATTTTTTTTCCCCCTGTGAGCCTATTTGCTGCTTTTTTTTATGTTTGTACACTCTATCCCTTCCTGTCACACCCTGGGTAGATAGCTGCCCTGCAATGCTGCCATATCCTTTTGCTTTGTAAGCCTACGTATTCCCTCTCCAGAACCCTCCACTCCTCTATTTAGTTTAGCCCTCTCTACAACCCTAGTTATTCGATTTGCCAGGACACTGGTCCCAGCAGGATTCAAGTAAGGCCCATCCCACCGGAACAGCTCCCTTCTACCACAGTACTGGTGCCAGTGCCTCGTGAACTGAAACCCATTCCCCCCACACCAATCTTTGAGCCACGCATTTAACTCTTTTTGACTTTACTTACCCTGTACCAGTTTGCGCATTGCTCATGTAATAATCTCGAGATTATTACCTTGGAGGTTCTGCTTTTTAATTTAGCTCCTAACTGTTCAAATTCTTTCAGCAGAACCTCCTTTTTAGTCCTATCAATGTCGTGGGTACTAACATGGATGACGACAACTGGAGCCCCTCCCCTCCCACTCCAAGTTCCTCTTCAGCCCTGAGCAGATGTCCTTAACCCTGGCACCGGGCAGGCAACACAGTCTTCGGGACTCACGCTAACGGCTGCAGAGAACAGTATCTATCCCCCTAATTATACTGTCCCCTACCACTACTCCGTTCCTATTGCCTACACCCCACTCGATTGGCTCCCTGTAGTACGGTGCCGTGGTCAGCTCGCGCATCCTCCCTTCAGTCCCTGCTCTTGTCCACACAGATTGTAAGAACCTCGTAACTGTTGGACAATTTCAGGGCCCGAGGTTCCTTGAACACTACCCCTGGGTCCCTGTACTCCATCACCTGCAGTCACACCCTCCTGTCCCTGATCACAGACCAAATTTGAATTACCCAATCTGAGGGGTATGACCCCCCCCCCCCCCCCCCCCCCCCCGGAGCAAAGTGTCCAGATAACTTTCCCCCTCCCTGATGTGGCGCAATGTCTGCAGCTAAGATTCCAGCTCCTCAGCTCGGATCTGAAGTTCTTCGAGCTACAAACACTTACTCCAGATGCGTGCACTCTGGATCACCTTGGTGTCCAGCAGATCCTGCATGCTGCAGCGGCAACACATCACCTGTCTTGCCATCACTATCATATTTTATTTAATTTATGAATTAATTACTCTCTTACCCTGCTCTTTACATTTGAAGAATCTCCCACTCTTTACACTTTATTGTAATTTTTTTTACACCAGTATTGATCTTATGCTTAACAAGCTATTTTTAAAAAAAAGAGAGAATAAAAGACTAGAGACATAAACACAAACTGAAGACCTTACTTTTACTTTAAAGACTAGAAATACTCACCAATCTTACTCACCAATCAGCTGCTTTCCCTGCACTTGCGTCACGTTGTGGTTTGTGACGTCACTCTGTTGCTGGTCTCACTGCAGGTCGGCCTCTTGATCCAGGCCTTTTATCCCCTCCCTCTCACCTCTCGCTCACAATATACCATTTTGAGCTTAGGAATAGAATAAACCTCAATCACTTGCCAGATACTCACCAACTTCTGCTAACCAGCTTCTTCTCCTGTAGCAGAGTAAGAATCAATTCCTGGAGGCTGAAAAGGTTTAGGCACAAGCAACCAAACATCTCTTTCTCTTCCTCAGCTTAACTCCCTGAAGTGCTCAACTCCGGCACTCTGTTGAGTGGGCAACAAGATGGCAGATGGAGCATAATGTGGGAAGTGTGAGGTTATTCACTTGGTAGCATATGGGAAAGCAGAATATTTTTAAAAAGGTGTGAACCTTATAGTTGTGCTCATACAAGGAAGATTAAGTTAGCATACAGGTGCAGCAAGCAAGTAGCATGCAATGTTGACCTTGCAAAGGGATATGGAGCACAAGAATAAAGGCATCTTGCTACATTTGTTCAGGGCTTTGGTGAAGCCAACCTGGAATGTTGTGCTCAGTTTTGGTCTCTTTATTTGAAGAATGATATACTTGCATTGGAGGCCAGTACAATGAAGGTTCACTAGATTGGTACCTGGGATGTGAAACTAATTCAAATGTCCTTTTCTCTCTGAAGTTTAAAAGAATGAGGGGTGATCCCATTGACAAAGGATATGACAGGGTAGACACAGAGGTTGTTTTCCTTGGCTAGAGAGCCTAGGAGATGACGGGCACAGTCTCAGGATAAGATATTGATTATTTAGGACTGAGATGAGAAATTTCTTCAGTGAAAGGAATGTGAATCTTTGGAATTCTCTATCCTAGATGTTTGTGGATGCTACATCATTGAATATATTCTAGGCTGGGATAGGCAGATTTTTAGTCTCTCTGAACTAAGGGATATAGAGAGCAGGAAAGTGAAGTTGAGGCAGAAGATGGGTCATGATTGTATTGAATGGCGGAGCAGGTTCGAGGGACTGTATGGACTACTACTATTTCTTATGTTCACACATAAGCTGGGACCTGTATGTGTTTTAGTGAGAAATCTGGATTTTATTGTGCTGGTTGCATTTGTAGTTAGCAAAATAGTGTTTCCATCACCGGTCCCATATCCGGAATATGGCTGGAACAAGTCCTAAAGCAGAACTATGATCTTCAGATCCTCCTAGCTTGGCATTCTCTAGGAAATGCATCTTTAACTTGCTCTTTAAAGTGGTTTTAATGAGCTTTGTGCACTGTATCAGAGTGCCTGTGCTAACAGCACACTACTTGGTTTACAGAGTCCTTGGCAAAGACTAGTGAAACGAATGACTCGGTTCTTCACAAAGCTGAATGCTGAACAGTCCTACCTGGCCCTGAAGGAGGTTTGCGAGAAACTGGGCTACACTTGGAAGAAGAACTGCAACAACCAGGTAGGATGGTTAACGCCTTGATGGTTAACGGGTTAAGCAAGAAACTTAGCTGGTTACTTTAGTTAACATTTTGTTGCATTTCGCGCTCTCAAGCACTTATTCATTTAATTCATAGAGCTGGAAGAGTCATGAGCACAGGTCAGTAATATAGGAATGGAGAGAGTGAGAACAGGTTGGTAATGTGGGAATGAGAGAGTAGTAAGCACAGATCACTAATGTATGACTGTAGAGAATATTGAACTCAGGTGACTCTCTCCAAACAAGAGTTTAAAAAATGCCTCCTTCTGGGTAATGTGAGCTGGTGGTATGATTTATTGTGGAGCCCTGAAAATTAAAAGATGCATGTCTGCTGGTTTCCTAGGTGACCATATCAACAATGGACAGACGGAACAACAAGTTGATATTCAAAGTGAATCTGATCGAGATGAACGAGAGAATTCTGGTGGATTTCAGACTGTCCAAGGTAAAAACGAGTTATTGGTCAATCTTTTTATTTATTGAATTGTCCAATACTGCTAAGTGGTTCCTTTTTTTCCTTTTGGCTTTTAACCATTTTCACTGATGGGATTACTAAGGTTTTCCTAATCAGTCTTTACTCTACCAAGAGGCAGAGATTTCCAGACCTATGTTACCCTGCAATCACACTAGTTGATCAAATGGATAGTGTTTTGCTTCTGCCACCTAGGATAATGTCATTCACCCCTGGACGCATAAAAAAAATAGGAATCACAGAATTTTAACAGCATAGAAGGAGGCCATTCGGCCCATTGTGTTTGCACTGGCTCTACATATGAGCATTATGACCTAGTGCCATTGCCCTGCCTTTTTCCTGTACCCCTGCACATTGTTTCTATTCAAATAATCGTCTAATGCCTTCTTGAATGCATCGATTGAACCTGCCTCCACCAAAAAAAAGAAAAGCATTAAATACTGTGTCCAGCAAAAGGCTTTTACAGGTAGATCCAAATTTGTTGATGTTTAGCCTCGTGAGGTTGTGCTGTTCATTCTTTTGTCTTCATATTTTCAATTGGATTTAGTTTTTAAAAAAAGTCTAACAAGAAGAAACTTATTAAAGTAGCGAGCCCTGATTATCAACTATACTGAGGACTGTGGGAGTGAAGAGAAGGTGTTTGCATCCCCGATTCAATAAGCATTGGCATTCAGCAAAGCGTTGCAAACTTTGAATCAGTAGCTATAAGAATGGTCAAATATCGAATTAATTCCCTTCAATACCATGAGCACTGTAATCATAGAAGGTTTACGGCTTTACAATAACCCAGTAATCTTTCTGTTGAAGACAACAAAATCTGCCTGGGGTTTTGTCTGGCATGTCTGACAGAATGTTCTGTTAGTGTCTGAGATGGACAGCTTGTGGCAGTGATAACACTCGGTGTCAGCTAGCCTATACATACCAGCCTAGCATTTTCCCTATTGTGCGGTGCACACATCCTTTATTCTTTCTTGGGATGTGGACATCGCTGACAAGGCCAGTGTTTCTTGCCCATCCCTAATTGCCCTTGAACTGAACACTTCAGAGGGCAGTTAAGAGTCAACTACATTGCTGTAGGTCTGGAGTCACATGTAGGTCAGATAGGTAAGAATGGCAGATTTAATTCTCAAAAGGACATTAGACTTCATCTTCCTGGACATCTGGGAAGGTCCTGAAATCCTGTCAAAACGTTGGAGCAACTGCACGCACAAACACCTTATGCATGTGCAGTATATCTTCCATTGCTAGGTCAGCTCCCCAGTGTAAACAAGCAGATTTGACATCAGTAAAGATCAGCACAATTACTGAAAATGGTTAGAAACGGAGTGTTAGTATCCCCAATGGCTTTGGATTTCAATTTGACTGAATCTGATGTCTGCTATGTATAAACTAGACTGTGTAAACTTTTGAACTCTGAATTGGCCCAGGTCCATCTTCAGATTTATGTCTGAGATTCAGACTTGGTCAAGAGCCGTGATGAATGAAAGGCCAATTGGCTGCATGTCCAAAACCTCTGCATCTTACTATACTGCAGGGGCTGGATGAATGTATTATGGGGAAAAAGTGTTTTGCTTCATGATATTTAAAACCCTTTTAACTCCCTGCTGTTTATTTGCATGGGAACTATCAGGGAGCTTCTCACCAAAGTGATCATCCTTCATGTGTGACTATTCGCTGCAGTGCCTTTAAGTCAAGGCCAAGGGTCCCAACCTGTCCTCACCAGACATATTTTACCAGCACGAATCACTGAAAAGCAATGGGAATTCTAGCCAAGTCTACATCCCTCTCCATGGCAACTAGTTGATGCTGAACCAGATTGTTTGGTGTTGTATTTGACCCAGAGATGAGCTTCTGACCACGTGTCAGCACCATCGCTAAAGTTGCCTGTTTTCACCTCTGTAACAATGCCCAAATCCACCCTAGCATCTGCTCAACTTTGCTGAAAACCTCATCCTTTGTTAGCTCTAGACTTGACTCCATCATGCTGCTGGTCAGGCTTCCACCTTCCATTCTCCACAAAGTTAAGCTTTTCCAAACTCTGCCTGTATCCTAACTTGCACAAAATTCTGGTCACCTATTACCTTGCGTTTGCTGCCCTATATTAGTTCCCTTGTCCCTCAACACCTTTGTCTTAAAATTTGCATTCTTGTTTTCAAATCTCTCCATGGCCTCATTCTTCCCCATCTTTATAACCTCCCCAAACCCTACAACCCTCAGCCATCTCTGTGCTCCTCCATTTTTGGCCTTTTACACATCCTGACTTATGGGGAGATGGTGGTAATGTCACTGGACTGGAGATCCAGAGGCCCGGACTAATGCTCTGGGGATACGGGTTCGAATCCCATGATACACAGCAGCTGGTGAAATTTAAATTCAATTAATAAATCTGGAATTGAAAGTTGGTCTCAGTAATGGTGATCATTGATTGTTGCAAAGACCCATCTGGTTCACTAATCCCCTTTAGGCAAGGAAATCTGCCGTCATTACCTGGTCTGGCCGGTATGTGACTCCAAATTCACAGCAATGTGGCTGACTCTTAACTACCCTCTGAAATGATCTAGCAAGCCATTCAAGGGTAATTCGATGGGCAACAAATGCTGGCCTTGCCAGCGATGTCCACTTCACATGAAAAAATAAAAAATAATCATTTTAATCACTCCATCATGCTTTCAGCTGCTAATGCCCTAAACTCTGGAATACTCTTTAAACTTCTCTTCCTCTCTACTGCTTTTCCTCCATTTAAGATCCTCAAAACTTAATTCTTTGACCAAGTTTTAGGTCACCTGTCCAAATATCTCCTCATGTGGTTCCATGTCACATTTTGTTTGATAACGCTCCTGTGAAGTGCCTGAGAGCTATATAGATGCAGGCTGTTGTTGAGACAAACTCCTCCATTCCCACAGTAGGATTTGACACAGATTGAAGCTTGCTCAGCTTCCAACATGTCGGAGACCCCTGTAAAAGCTGATCTGGCTTTTAAGGTCATAGACACTGAAGGGGATGAACCCCAGTGCAGTCACACACCCGACAACCACACCAACTGAGATCAGAAATAGAACATAACAGAAATTGAACATGTGATTGGTGACTTTGTATTCATAAAAGACTTGCATTTACATAACACCCCTCACAAGCATGGGATGTCCTCAAGCAGTTTACAGCCAATGAAGTATGTTTTGAGATGTGGTCGCTGTTGTAATGTAGGAAATGTGGCAACAAATCTGCGCGCAGTAAGCTCCCACAAACAGCACTGTGATGATGACCAGATAGTCAGCAGAGCTGGTCTTGGGAGAAATGGCTTTTTTGGTGGGGAAGAGGGGATTCCCAAGAAAGTATACAGTCAATGATCCCTGTATGAAGTGACCCCCCCCCCCCATCCCCAAAGAGGGACACAGCTCGGCATGAAACATATTATATGAAGTCTTAAAATGTTTTAATATTCTGCAGTTCAGTTCTCTCTAGAATTGTCTTCTAATCCATGGATTTGGACTGATTTTTATTTATTTCTTCCTTGCAGGGAGATGGTCTAGAATTCAAAAGGCACTTTGTGGCCATCAAACACAAACTGAGTGATATCATCTACACTCAGAAAATCCTCCTGTCTGTCACCTGATCTTTCTTTCGAGCCCCTACACTACGTCGTATCTCTGCTGGGACGAGGCTGCTAGAAGGAGTTGTGTGGGATGACGACTAGGGTACCTTTCTCCACCCAGCTTGTAGACACTGTGAGCTTGTGTGTATGTTTGAGTGTTGAAAGTTAATCCCCTACTGTAGTTAACGGAGAGACTTCAAGCAATAGGTCATCAACTAAAATTTCGATTTTAAATCCTGAGTCAATTAATCCAACTCAGAAATCTAGTGCTTCTCTCCTCCTGACTCTGTGGCAGAGTCATTACTTGAATTTCTGCCAGAGCCACCGGGTACTTCATTCATTTGCATCTTTTTTAAACAAAGTTGGGATAAGCTTCTGAAATTTATAGAACTTTCCTGATTATGTGCAACGCTGGTTGAAATTCATCTGGTCATTTGACCAGGTGGAACATCAGGGTGTCCACAGATAAAACACAGCCTGTGGAGAAACGCGTGATTGTTATCCACTGAAAGGTGAGAATGAAGGGAACAGTGAATTCTTCCCATGGTGGTTCGACCAAATATTGCAGCATCTCCCAATCTGTGGACCAGTTGGCTCCCAAAACACTCAGGAAAAGTCCTTGCTGTTTTGAAAAAACAGTTTCCTAGTGCAGTCAAGATGTGTTTTACATACAAGATGAGGTTTTTTTTTAAGAGTCCAGGACCTGTAGGTTGAGAAAGATGTCAGACTGTTTTGGTTGGGTTTCACTTTTAATGCCAGTATTGTACACACAACATACCCAACTGTGAATTCTGAGTGTTTGATTAAAAATGCAGAGATCGGTGAAGGATTAAAATTCAATGGGAATTTGCGACTTGCCAGTCGGGCTCTATAGGAGCCACTCTGCTGTTAGGGTTATAGGATGCACAATCATAGATTTGATGTTTAGTTTAACTATTCAAACTTGAACCTTTTATAAACTGCGCAATATTGTTTTTTTCAAATTATATGTAAAAGGACTGTGTATGTGTGTGTGTGGAGCACTGCACCTAAACATCACTAGAATGCTTATCTGTACAGTCAGATCAACATATCTCATGATGAAGGTGCTGGCAGGAGGTGTAGCTTTTTGAATACCCCATTCCACATCCAATGATCCAGTCTCATGCCATGGATTAGCAGAAAATTCTGCCAATTCTCTTCACTGGTGAATCAGATGCATAATGACACACTCTCTGGTCTTTTTAAAATATTTAGCTTGAATGGGATCACTAGACTAGGTATTGTGTACTCTGAATCTGCTGTTACAGAATAAAATACCTTATGGTAAATCATTCACAATTTTACAAAACAAAATTAGCACTTTCAGGATTAAGTTAGATTTAAGGGGGCAGAAGGATTCAGCTATGATCAGGTTCACAAATTAACACAAGTAATTTTTTCTGTATTTGCTCTATTTCCACCCTAGACTAAATTTTTACATATGCTTTGAAACTGGCTTTAATGCATTGGGGCAACAGTCATTGCAGCTTCTATTCCCATGCAGGGACACAGGAGTTGATGTCCGCGCTCTTTGGCCCCAATATCTTCCTGCTTATTAAAACATTATAACATTGTCAGTTGAAGGCCACAGTTTTGCTACAATAGAATCCACCAGTCAAGTGGCAATCTGTCACTTAGCAAAGGGCCATGGTTTCATAATTTAAGGATGGGGCACTTAATACATAAACATCATAAATGATAAATGATATTTTTTTTGGAATCAAAAAAAAATAGATGATCTCAGTTTGCGTGCTGTGAATAGAACCTGATTTCATTTCTGCTGCTTTCTGCGAAGTGGGAAATATGGCAGACACTTTTAGCTGTTGCAGTGTAACTCTCACTTGCTTAAATTGGTTCTGCCTGATGCCATGCTAGCTCAATGTTTCTCTTTGATTTAAAATAAATAGGCCGCACAAAATAACTAACCGTCAACTGTTTAAATAATCCAGCCTGTGTCTTTCTAATTTCCTGTTTGTGTTTGTAGATATATTTGTGTATGTAAAATTCTTAACTGTTCTTTGGTTTTGTAGAGTTTGCAAGAGCTCAGTTTATTGAGTCTTGGGGAAGCAGTTCTCCTGTAGAAGGGGAACTTTCAGGATTAGATAGCAGCAGCTCTTGGCAAGAACTTTCCCACCTGACTGATAAAGAAAAGTCAAATGTGAGAGATGCTAGGAAATTGGCTAGTGCCTTAGGAGGAAGGGCAGGCTAATGTTTCAGGAGAGAAGTGACTCCTTTTCTCTTTGATGTTGTCTGATCCGTTATGTATTTTGATTGTCAATTTCCAGTATGTATTTATTTTCTCTACCCTTAATATGTTGTCTTTTTTTAGCCTGACCCCTCTCCCCCCCAGACACACACACACACCCTTGCTAAAAGTTAACATTTTCCCTTTACAATGCTGCTTTGTTTTATCTGTAAATTTCTCTCAGTTTGGTTAGTTTTGCTAACTGGACACTGAGCCTGTGTGCCAAGACTGTTTGTGAGAGGAAGGGGAGTTGGCTGACCCCCACAAGAGGTCTTAACAAAACCTTTTAAAAATGTAAGGAAATTTTTGGATAATGAATAAAGGACTTCTGTATGTGTATGCTGTTTTATTTTCTGATAACACAGGGAATAGTGGTAGGATTTGAGACCCATGTTGCAGGCTATATATATATATATATATATATATATATATTGAAATGGATTTAGCAATGTGCTGTGATAAATCTAATCTATTAGTTTTTAATATGCATCAGTGTTTTCCCTTATCAGTTTAGTACACAAAATACATTTTGTGAAATAAGAAAGCTTTGCATTAATTTAGCACTTTTCATGGTCTCAAGATGTCCCAAATTGCTTTGCAAGAAATGAAGTACTATTGCAATGTAGGGAACATAACAGCAAATTTGTACCCAGCAAAGTCCCACAAACAACAATGTAATAATGACCATTTAATCTGTTGTTTTAGTGAATCAGTTTAAGGGATAGACGTTACACTGGCGAGAACACTCCTGCTTTTTCAAAATAGTGTCACGGAATCCTTTCTCTTTCAAGAGGGCATATGATGCCTGTCTAACCTCTTAGTTGAAAGAGAGCACTTCCAACTGTGTGGTACTCCCTCAGCACTGCACATGTGTCAGCATGGATATTTGTATTCTTAGTCTCTGGAGTGGGGCTTGATCCACAGCCTTCTAACTTAGTCAAGGGAGCGATCACTGAACCATAGATAATACCTTCATGACATAATTCACATTGAGGTATTTGGTGAACATATTTACATGAAGGCAATACTCTTTCCCACCTAATTAAAGACACAATTAAAGTTGACAAATCTTTAGGACCAGTGGTTTAGTAGGTTGGACATTGACCTTTAATATTTGGCCCTATATTTGAATTCACCTCGGAGGTGGATGGCTGTGTTTGGTTGCTTGCAGGATGAACATTTTAAAGATCAATAAATCTTCTTTCCACTGTGAATTGTTTCCTTGAGGAGTTTGGAGTGGCAACAGCTGTCTGTACCTGCTCTTTGGAACGGATTCCTCATAATCAAGCAAAAATAATAAACTATCTCATAAATTTTCTACATTAATTCTAAAATCTTTGAAGAAATTAGCAGAGGAGGCTAAGTAGGTATGAACAAGAGTGACAAATGAAGAGGGTACTCAGAGCACATACCTCAACCATGATGTGTTAACTCAATGATATAATTATATAGCTCATTCTTGAGGATTTTCCCTGCCTGATTGATGCTCTGTAACTAAAAAGCTGAAAAAAGAAATCTCTTTTTAAGCGCTTCCATCTCACTGAGGAGGCTTAGGCCAATCCATATCCAACAATCTGCTCTGATAACTCTGCTCACACTTTGACAGCAGTGACAAATTACACCACAGCAGCTGAGACAATCCACAACATTCAAAAACAATCAACATTCGAGATAAAAAAACCCCCACAAAATTCTAAAAAGAAAAGCCAATTCACTAAATGTTAATGGCTCCTTTAAAAAAATCCAGGATTCTGATCTGCATCTTTTCAAAAATTTACAAGTTCTTCCTTGGGCCATACCCACCATACCCAATCTGTGTACGAGGTTTCATTGAAATTCATCCATTAGTTTTTGAGAGAAATTGGCCTGAATCTTCCAAGCTTTATGGCTGTACGCAAAGATTTTCCTGACCTGACGCTGCTGATCATTTCTTTGGGATCTTCAGATCCCAGCTGTTGCAGAAATGTTCAGTGCAGCATCCCCTGGGAACTTTGTCAGAGCGGGGTAGAGTCAGGTGAAGACCCGACAGGCCCCCGCTCACCTTCCCATCCTTTTTTGGCACTAGCTGCTATATTCTTTCTGGTAAGTTTAAAGTTCTAGTCTTTGAGTGTGGGTTAGTGAATGGGAGGAGTGGATGAGGTGGTTGAGTAAGTAGATGGGTGAGTGGGTATGCAGGGGTCAGTGGCGATATTGGGAGATGTTCGAGTGCCCATGGAGTAATCAGGTCGAGAGGGTGGTCAGGTGGTAGTCAAGTTGGATGGGGGCGGGGTCATTGGTCATGGAGGTAGAGTTGTCAGGCTGCATGGGGAATAATTTGGGTGGTGGGTTGTGGCGTTACCCAGGTGTTAGACCAGGTTTTAAACTGTCTTACACTTGCACTCCACATTTGCCTGGATAAGTGCAGCTCCCACACAACACTCAAGAAGCTTGACACTGTCCAGGACAAAGCAACCCACTTGATTGGCATCACATCCACAAACATTCGCTCCCTCCACTACCGACGCACGGGAGCAGCAGTGTGTACCGTTTACAAGATGCACTGCAGGAATTCACCAAGGGTCCTTAGCACTTTCCAAACCCACAACCACTACCACCTAGAAGGACAAGGGCAGCAGACACATGGAAACGCCACCACCTAGAAGTTCCCCTTTAAGTCACTCACCATCATGGAAGTATATCACCATTCCTTCACTGATGCTGGGTCAAAATTCTAGAACTCCCTAGCAGTACTGTGGGTATACCTACACCACATAGACTGCAGCGGTTCAAGAAGGCAGCTCACCACCCCATGAATGAATTAAAAAAACATTTCCTAGGTAACTATCCAGGTAAGCACTGAAGATTTAGCCCAAATCTTCGACTCTAGCTCAGAGTTGAAGATATTTGCACAGGGTCCTGGGTAGCAGGGAATTGTCCATCGGAAGTTTTAGCTTCACAGGCAATTCTAAAATTGGTCCACATGTCAGGACTTCCTCAGGGTCTTGACGTGCATTTTTGGTTGTGTGTCTGCCGCCCAATGATCTGGAGACCAGAAGATTTTGGACAATGTTGACAAACGGGCAAAAACATTGCATGGCAGAGGTACTCATTCAGTGAGATTATGGCTGTACATCAATTAAATTTCCCAGCCATGTGACACAGCTTCCCTGAATCAATGTTGTCAAACTGCTTAAGAATTTTATATGTTTCAGTGAGATCACCTCTCATTCTTCTAACTCTCGGGAATATGGACCTAGTCAACTTAATTTCCCGTAGGACAAAACCCTCATCCCAGGAATAAATTTTGAGAACCTTTGTTGTTTCCCCCTCTAAGACACATATTTCCTCCTTTAGGTAAGGAGACCAAACTACACAAAACTCTTGGTGTGGTCTCACCAATCCCTAAACAATTTCAGTAAGACTTCTTTACTCTTAGGTGAGAATTGCTCTGATTTCTGTTACCCTCTGAATGGAGAAAATGCTTCTGATTTCCCTCTACAATGACATGGCTCTAATTTTAGGGTTATTTCTCCTTGTTCTGGGTTTCCCCACCAGAGAAAATAGTTTCTTTACCAACTCCTTTAAACATTTTAAATATCTCAATCAGATAAGCTGTCAAGTGGGTTGCAATTGAAACATTTAATGAATTTTTCAGCTGCCTGTGGATTCTGTGAATACTTTCTAAAATTTACCTCACCTTGGCCGTGAATAATGAGAAACATTCATGAGGTGAGACTAACCTGGTACTTCCTGAACAATGAGATAAGCCTCTCAAATAACATATTTCTTACAATGACAACATAATCCACATACCATGTAAGTAAAATAAATGTTTTTTAAACTGTGGAAACATTTCAACACCTCCTTTGTTCTGTGATGGTATGTGCTCTACATATTGTTTTACAGAGTCGATTATGCAGCATTTTTAATTTACATATTTTAATAACTAGTTAACAAACGTGCATTTTGTAGCATCTTTGTAGCAACCTCAGGACATCCCAATGTGCTTTACAGTACTTTTGAGGTGCATTTGCTGTTGTAGGAAACAGCAGCCAATTTGCACACTGTAAGATCCCACAAATTGTAATGAGGTAATTGACGAGATAATCTGTTTAATGACTTTGATTGAGAGATAAATGTTGGCCAGGGTATTGAGAGAAACTGCCCTTTTTTTCGAAATAGGATCTTTTACATATGAACGTAGAAACAGGAGGAGGCCATTTATCCCCTTGAGCCTGTTCTGCCATTCAACGAGATCATGGCTGATCTGCGACCTCACTCTATACACGTGCCTTTAAAAACATATTCATTAAGATCTTTGATTAATGAAAATCTATCAATCTCAGTTCTAAGATTAACAATTGACCCAGTGTCAATTGCAGTTTCCAGACAGAGGTGTCCTTTGTGTGTACAAATGTTTCCTAATTTCACTCCTGAAAGACCTGGCTTTAATTTTTAGACTATGTCCCCTAGTCCTAGACACTGCAGCTAACAGAAATAGTTTGTCCCTATCTATCCTATCTGTTCCACTTAACATCTTGGAAACTTCAATCAAATTATGCCAGTTTGTGTAATCTCTGCTAGCAGCAAAGCCCTTAGGGACCGAGGACTGAATTGTTGACTGGGTGCAGGGATGTGTTTTGGTGCATGAATGGCCACACTTTAACCTTGGTTTGGAAGAAATTTGATTTTCCTCTGCACTCCCGACCCAGTGTCATTTTCCACTGACATTTTTGCAGGTTGGAAACAATTATCCCTCTAAGCTGTGCAACCACGCAACAGCCTATCAAGTCCATCCTTTAGGAGAGGGAAGCAGTGAGCAGGAGAGTGGTGGTGAGCAGGGTCTGAAGAAGGTAAGAGAGTTTGTCAGTGGGAGGGTTGGGGCAGGAGGTGTAAGTGGGAGAGATGGTGAATGGGAGGGAGGCACAAGGGGGAGAGGTGGTGAGTACAAGGATCAAGGAGGGAGGTGCAGGGGGAGAAGTGAGTGGGAGGGTCAGGGAGGGAGATGCAAGGGGGAGAAATTATGAGTGCGAGGGCTGGGGAGGGAAGCAGCGAGTTGAGAGAAGCAGCAATCTGGAGGTAAGTTGAAAAAGTAAAGTTATATTAAGAGTTATGTTATTAAGAGTTAGCAAGAGGATTTTTGAACTAGTTAATATCACTGATCTAGTCATTTTGCTACAACTGGTTTTGTAAAATTGGAAGATTGATCCCAAACACATTCGACACATTTTTAGGGAGTTTGTGAACAGTTTTGGGTTCCTAGCCCTGATCTCCAAATAATAATGCCAAGGTTCTTGTGGGGCTATCTTATGGGACATTTTAAACCATGCATACTTCCAAATACTTCCTCTTTCCAAAGCACTTCTTTTTGCATTGTGAAAGGCAGTTTACTTTAAAAATGGCTAACTGGTTTATTACTTCACAATTCATGGATTTTTAATCTAAAAAAAACTGTAGGCGGAATAAATTCCATTACCTCCCAAAAGACTACCTCAACAGTCATTCTCCTTCTTAGGATTCCATTCTCTCTTCACCACAATGCTCTCTTCCCCAGTTCCCTCTTCAACGTTGACTTAATTTACAGGGACGCTGTGTTTCTCTGACATTTGGCCTCCAGTTCACAAGAGCCAACCTCTCTCCAAATTCACAGAGATACTTTACCTCTGCCTGGTTATGTTTGTTGATGTGAATAAATGACTGAGCTAGTTTCCTCACCATTCAGAACAGTTTTAAGTAAAGAAAACGCTCAATAAGCTGAAAAAGTAAAGGTTGGCTTTTCCACATTTTCTACCAATTCAAGAGGCAAGCCTTCTTCGCTCTTTCCATTTTGAGCTTGTCAAATTGAAACAAAGGATCCTTGTTTTGTCTTGAACCATTGCTACTAATTCAACTTCTCTTCTGTCAAATTGCTAAAATACAAGCTACAATATAAAAATTAACAAATACCTTTCACGTATGTTAGTGGGGTGGTTATGGTACCGAATTTAAAACCTAGAGGTCATGAGTTCAATTTTAAAATTGAATTCAGTAAATCTGGTAAGTTGTGGACTAGCACGTTAACGTATCTATGGCTGGGATTGGTATTCTTTCTTCTTCCATTCCTAAGGTAACATTTTAAAAATATATATTGTCATGAAAAGCCGATTACCGCCACAAATTACTTACGGACATATTGAACTTTTTAAGGGAGACGTATGCATTCTTAAAGAAATATAAGCAAGAACACTGAGCAAAAGATGGCTGATAATGTAAAGTGTCACTTTCTGGAAAATTCCTATATGGATTATACCGACAGACCTATGCTGGGAGAACATGGAATGTCGCACCTTAAAAGGTGTCATGGCTTTCTTTAAGTTGAGAGGCTTGAAAGGGAGATAGGGAAGATGCAAAAGACTGAACTTTAATCTCCTGTGGTTGCAGAGACAAAAGACTGATTTGCATGTCTCAACAGTCACCCACAAATCCATATCCTGTTGATTTATATTTTGGAATGTGTAAATAGTTCTGATATGGATACAAGATGACTATTTCCTCTCCTGGAGTACACAGAAAAAATGGGTTAAAAAACTAGCTGCAGAGCAATGCAGTGGGTGCTGGTGTGCTGTGAGAGCAACAGCACAAGAAGACCAACTAGGCACCCTTGCAGTTGCAGGCTAGGTTTCTCTCTTTCTCTCTGTTGCTGGAGGCAAGGGTCAGCAGAAGCCATAATCCAAATGGAAATAGGACAGCGTCCTCAGCTACCCTGCAGAACCAAGCGTCTCCAGACCAATGGCGAAACTGCCAAAGTCAGCTCTACCGGAATCACCCAACTTAACGGCCACAACATACCGCCATCTGCACCTCATGGACAAACCAAGGAAGGATTTGTATATTTTTTTTTTAACTTTTATTTGGACTCTTAACTTCTCATTTCTGAACTGTGTATAAGTGTTTTGTGTTTTTATTATTTTTCTCGGGTTTTAGTAACAAATAATCTTACTCTATCTTTGAAAACCTGTTCAAATTGGCCCCTTCTAAAAAAATAATTACACTTGGACTGGGAAAAGGTTGGGTTGGGTGGGGTAGGGGGGAGGTGGGGGTAGGGGCCCCTTAAAAATTAACCTTGTGATCAACCGAGTGGCCTGAATAAAGAAGGGGAGGCAGCTCAATCCTCCTCACCCGGGAACATAAAATTGGGTTCCCGTTCGGGAAATTAACAAACTGGGAGATCTCGCCTGGGGGACCGCTCGTAACATTATGGGCAGAGTTTTACGGCAGCAGGACTTTACGTTCCCGCTGAAGTCAATGGGGTTTAGAATGTCTCACCGCATTTTACAGCCCCGTCCCCACTGAAACCAGGCCGTAAAATTCTGCCTTATATATAGGGTTTTTTTCAACTGTTGCCATGCATCTGCACAGTAACTTGCTATTTGTGCACACAACAAAATTCATTCTGCACATGGATGGGAAAAATTAGAGGGAATATTGGTACGGAATGCCTGGTGTGAAGAACACACTCCTGCCCTGGCTGAGGTTAGGCTCCCTGTTTTAACTGGGGTCTGAAAATCGGATTTCCTCGAAGTTTTACAGCCTTTTAAAAGCACGCCAGGTTTGAGAGTTTTTGAAGAAAGTGTAAAGCCTCCTGAGGAGTCGGGAACATTCTGAAAGGTAAGTGTAAAATGTTTTCACATCTTCAAATGTCACTATTAGGTTCTGTATTGTAATGTAGATGTGTTTTTAATGTAGTGATTCCTCATAGGGCTTTGTCCTGCAAATGTAAGTTGACTTTTACATTGACTAATATTGTATAATTGTTCACATGCATTACAGTAGTTTTCCGATGGAGAAAGTACCATAATGCGGTGAAAAATATCACAAAACGTCCTGTCAGCCTGCGCTGTCACCTTTTGTACTGCCATTTAAATGGAGTGACAGCTCTGTCTGATTTTTAAAAAAATCTACTTTTGACACTTAAAGAAAATCTAACCCTCGTATTAAATTGAAATGACCACCTTATGTTGTTTTCATCTCAGAAAGTACTCTACTGTTTGGACAGCTGTATGCATTATTATGTTTGCTGAATGTCAAGTAATGATGAGTTTCAGGACAAGTATGTTCCATTCATCTGTGAATGATTGACAGGTTTAAGAATTTGTAATAAAAGATTCTGCCTTTGATGTGGTTTCTGGTTTGTTGACAGAAGCTAATATGATTGCAAGTATTACAAGGTTTTTTCATATGGCAGAATTCATTTTTTTCAGTATCAATGATAGTGTGTTTGATGGAGGCTTTTATTAGATGATGAGAAGGAATGTAAAATATTATCCATTGATACTGTGTGGAATCTGAGCATTGTACATAGTGGATACTGGGTGATTGGCTATATAGGATATATGGGAGTGTGTGGAGGAGGCAGGGGTTGGGCAAGGGGAGTAAGACATGAGGATTAGGAAGCTTTTAATCAATGTTTGAAACCATGTTTCTGTCGCTGAGAACCATCTCACCAGACTGCCTCTGCCTATCCTGGGAGTTTGGCATTACACTCACCTTGCCAGAGTGGATGTAGACCTCGGGCCTCTTCCTGAGCTGCATGGGTTCCTGTGGATCACAGTCTGTCTGTTCTCTGTATCAGCTATCCACATCCAGGCTTGTTTGGTCTGGGAGGCTGGCCTATTCCTACCACCATCTAGGATGAGGACCTCCCTCCTCTCTTTCACTGCCTCGGGAAGAATCTTGAGATTGGCATCAGCAAAACATAGGGCAGCCCTGCCCCAGGTTCCAGACCTCTGCCTCTCCTGCTCCATCTTCATTCCAGCAAGTAATGCAGTGATACTGTTGGTTTAAATCACGCCTGCTTTCTTCCAGTCTCACCTCTGTCCAGGCCCTCCTGGCTACCAATCCACTCTCTAGCCAATTACCAGGCCACCCCCATGAAAATCAGGGCTGTACTGCTTCACCGCCTATCCCTCTGGGGGTGGAATCAGCACCTGGAAACAGTCCAGATGTCCCTTTCCCACTCCCAAAAGTAAAATCCTGCCCCAGATCTTTAATTAGAGACTCCAGCAATTTCCTGATGAGAGGTGTTAAGCTGCCTGGTCTATAATTCCCTGACTTTCCTCTGTAACCTTCTTAAATGGAGAGGTCTGTATAATTGTCCAATCCATAGGAAGCATGAGAACCTTGGAAGATTATAGTTAGAGCGATAATTATCCAAATGGGAATGCAGATGAGGCCTTGGTTAACATCTCATTGAAAGATGAGGCCCCCAACATTGAAGCTTCAGTTTTGATTTTGTGCTGAAATCTCTACTGATTCAAAGGTAAGAGTGTGACCACTAAGCAGCACTACAGTTCCTAACTATTTCAAAAGTTTTGTGCCTTGATTTCTGAGCTCAGCACTGTATTGGGGCCACTTTGGGGACCTGGGTTTGAATTTATTGAAGACCTGGTTGCAAGTGTTTTCTGGGAAATGCACGTGTATTGGTCTCAACCCTAATGGACAGTGGACATTCCAAAGCTGTCCCTAATTTGGTACCAATTGGTAATTTCACTCGGGCCAGAGGATTGTGAGTGGAAACTGGGAAAAAAAGACACTGGTGCTCCAGCAAGTGAGATCCTGAAGTTGGAGCTGAGGTACATCATTGGAGTAGAGTTGGAGGGACCTGCTATGCCTTTTTAAAATTTTTTAAATCATATTTGTTCACAGCGCTGTTAAGGAGGGAGTTCCAGGATTTTGACCCAGTGACAGTGAAGGAACGGCGATATATTTCCAAGTCAGGACAGTGAGTGACTTGGAGGAGAATTTCCAGGTGTTGGCGTCTCCATCTATTTGCTGCCTTTGTCCTTTTAGATAGTAGCGGTTGTGGGTTTGGAAGGTGCTGCCTGAGGAGTCTTGGTGAGTTTCTGCATTGGAAGTACTTGATGTTGACACTGGTGACTGAAATGGAAGAAGTCTCTTTCTCCGCAATTGACACTTGGTACCCTTAGGACCACAAAAACAAATTTAAGAGCGCATTTCTGGGTGAGTACCTTACTTGGACACTTTGGGCCGAATTTTCCAAGGAGTGGCAATCACCATCAGACTGCCACTCTGCTCCTATTTTTTACACGGAGCCGGAGCTCCACATTTCTGGGCCGGACTTCCGAACCGGGGCAAGTTCAGAGATGCACAGCATCCCTGTTCAGCAGTCATCCTTCATGGGGCAGGATAGTCGGAGACAGCCAAGCCACACCCCCTTTTTATGGTATTAGCTGCGGTATTTTGGTAAGTCTTCATTCACTCACGCACCGAAAAAGTTTGGGACATTTAAACAGCTTTTCAGCGTGTTAGGGAAAGAGTGTGAGCGAGGGAAGTGGGTAAATGGGTAGGTGATAGATGACAGGGTGGAAGGGTGGATAAACCCAGCAGGTCTAGCGGCATCTGTGGAGAGAGAAACAGAGTTAACGTATCGAGTCCATACGACCCATCTTCGAAACGTTAACTCTGTCTCTAGAGCTGCTGAGTTTTTCCAGCATTTTCTGCTTTTGTTTCAGATTTCCAGCATCTGCAGTATTTTGCTTTTATGGAAGGATGGGTAGGCTGGTAGTTGGCAATGTGGTAGGTGATAGGGTGCATAGGCTGCCAGCTGGATACATTGGTAGGTTTCAGGGTGGCTGGGTGCCAGCTGGGCAGGGTGGCAGGAGGGTAGTGTGGTGAGGTTGGGTTGGAAATTGATGTTTGATATGATCTGCCAGCCATTGGGATGAACAGCTCATGTACCTGGCATCACACTGGCACTGAAATTCATAAACCACATAACTTACTTATGTGGTAAGCAGAATGTCTTTTTGGCTTGATGGCAGCATCCTGTCAGTGGAAAACGCCACTTATGTTGCCACTGCATGGTAGCAGCCTGAAATGGCTAGTTTCACCTGTACGCAAATTTTTGAGATACTTTAACCTTCCAGAGTAATCTGAGGTAGACTGGGTGCTTTTCAGGTCCAAAAGTGGTGGCCTTAGGCCCATTCCTGAGTAAGTACAGTTCTGTCCCCTACATAAATGAGTAATGTGATATGAATTTCAGCGCCAGTGTGATGCCAGGTATGTAGGCCATGCATCCCAATGAATGGTGGATTATATCAAACAGCTCTGTGTCCCTTTAGCAGTTTGCAATATGCAGAGTACTAATCATACTCAACCGACCCATGTTTGCAAAACTTATGACATGATGTCTAACATTAGATGTGATTCGCAATTGGGCAGCACTTGCTGAACAATCCTGAGTGTGCTAAGAATCACACTAACAGCCAATTTAAGATTATCAGCCTGGCTCGCAATGTTGCTCATTTTTACCTGCTCAAAGCTACATATATTCATATGCAGGGACCTGCCCTCTGCAGGCAAAATGAATATGCCCAGACATTGCACCTTTTCTTGAATAAACAAAAAGAATGGAGGACAGTAGCTCCCTGGTGCATTTGTCATCACAATGTCTTGACCAATCAGAGCTGACTTGCCAACTAATCAGCACCACTTTCTCATGCAGTATAAATAGTTGTTCTCTTTGAAATTTGATATTTTTGAGTCTGATGAGTGCAAGATGAAAACCTTCAACAGCATGTTTCCCTTTTCAGCAATACTCAAGTTATGTACCGCTAAACAACTATTTAAATATCAGTTAATAAATTAACATCAGATAGACTTTGTGCATGAACACAATTATAACACAAGCATTGGTTGTTGTAGGTGTCCAAAACAAAATAAGGTTGGAGCTGCCTGAGCCAGTTTATAGTGAGGGTGGGGCCATAGCACAAAACTGCCTCATAATTGACACAAAATTAGCAGTAAAAGTGAGAAAGACAACAGAGGAAATAATTCAATGGTTGTTATTTTTTAGATAAATGCATTGTTAACTGGAGTAGGATTGGAGTGTTAATGCCACACTGGCACAGTGAGATTGAGAATGAAGCCGCATTAACGTGTTAACAAATCAGAAGCCCCACCCTGGATTTACCACATATAGTACCTGTCCCAGGAGTACTTGGTGCTGACACTCATTGAGAAAATGTCCCATTTCACAATACTAAGATTACTCAGAGGGAAGGAACAATCTTTTCAAAAAGAAGTGGCCTTTTCTGATGGCGTTACTATAAATATGATAAAGCATGAATATAGAATATGTTTTCTCTTTAATTTCATTGTAACAAAGGGTGGGATTTACAAGATTGGTTGTGAAAGACAAAACTTATTTAACAATTACTGATAAAATTAGAAACATTGTCCCTGAGGGAATCTCTGGTTAGAATCACACAGAACTGAAGAAAGCATTTAGTCCATCATGTTTGTGCTAATTCTTCTGTTGGTAATGTTGCCATAGCTTTGTGATTTACTTTTAGGCAGCATGAAATGCACCCAGGATTAGTGACTAGTTTTCCTTTGGAGATTGTTGTGTGCTGGACCATAAGACCCTGTAATTCCCTTCCAAAACCTTTCCATCTCTCTCTCTCTCTCATGTTTGTTCCTCAAAACCTACTTCTTTGACCAAGCTTTTGGTTGTCTGGCCTAATATCTCCATAAATAGCTAGGGGTATTACATTTTGTTCGATAGCCCTCCTGTGAAGTATCTTGGGATGTTTCACTATGATAAAGGCGCTATATAAAATGCATGATTCGCTTTGCAATTGGGGTATTTGTAAACAGGAGAATTGGGTTTAGGTCAATAATAAGATACCCATGATGCATCAAAGCAATACTGACTGACATTAGCTGAGCACAATGTCACCAGTCTGTCTCTCTCTTGTATACATAAATAAATGTATTTAACTTGGTAGTACAGAACTTGAATATTACTGAAAAAAGAGTCGAAGCTTTTTGCCTTGCACTAATCAGGACAGAATCACAATAATATCAAATCTCAAAAGGAAAAACAAATTTATACTGCATGAGAAAAGGATGCCGATTGGTTGTCACATGGACTCTGATTAGTCAAGGCATTGTCATGAAAATGCCCCTGGGAACAGTTATACCCCAAGCTTTTGTGTAAATTCAAACCAGGCAAGTTGGCTCTGATGAAGCATTCCCAATGGGGATTGCACCTGGGAAGGGTTGTTCTCACAAGTTCTATTTACGTGAAAAAGGTGCAGGGCCCTGACGAGCATAAGTGAGCCAAATTATGAGCCCAACTGATAATCTTAGATTGGTTGTTAGTGTAGCTATTAGCACACTCAGGATTGTTCAGTAGGTGCTGTCCAATTTCAGGATCCACTAGTCAACGAATCAGCACCTTTTTATCATGCAATATAAATTTGTTTTTCCCTTTGAGATTTGGCATTCTTATGATTCTGTCCTGATGAATGCAAGTCAAAAAGCTTCAAATCTATGTCTCTTTTTTCAGAAATATATCATTTTATCTCTGTCTGTTGCTCTTTGTTCCTATCTCTCTCCTTCTCTTAATCTTTTTGTCTCGCAGTTTAAGATGCCATGACAATAGCTGCATTGCCCACACTCCTGCCAGGCCATTCAACCCATTGTGCCTGCACTGGCTCTCTGAATGAGCAATTCCCTTAGTCCGTTCTTGAAGCTTCTGTCCATAACCCTGCACATCATTCCTTTACAGATAACAGTCTAATTCCCTTTTGAAAGTCTCAGTTGAACCTGCCTCCACCACACTGCCAGGTTGTGCATTCCAGACCTTAACCGCTCACTGTGTGAAGTTTTTTCTCAAATCATTTTTGCTTCTTTTGCAAATTACCTTAAGTCTGTACCCTCTTGTTCTTGATCCTTTCACCTTTCCTGATCTATTCTGTCCAGATCCCTCATGCTTTTGAATACCTCGATCAAATCTCCTCTCAGCTTTCTCTTCTCCAAAGAAAACAGTCCTAACTTCTCCAATCTATCTTCATATCTGAAGTTCCTCATCCCTGGAACCATTCTCGTGAATCTTTTTTGCACTTTCTCCAATCCCTTCATATCTTTCCTAAAGTGCGGCGCCCAGAACGGGACACAATACTCCAGCTGAGGCTCAACTAGTGACTTATACAAGTTCAACATAACCTCCCTGTTCTTGTTCTCTTCATCTCCTATTAATGAAGTCTAGGATACTGTATGCTTTATTAACATGTCCAGCCACCTTCAATGACTTATGCACTTATGCACCCAGGTCCCTCTGTTCCTGTACTCCCTTTAGAGTTCGATCCTTTATTTTATACTGTCTCTCCATGTTCTTCCTACTAAAATGAATCACCTCATATCTCTCCTCATTGAAATTCATCTGCCACCTATCTGCCTACTCCACTAACTTGTTCTTGTCCTTTTGAAGTTCTACACCGACCTCATCACAGTTCACAATGCTTCCAAGTTTCATATCAACTGCAAATTTTGAAATTGTGCCCTGTACACCAAGCTCTAGGTCATTATATGGCTGTAAATTGGATGAACAGAAAAGGATTTGTGATTTTCAGTTTCGGTTTGTAAGCCTATTTCTAAAACTATTTAAGATTTTGAATTATTTTCCTATCATCAACTTTAATCTGACCACTGGATTTGGCCATGTGTTTTCAGGGCCGGGATGTTTTCAGACTCACCACATTTCTGACATTTTTGAAAACCTGTCTCACAGGCTGAGCCACTGCAGAAAAGTGACATAATTCTGGGGTTATATATGTGAGCATGGCAGACTGGGAGTATGTCCAGGATCGCCGATAGGAATCGAGAGAGTAAAAAAAAATGATCAGAGCTATGACCAAACAGAAGGAATGAACAGGCAGTGAGACTTGCTGTTGAGTGAGAGAGGGAGAGAGACAAAGTGGCTGAATGATCAAACTGTGGCAGAGAGAGAGAGAGACATACGAGACCGACAAAGTTAAACAGAGAGACAATAAGAGAAACTAACAGAGAGAAACAAGAAGTAGATGGGCAGGAGAGAGCGAGACAACAGGGGAAAGACTAAACTGGAAAAGGACAGAGTGCGAGAGGGCAGGTGGAGAGGGATAGAGGAAGAAAGAGAATAGGAGGGTGTAAACAGAAATAGACTGAAAAGAATAAATGTAACAAGAGCATTGTTTGTTAAAGACACTCGGATAAAACTGGTTCGAGATTTTGAAGAATGAACTGTGTTCGGTCCCAGTCTGAGTGACTGCACCACTCCCAATTCCTTACTATGGATCTGTTGGAGTATTTGGTGTCCCAGGAAGGCTTGTTTGGAACTGTTTTTGACTTCTGCAAGTCTGCCATTCTGTTTAGTCTGCTGACTGTTCTCAGTCTCCTAACCTACTTCGATGTCCTTGAGAGTTTCAGTCCATTCCGCTCGCTCTTCGAGGTGGGGATTCAGTATAAGGTAAAGCCAAATTCTATGTTAAAGATAAATGAGTCTTAAGTTCTTTATTACTAATTGTCCCTGTTCCCCATATCCCATTCTCCGCTCCTCCCCCCAGTCCAAATGACTGTGAAGATACTGACATCCATTTTTAAAAAGTTCATTCTTAGTTGTGGATGACTCTAGCACAGCCAGTATTTATCACCCATCCCCCGCCTGTCTGACTGACTGGCCTTCAGAGGTCAGTTAAGAATCAATCAAGATAGTGTGGGAATGGAGTCACAGAATCAGGAACGTGTCGGGTTTATTCCTCACTCATCTTGTGCCATTGGATATTCTGAAGCTGATTTCGTAAGGAGTTTTTTTTACAAATTGTCACACTCTCTTCACGGGGGTGAGTTGGGAAAAAAATCAGCCCCGACCCCTATCAGGCAAAAACGTGCATAAGGACTTAGGGCAAGGACAGGATTGGACTCAGCTGTGCTGCCTTCATGGTCAAATTGCCTGGCCGTCACTGTCAGGATCACGAGCGTACGGTCACATTTGGATGAAATTTTGGCTCCTCTGGAACTGCTTCTCTCCAGGGAGGGTAACTGCCTTCAAAAGAGGAGGGAGTAAAGGAAACTGGTCATGGATGGAGTGGTGGGTGGTTGGGGGAGGGGGTGGAAGGAGAGGGGGTGATGGGAATGAGGAGGCGGTGATGCTGTATCTATGGGAAATATTTGTCTCAAAAGGAACTGTGTTTATTTTGTTACCAGAAACGTACATCGGAGGGCGATGATGGGATGACAGGAGCGCGGCTGTAAGTATTGAAGCTGTGCTAACATCACTGATTGAAACAGTAACTGAGATCAGTGAAATCTCTTTGCCCCAGGTGCTGACTCACCTGCATAGTATCTCCACCTGAAATCAGGGTTTGACCAAAGTTTTGCACACCCTTCCTCATCTTCCTTTCTTTGGCTCACAGTTCATTTTTGTCCAATCTCAGCCCTGTGACGTGTCCTTGGGTGTTTCTTTCTCCCCACATTAATGGCAATACAAGAATGTAAGTTATTGTTTAAACAGAATCAGATCTCACCAAAGGCAGAACAGCTTTTGTTATGTGGAGGGACTGGAGAAGCTGGGGTTGGTCCTGGTTAAATAAAGCTAAGAAGAGATTTAATAGAGGCATTCAAAGTTATGAAGACTTTTGGTAGGAATAAATAAGGATAATTTGTTTCCGTTAGCAGATGGGTCAGTAACCGGAGAGGACAGATTGACGATAACTGACAGAAAAGCTGGAATGGTGACGAGGAGAATTTTTTCGCGATTGTTATGAGCTGGAATGCCATGTCCGAGAGGGCCTTGGAAGTAAATTCAGTTGTAAGCTTTGAAAGTTATTTGGATAAACCTTTAAAATGAATAAAAAATTGCAGGGCTATGAACAAAACAGGAGGGAATGAGACTAATTGGATAGCTCTTTCAGAGAGCTAGTCCAGCACGATGGGATGAATGGCCTCCTATGGTGCTGAATATTTCCAAGATTATAATAAATTTCAGATTTGCATTAAGATTTCAGTTATTTGCTGTTATTAGCAGAGTGGCTAACAAAATGCTCCTGAACAGTCTGTGTAATCGTTCATTCAGAAATCCAGTCTAAGGCCGATACACTGTCACACGGCAGCATTTAGATTTCTCCAATTTGTTGTTGTTGGATATTAAGGGAAGGGAGTGGAGGCTACGGGTACAGAGGGTAGCTCAAATGTGGGAGCTATTCAACTGCGGACATGTCCTAAAGGGTAACTGCATGATCTCAGGGTCAGTCCTTGGACTGTTCAGAATCAGTACAAGTAGAACATTGTGTAAGATGTTACTGTTGGTTGGTGTAGGTTAGGGATGGGAGAAAGTTGACTGGCTTCTCTGTTGCAACCTCATCATGCACATGTGGATATCAGGTGAAGGGAGAATATTGCTGGACTATGATGCCTCCCACAGTCGAATATACTATTGCCACTTACTGTTAAAGATCACACACAAATAGCCATTTGAAAAAGATGCAAAAGGGTCTTTGGCAAATCCATCTCTCAGTACGGAGATAGCTCCTTCAGCACATGAGAAAGGTGATGTGACAAAATTAAGTTGAAATAATTGAGCTATAAGAATACTGGAAATATACTTTAAAAAAGCATTGATGGGATGTGGGCATCACTGGTAAAGCCAGCATTTATTGCCCATTACTAATTGCTCTTACAGATGTCTTTTTGAACTGCTCCAGTCACTGTGATGAAGGTGTTTCTGTTTAGGGATGGATTTTGACCCAGTAACAGTGAGGGGACAGAGACACACTTCCACGCCAGGATGGTGTGTGACTCAGAGGGGAACTAGCCGCTGGTGGTGTTCCCATGTGCTTGCTGCCCTTGTCCTTCTAGGTACCGGAGGACGTGGGTTTGGGAAATGCTGAGGAAGAATCCTTCACATTGTTTTCATTTTTCAGTTTGAAAGCCAATGACAGAAGGTCAAAAAGAAACAGAATCGATTGTATCCAGTCTGGATCTATTATAAATATTTTCACTCATAGCCTGATTGTGATTCACGAGTTCTACCTAATCACAGTCAACATTAGACACTGATAGGAAGTTATTCTCGAGTATTACAGGAAAACAGGAGTACAGCTTGATCAGCACAAGCCTTGATTGTGATGTGGGCTGAAAACTATGACTCGCTGATGATTGCACAACGTTCAGCACCATTCGTGACTCCTCAGATACTGATGCAATCCACATCCAAATGCAGCAAGACCTGGACAATATCCAGGCTTGGGCTGACAAGTGACAAGTAACATTTGCATCACACAATTGCCAGGCAATGACCATCTCCAACAAGAGAGACTCTAACCATCGCCCCTTGACGTTCAATGGCATTACTGTCACTGAATCCCCCAATATCAACATCCTTGGGATTACCATTGACCAGAAACTGAACTGGACTGGCTATATAAATACTGTGGCTACATGAGCAGGTCAGGAGGCTAGGAATGCTGTGATAAGTAACTCACCTCCTGCCTTCCCAAAGCCTGTCCACCATCTACAAGCCAGAAGTCAGGAGAGTGATGGAATACTCTCCACTTGCCTAGATGAGTACAGCTCCAACAACACTCAAAAAGTCAAAAATACCATCCAGGACAAAGCAGCTGTTTGATTGGCACCACATCCACAAACATTCACTCCCTCCACCACTGGTGTAATGTGGCAGCAGTGTGTACCATCTACAAGATGCATTGCAGGAACTCACCAATCCCTCCTTAGCCTCACTAAAACCATGACCTCTACCATCTAGAAGGACAAGGGCAGCAGACACATGGGAACACCACCACCTGGAAGTTCCCCTCCAAGCCATTCATTATCCTGACTTGGAAATATATTGCCATTCCTTCACTGTCGCTGGGTCAAAATCCTGGAACTTCCTCCCTAACAGCACATGGACTGCAGCGGTTGAAGAAGGCAGCTCACCATCACCTTCTCAAGAGCAATTAGGGATGGTCAATAAATACTGGCCCAGCCAGCAAAGCCCACATCCTGTGAATGAATAAAAAAAGGAGTGGAGGTGGTGTTGTACATTTTTTATACCTGAGAGCAATACAGAGATGACACAAGTTTCTAAATTTACAAGAATTTTAATTTTTAAGAAGTTCTTGCATGGGATGTGGGCGTTGCTGACAATGTCAGCATTTGCTGCCCATCCCTAATTGCCCTCGAACTGAGTGGTTTGCTCAGCCATTTCAGGGGCAGGTAAAAGTCAACCACATTGCTCTAGGTCTGGAGTCCCATGTGGGCCAGACCAGGTAAAGACGGCAGGTTTCCTTCCCCTAAAGGATATTAGTGAACCAGATGGGTTTTTACAACAATTAATCATAGCTTCATGGTCACCATTACTAAGGCTAGCTTTATAATTCCAGATTGATCTCTGCAATCACAGTTAGCTTTGGAACTCTTTTTCCCAGGGCAGTGGTGGAAGGGTCAATAAATACTTTTAAGGCAGAGGTAGATAGATTCCTGATTAACAAGAGAGTCAAAGGTTATCAGGGGCAGACGGAATGTGGAGTTGAGGCCACAATCAGATCAGCCATGATCTTACTGAATGGTGGAGCAGACTCGAGGGGCTGAACAGTCTACTCCATCTAATTCATATGTTCATATGTATGTTCGTATCACAAAACGTCTGCACCATGCTTATCCCAGCTCTAGCTTCTAGTAGCTTCTGTGGTGTCTGTTTAAGCCCAGTTTAACCAATCAAATACAGTGAGCACAGATTAGCTACCAGGCTCATATTATCAAACACAAAAAAAATTGAACACTACTGATGGGATATTTGACCTTGAATTGATGTTACATTTCTTTGTAACTGGTTTTGTACACAGGTAGTTGCTTTGCTGATTTACCTTCTGTTTCCTAGTTACTCTGATGAAAAGAAGGAATCTTCCCTCCAAACACTTTCCTCAGTGGCAGAGAGGGTGATGCAGCTGGAGTTGGATCTGTGCACGGACAACAGTGATCAGAGTCACAATCCCAAATACAGAAAGATATTTGTGGTGAGAATTTGTTTCCCTTTACATTCCCCTGAGGCCCAAAACCCATTTGTTGAGGTTTAGGGTGAGCTTAATCTCTGGTAGCTGCTGATTGACTCTCTGTCCCCTTGTGAAACTCTTGCCTCTCACTCCAGAGACTTGAGTACAAAATCTAGGCTGACACTTCAGTGCAGTACTGAGGGAGTGCTACACTAGCTGCTGGAGGTTATGTCCATTGGATGAGATGTATACACTGAGGCTTCAGCTACCCTCTTAGGGTAGATGTAAAAGATCCCATGATGCTACTTCGAAGAAGAGCAGGGGAGTTATCCCTGATGCCCTGGTCAATATTTATCCCTCAGCTGACATCACCAAAACAAATTGTCTGATCATTGTTCCATTGTCTGACCATTGTGGCATGTAAATATGGCTTCTGCCCCAAACCTTTTTTTTAACCAAGGTGATCTCAGAAGCCACATGACCATGGCAAACCACAGTACACAAAAAGCAATCATGTTTTTCTCCAAACATCCCCTTTTCATAAAAAGGCAAAACGCATTGCATGCACTATCATTTGCAGTTGCAAGTTACCCTCATACATGGTCCTTTTTAAATTCTTTCACAGGATGTGGGCGTTACTGGCTAGGCCAACGTTTATGGCCCATCCCTAATTGCCTTTGAGAAGGTGGTGGTGAGCTGCCTTCTTGCACCTCTGCATTTCATGTGGTGTAGGTACATCCACTGTGCTGATAGGAAAGGAGTTCCAGGAATTTGACCCAGTGACAGTGAAGGAATGGTGATATATTTCCAAGTCAGGATGGTGAATGACTTGGAGGGGAACTTCCAGGTGATGGAGTTCCCATCTATCTGCTGCCCTTGTCCTTCTTGGTGGTAGAAGTCATGGGTTTGGAGGGTGCTGTTGAAGGAGACTTGGTGAGTTGCTGCAGTGCATCTTGTAGATGGCACACACTGCTGCCAGTGTGTATAGATGGTGGAGGGAGTAAATGTTGAAGGTGGTGGATGGGGTGCCAATCAAGTGGGCTGCTTGTCCTGGATAGTGTCAAGCTCCTTGAGTGTTATGGGAGCTGCATCCATCCAGGCAAATGGGGAGTATTCCATCAAACTCCTGACTTGTGCCTTGTAAATGGTGGACAAGCTTTGGGGAGTCAGGAGGTGAGTTGCTTGCTGCAGGATTCCTAGCCTCTGACCCGCTCTTGTAGCCACAGTATTTATATGCATGGTTCAGTTTTTGGTCAATGGTAACCTCCAGGATACTGATAGCCCGGGATTCAGTGATGGTAATGCCATTGAACATCACATGGAGGTGGTTAGATTCTCTCTTGTTGGAGATGGTCACTGCATGATACTTGTGTTACTTGCTACTTGTCAGCCCAAGTCTGGATATTGTCTAGGTCTTGCTTCATATGGACATGGACTTCTTCAGTATCTGAGGAGTCATGAATGGTGCTGAACATTGTGCAATCATCAGCAAACATCCCCACTTCAGATCTTATGGAAGGAGGTCATTGATGAAGCAGCTGAAGATAGTTGGGCCTAGGACACTACCCTGAGGAACTCCTGCAGTGATTCCCTGGGAGTGAGATAATTGGCCTCCAACAACCACAATGATCTTCCTTTGTGGTAGGTATGACTGCTGCCAGTGGAGAGTTTTCCCCCTGATTCCCTTTGACTCCAGTTTTGCTAGGATCCTTGATGCACACTCGGCCTTGATGTCAAGGGCAATCACTCTCACCTCCTGAGTTCAGCTCTTTTGGACCAAGGCTATAATAAGGTCAGGAGCTGAGGGCCCCTGGTCTATAAAGAAAATCCTCATGCATGAACTAAAACTGTAGTTCTTTCTAGTCTGTTCCGGGATGTCATGAGCAAGTGGCTCTTTAGCTTGCTTAGCGTGATGCTCACTAAAGCACTACATTGGCTGATGTGGTCCTTAATCTCATTGCTCATGTTTAGCCAGTAGAGCACTTCTCTTGCCTTCCACATATTAGACTCAATTCCTTGATGACTTGCATGGATTCACTTCAGTATCTCTTTCCACATCTCCTTAGGGATGATGACTGAAGTTCCTTTGTATAGCAACAGGTGTAACTTTGATGGTATCAGGCCCTCCTTTCATCACTACTTCCTGCAGCACTTGGAGAGATACATCTCATTGGGCAGTTTGCTTGATCTGAACAAGACGCTTGTCTGTCAGATTCACTGTCTCCGCTGGGTTGATGACTTCCAGAGCTTATCTTGCTGTTGCTTCTCATTGAATCTAGAAGATTTCACAGTCGGTACTCATCAACTTTCATCAAAGGGAGTGTAGCTCTCAACAGGATGTCAGTGGTGTACATCTACTTCCTTGTTTGTACTTCACTTTCAAATGATATCCGTGCAAAAAAAGTAACATCCTTTGCAGATGCTTTGGAACAGATAGGTTTGAGAAAGACGCTTTGAAGTGGCTTGTGGTCAGATTCTAAACCTCTTTCTCTCTACCAAACAGGTACTGCTTAAAATGCTCACAAACAAAGGACAATAACAAGGAACTCATTCTCAATCTGTTCAGTTTGCGTTAATGCTCTAGATGCAAACACAACTGGTTGTCCTTGCTGCATAAGGGTTGCTTCAAGTCCTGTCTCACTGGCATCACACTACAGATGTTGATTTCATAGTATTACTGGCATTGTTATCACTAGTTCTTTGATGTGAGTGAAAGCTGCTTCTTATTCTGTGCCCCAATATCACTGAACATCATTTGCAGTGAGCTTATGTCGAGGTTCACACTCCGATGACAAATTGAGCAAAAGCTTTGCTGGTAGTTCACAAATCTAACAAATCGTCACACCATCTTCACATTTGTTGTTGCTGCTCCTCTGCTGCAGCTCGCACCTTATCAGGGCGAAGTTCTTTTGCTGTCAGTACATGACCTAAGTGCTTGACTTCAGTCACCTTCAGGCGCAGTTTTTTCTTGCTCAGCTTCAGCTCTCACCAGCAGTCTCACTAGATTCCGAGCATGGTCCACAATGGCTTCTTCTGTCGTATCTCCCATCCATAGACTAATCGATCATCCACATTCACTTCAACTCCTGGAAAATCATTGACTAACACATGCTGTTTGCTCTTCCAGAGCAGTAGAAATGCCAAGCGGCATGTGCAACCGTCTGTATCTCCCAAATAGTATCCAGAACCTAGTCATAAAACTGCTGCTTTCATGCACCTTCACTTGCCAGTATCTATCCTTCATATCTAGGGTGGTAAAGACATTTGCCTTGGCAAGTTGTGGCAAAATTTCTTCAGTGGTTGGAAAGGGGCAGTGAGATCGCTCCAAAGCTTTATTGAGGTCCTTTGAATCTTTACATACTCTCAGCTATCCAGGTTTTTCACTGCTACCATTCTGCTAATTCACTCTGTCGGAAGTGTCACTTTTTTGATTACTCCCATCTTTTCAATCTCCTCTATCTTGTCTTTATGCTGGATTTGAGGGCAGCTGGAACTCTCCTCGGAAGATGCTGAGTGGGTCTCACACTCTCATCTACTAGATAATATTCACCAGGAAGACACCCAAGACCTGTGAAAACATCTTTGTAATTTGTCAGGATCTGTTCAGCAGTCAATGGCTTTGTGCCATGCAAAACACTGCAAACCTCTTCAGGGTTACCAGTCCAAGTTTTTGACTTGTTTCACTGAGATGAGGGGATTTTGCTTTGTGTCTACTATTTGGAACAGTAGATCTTCTTTCTTCACATTGGGCTCTCATCTTAGTTTGTCCTCTTGGGATGAGCATCGTTCCATCACATTGTTTCAACTTTACCTTTGGGTCATAACTGTGTTTTGAGTTTTAGCATCTCGTGCTTGCAAAACTCAAAACACTGTGTCCAACGTTAGATGTGATTCCGCGATTGGACAACATTTGCTACATAATTTTCAATGTGCTACGAATTACACTGACAACCAACTTAAGATTTCCAGTCAGGTTCGTAACGTGGCGCATTTGCATATACGTGAAGCTGCATATATTAATACGCAGGGCCCTGTTCTTTGCAGACAGGAAGAACATGTACACACATTGCGCCTGTTTCAGCTAAACAAAATAAATGACAGCCAATTGCTGACTCATTCCTCAGGGCAATGCCTCAACTAATCGGGATCAAGCTGCCTGGTTTAAATTTCAAACAATACTTGGCAATTAACTGTCAGTCACCATCAGAATGGTGCATTCTTCATGGCAATGTCACCTGCCAACCAATCAGCACTCTCTTCACATACAGTATAAATTGTGTTTCCCCCCCTCCTTACATTGGTGTTCTTGCAAGTGTCCTGATGGGTGCAAGACAAAAAGCTTAGACGTCTCTTCTTTCAGCAATAGTCAAGTTCTGTACAACCAAATGACTACGATGCTATTTCTGCTGAGATCATCCTTCAGTTTCCCAAACTCACAAGATTCAGCTAGACGTCTCAGCGCAGTCACATATTGATCAATATTCTCCCCCTCTTCCTGAGCTCTGTTGTTGAACATTTAGTGTTTATAAATAACATTCACGGAGGGATCAAAGTGAGTCTTCAAGACTTCCAAATTTCACAAGACTGGCTCTCCCACTCCTCAGTGAGGTTTAGGGTACAGTTGCCTCACTTATTCGCTCAGGTTTCTTGTTTAACTCTGTGGCAAACTCAGTTCTGCCATTGAGACTGGAAGAATTTCCAATTCACTTTCAAACCTCCCCTCATCTCCATAGGAGCCAGTACTGGAATATTCAAAGCCACATTGACTCACCCAGCAGTCAAATTCCTGTACAAAATTGCAGACTGAAGTTTAATTTATTCTCTGCTGCTTACAGGTGCTGGCTCTCTTACAGCTATCAAAATCCACTCAATTTCAGCTGCACACTCCTGACATCATGTTCCATGTGGTGTGTAAAACTTCTGCCTCAAACTTTTGTTTTACCCAAGATGACTTCAGAGGTCACATGACTATGGCAAGCCACAGTATACAAAAGACAGCCATACACAAAAGCATTTCTCTAAACAGTCATTTCATTGCTGTTTGTGGGGCATTACTGTGCACAAATTGGCTACCATGTTTTCTACAAACAGCACGATAAGAAGTAGTTCATTGGCTGTAAAAGGCATGGAATACCCTGAGGTCATGAATCAGGTTATATAAATAATTGCTTGTTCTTTCATCAAATGTAATTTTGACTAAAAGCAGAATGCAATACTCTATTGATGGCAAAATCAATATTCAAAGCTTGCTCAATGACTCTGGGCCTGCTGCGGGCCTGGTCCTGGTCAGTGGGTTTGGGCCTGGTCTTGGTCAGTGAGCTTGGTCCTGGTCAGTGAACCTGGTCCTGGTCAGTGGACCTGGTCCTGGTCCTGGTCAGTGGGTTTGGGCCTGGTCCTGGTTACTGAGCCTGGTCCTGGTCAGTGGGCCTAGGGCAGTCCTGGGTTCTCAGCTGATTTAAAGGACTACTCATCACTTTCCCCATGGATCCCTCACAGATGCCACTATCCAATTATGATCTTGTGAGGTTTGAGTAATGTAAGTAAATTATTTTTCAGGCTTTCTTTGGTTTCCTATTTTTCCTGTCAATTTCCTTATCTGGCAGAGAGAACTAGCTGGAAACCTGGTGCAGGGACCACATTGCACACGAATCCAGGCGAGTTGACTGTCCTCTGACTACCTTTCGATCCCTCAGAGGCCTCAGTATCTCGCATGGTCAGGCTGGTGGGAGATTCATCATGTGGGACTGGATTTCTTCGAGTATAAGGGGTGATCTGATGGAGATTTTTAAAATGCCAAAAGAATTCAATAGGGTAGATGTAAGGAAACAGTTTCTTCTGGTCAGGGAATTCAAAACAAGAGGATGTAACAAAATTAAAGTTGGATCATCCAGATGTGAAATCAGGAAATCCTTCTTCACACAAGGATTACTATCTCATCAGGAATTCTCTCCACAAGGCTTGTAGACACTGGGGATCAATAGATTTTTTTATTGGGTAACGGTATCAAAGGAAATGGAGCTAAGGTGGATAAATAGGGTTACGATACGGATCAGCCATGATTGCGGTGAATGGGAGGGCAGGCTCGAGGCCTATCCCTGTTCCTATGTAACCATTATTGATCGGCATGCTTGAACATTTCTGTAGCGCGATGCCTGATGAAGGGATGGCAGAGGATGAGAAATCAAGCCCTTGTCGTCATTTTTATTTTCAGAAGCTGCACCAAGAGATCCGTCGAGCGGATGACGTGCTGCAGAGTCTTGGGGCTCGGTGTACTCCAGCCGAGACAGATTCGGAGAGCCCTCGAAACCATGAATTAACCAGGGGCACCAAGGACCTTCCGTTTTCACCAGGAGGCAACACACAGCAGAATAACACCAAGATGGGGCACATGATAACAGCCAGTGACAGACAGAGGATTCAGCTCCTGAGCAGCAAGCTTCAGTCAATGAAAGTATACACCGAGGAACGGTGAGTATATGTATGGATTACTCTCCAGCCCTGGCAATGCCTATTGAAGAAAATATCCTCATTATTCTCTGCCCCAAAAACCAATTTACATTTTGCTGTCGTGTTTATCCTTCAGTCAACACCTAAAAGCCATATCAAACATTCATCTTATTGCTGTATGTGGGATCGTGCTGTCTGCAAAGTGGCTGCTGCATTTTCTGCATTACAACAGTGACTAAACTTTCAAAGTGTTTCATTTGGCTGTCAAGTACCTTGGGGTGCTCTGTGATTGTGAAAGATGTTTATATAAATGTAAATTCTGTCCATCTCACTGAGAAAGACACTTTTCTTAGCCGGAAAAGACATTCTATTCTGATGTCATTGAAGAACAGTCAAAACCCTTGTTTAATTGAGTGCAATGGGGCTGGGGGAGGGGGAAGGGCAATCTCTGGGTCATCCCCTCTGTCCACTGTCTCTAGCTTTGGTTCAGGGTGCTGGAATGTTTGTGACTAATTTTTTTTGGCTTTGTTCAGCATCCAGGGCCTGAGATCTGGCACTGGGGTGACCTCTGTGACAAGCGTGGCCCATTCTAGTTCGCCTTGTCCCCAGACCTTTTGACTTTACCTGAAACGTCCTTAGAAATTGTAGCAACAGTAACTTATATTTAAATAGCGCCTGTAACATAATGAAATGTCCCAAGGTGCTTCACAGGAGCATAATAAAACTAAATATGGCATGGAACCACGTAAGAAGATATTAGGTCAGGTCACCAAAAGCTTGGTTAAAGAGATCAGTTTTAAAGAGAATCTTACAGGAGGAAAGCGAGGTAGAGAGGTGGAGAGCTTTAGGATTGATATTCCAGCGCTTGGGGCCTAGGCAACCGAAGGTGGAGAAATTCTGATTAGGGATGCACTGAGGCCAGAATTTGAGGAGCGCAGATATCTCAGAGGCTTATGGGAAGAACTTACAGAGATAGGGAGGGACAAGGCCATGGAGGGATGTGAAAACAAGACTCAGAATTTTAAAATCAAGATATTCCTTGACTGGGAGCCAATGTGGGTCAGCGAGCACAGGACGATAGGGAAACTGGTCTTGATGCAATTTAAGACACAGGCAACAATTTTGGATGACCTCCAGTTTATGGAGGGTACAATGTCGGAGGAGTGCATTGGAATAGTTGAGCCTAGAGGTAACAAATGCATGGATGAAGGTTTCAGCAGCAGATGACACCTTGAGTAATGATGGCATTTACCTCAATCTAATCTACAGTGCCAGCAGCCTCCATCTCACAGTGACCCTTGGGCAGTGTAGAAGTGTGCAGGGTTCATATATCGCTCCTGATATAGCTCACCATTGTAAGTCCTGGTCAATCTTCAGGGCACATGTGAACAGTGAGGTCAGTGATTGCAGAATGATCTCTCTGAAGGTGCCATATAGCGGAGGACTCATGACCTGGGCTGCAGATTCCAGCCCATAGTGTAAACAAGGCCTTCTGTGGTTCAGATTCAGAAGTGCAAAGTTGGGTGAGAGCGAGGCTGAAGGATTACCAGTACATCATAAGACCATAAGACTTAGAAGTAGGCCATTCGGTCCTTCGAGTCTGCTCTGCCATTCAATGAGATCATGGCTAATCCAGTAATCCTCAACTCCACTTTCCTGCCTTTTCCCCATAACCCTTGATTTCTTACTGATTAAAACTCTGTCTATCTCAGCCTTGAATATACGTAATGACCCAGCTGCTACAGCTCTCTGTGGTAAAGAATTCCACAGGTTGACTACCCTCTGAGAGAAGAAAGTCCTCCTCATCTCTGTTTTAAATGGGCGCCCCCTTACTCTGAGATTATGTACTCTGGTTCTAAACCCTCTCCCAAGGGGAAACAACCTCTTAGCATCTACTCTGTTAAGCCCCCTAAGAATTTCATATGTTTCAATAAGGTCACCTCTCATTCTTATAAACTTCAATGAGTACAGGCCCAACCTACTCAATCTCTCCTCCTAAGAAAATCCCTCCATACCTGGCATCAACCTAGTGAACCTTCTCTAATGTCAATATGTCTTTCCTTAGATAAGGAGACGAAAACTGTTCACAGTATTCTAGGTGTAGCCTAACTAGTGCCTTGTATAATTTTAGCAAGACTTCCCTATTTTTATACTCCATTCCCTTTGAAATAAAGGCCAACATTCTATTTGCCTTCCCTATTACCTGCTGAACTTGTATATCGGCTTTTTGGGATTCATGCACGAGGACCCCCAACTCCCTCTGTGCTGCAGCTTTCTAAAGTCTTTCTTCATTTAAATAATATTCAGCTCCTCTATACTTCCTGCCAAAGTGCATAGCCTCACACTTTCCCACATTATATTCCATCTGCCAAGTTTTTGCCCACTCACTTATCCTGTCTATATCCCTCTGTTGACCCTTTGTGTCATCCTCACCACTTGCCTTCCCACTTATTTTTGTGTCATCCACAAACTTGGTGATAGTGCATTCACTTCCCTCATCAAAGTTATTAATATATATTGTAAATAATTGTTGCCCCAGTACAGATCCCTATGGCACTCCGCTAGTTACAGATTTCCATCCCAAAAATGCCCCTCTTATCCCAACTCTCTGTCTTCTATTAGTTAGCCAATCCTCTATCCATGCTAATATACTACCCCCAACACAATGGGTTCTTATCTTATTAAATAATCTTATGTGCAGTACCTTATTGAACACCTTTTGGAAATCCAAATATATTACATCTACTGGTTCCCCTTTATCTATACTGCTTGTTACCTCCTCAAAGAGTTCTAATAAATTTGTTGGGCAAATTTCCCCTTCATGAAGCCATGCTGATTCTGCTTGATTGGATAATGCATTTCTAGATACTCTCTATTACATCCTTTATAATAGACTCTAACATTTTCCCAATGACAGGTATTAAGCTAACTAGCCCATAGTTACCTGTTTTTTGTCTCCCTTTTTGAATAAGGGTGTTACATTGGCTGTTCTTCAATTCTCTGGGGCTTTTCCAGGGTCTAAGGAAGATTGCTACCAGTGCATCCACTACTTGTGTAGCTACTTCCTTTAATATCCTGGGATGTAACCCATCAGGGCCAGGGGACTTATCAGCCTTTAGCCCCATTAGTTTCCCAAGTACTTTTTCTCTAGTGATAGTTATTGTATTTATTTCCTTCCCCCGCCTTTTGCCCCTTGATTATTTAGTATTTTTGGAATGCTATTAGTGTCTTCTACCATGAAATCTGAAGCAAAGCATTTATTCAACTCCTCTACCATTTCCTAGTTCCCCATTATTATTTCCCCAGCGTCATTCTCTCAGGGGCTTATTTTCACTTTGGCCCCTCTCTTCCTTTTTATATATTTAAAGAAGCTCTTACTGTCCATTTTTATATTACTTGCTAGT